>NC_080169.1:70826327-71159372 GCF_950295315.1 Erinaceus europaeus
AACTGAACTGAAGAAAGAAGCTGAGGGAAAGGAAAGGAGGTTAACAAAGGAAAAAACATAATTAGCCAGACAGAGGATGAGCTAAAGAAAAACTAAAAAAGAGGTAAAAGAATCCAAAAAAAGATTGAGAGACACTGAAAACAACAACAGAGACATACAGGATGATCTCAAAAGAAGTAACATTCTTATCATTGGCCTACCAGAGGAAGAAAGAGAGGAAGAAAAAGTAAACATTCTAGAGGAAATAATAAAAGAAAACTTCCCAGACCCAAACAACAGAAAGGACATTAAGGTTCAAGAGGCCCAGAGAGTCCCAAACAGAATCAACCCAGACCTGAAGACACCAAGACACATCATAGTCACGATGAGAAGAAGTAAGGATAAAGAAAGGATCCTAAAGGATGTAAGAGAAAAACAAAAAGTCACATACAGGGGAAAACCCATAAGACTTTCATTCACACTAGACTTTCATTCACACTAGATGGAGTCATCAAAACCTTCTCAGACAAACAACAGTTAAAGGAGGCAACCATCACCATACTTGCCCTGAAAGAGGTTCTAAAAGACCTCTTATAAACAAGAACATCACTATAATACTTAGTATATATCAGAGTAAAAAATTGTTGAATGATGGCACTACAATACATTAAATCCATAATATTAATAAATGTCAATGGCTTAAACTCACCCATTAAAAGGCACAGAGTGGGAGGGTGGATCAGAAAACACGACCCAACCATATGCTGCATGCAAGAATCCCACCTGACACAACAAGACAAACACAGAGTTAAAGTGAAAGGATGGAAAACTAACATACAGGCTATGGACCACAAAAAAAGGCAGGAGCAGCCATTCTCATCTCTGACACAATAGACTTTAAATTAAATAAAGTAATAAGAGATAGACAAGGTCATTACATAATGATTAGAGGACCAATCGACCAATAAGATTTAACAATTATTAACATCTATGTACCCTATGAGGGACCATCTAAATACATCAAACACCTACTGAAAGAACTTCAAAAATACATCAATAGTAATACAATAATAGTGGGAGACTTTAATACCCCACTCTCACACGTAGACAGATCAACAAAGCAGAGAATCAACAAAGAAACAAGAGAATTAAATGAAGAGATGGACAGACTGGACCTCCTGGACATTTTCAGAGTTCTTCACCCCCCAAAACTGGAATACACATTCTTTTCAAATCAACACAACACATACTCAAGAATAGACCACATGTTAGACCACAAACACAGCATCAACAAATTCAAGAGCACTGAAATCATCCCAAGTACCTTCTTGGACCACAGTGGAGTAAAGCTAACATTTAACAACAAACAGAAACTTATTAAAAGACACAGAATTTGGAAAGTAAACAACATACTGCTTAAGAGCCACTGGATCAGAGAGACACTCAAACAAGAAATTCAAACGTTCTGGAAACAAACAAAAATGAAGAAACAAGCTATCACAATATTTGGGACACAGCTAAAGCAGTACTGAGAAGGAAAGTCATAGCCATAGAGTCACATATTAAAAAACAAGAAAAAAACTCAAATAAACAAACTTACTGCACACCTTAAGGACTTAGAGGAAGAGGAACAAAGGAACCCTAAAGCAACCAGAAGGACAGAAATCACTAAAATTAGAGCAGAAATAAACAACATCGAAAATAAGAGACTCATACAAAAGATCATTGAAGTCAAATGTTGATTCTTTGAAAAATTGAACAAGATTGAAAAACCCCTAGCCAGACTCACTAAATAAAAAAATGGAGGACTCAAATTAATAGAATTGTAAATGATAGAGGAGATATCACGACTGACACCACAGAAATCCAGAGAATCATGCGAAACTTCTATGAAGAACTATACACCATGAAGCTAAAGAATCTGGAAGAACTAGAAGAATTCCTAGAAACATATGTCCTTCCAAAACTGAACCAAGAAGAACTACAAAACCTAAATGTACCAATCAGAGACAAAGAAATCAAAACCGTTATTAAGAATCTCCCCAATAACAAAAGTTCTGGACCAGATGGCTTCACAAACGAATTCTACAAAACTTTCAGGAAACAGTTAATACCTATACTTCTAAAGTTTTTCCGTAAGATTAAAGAAACAGGAATACTCCCTTCCACCTTCTATGAAGCCAACATCACCCTTTTGATACCAAAAGCAGATGGGGACATAACAAAAAAGGAAAACTATAGACCAATATCTCTGATGAACATAGATGCCAAAATATTAAACAAGATTCTGACAAACCAGATATAGCAGTATATCAAAAAGATTGTTCATCACGACCAAGTGGATTTTGCATTTATCCCAGAAATGCAAGGTTGGTTCAACATACGTAAGTCAATCGATGTCATTCAACACATCAATAAAAGCAAAACCAAAAACCACATGATTATCTCAATAGATGCAGAGAAAGTACAAAAATGGACCCATTCATGCTCAAAACACTACAAAAAATGGGAATAGATAGGAAATTCCTCAAGATAGTGGAGTCCATATATAGCAAACCTACAGCCAACATCATACTCAATGGACAGAAGCTGAAAGCATTCCCCCTCAGATCAGGGACTAGACAGGGCTGTCCACTATCACCATTACTCTTCAACATAGTATTGGAAATTATTGCCATAGCAATCAGGCAAGAGAAAGAAATCAAAGGAATACAGATTGGAAGGGAAGAAGTCAAGCTCTCACTATTTGCAGATGACATGATAGTATACACTGAAAAACCTAAAGAATCCAGCAGAAAACTACTGGAAGTTACTAGAAAATATAGCAAGGTGTCAGGCTACAAAATCAATGTACAAAAATCAGTGGCATTTCTTTATGCAAACACCAAATCTGAAGAAGAAGACATCCAGAAAGCACTCCCATTCACTGTTGTAGAAAAATCAATAAAATACCTATGAATAAAGCTGACCAAAGAAGTGAAAGACCTATATACTGAAAACTATGAGTCACTATTCAAGGAAATAGAAACTGATACCAAGAAATGAAAAAACTTCCCATGCTCATGGATTAGAAGAATAAATATCATCAAAAGGAATATTCTCCCCAGAGCCATATACAAATTTAATGCAATACCCATCAAAGTTCCACCAAGCTTCTTTAAGAGAATAGAACAAAAAATGCAATCATTTATCTGGAACCAGAAAACACCTAGAATTGCCCAAAAAAAATCTTGAGAAAAAGAAACAGAAATGGAGGTATCACACTCCCATATCTCAAACAATATTGTAAGGCCATTATCATCAAAACAGCCTGGTACTGGAACAAAAATAGGCACACAGACCAGTGGAACAGAATTGAAAGCCCAGAACTAAACCCCCACACCTATGGACATCCAGTCTTTGATATGGAGGCCCAAAGTATTAAATGGAGGAAGGAGGCTCTCTTCAATAAATGGTGCTGGGAAAACTGGGTTGTAACATGCAGAAGAATGAAACTGAACCACCTTGTATCACCAGAAACAAAAATCAACTCCAAATGAATCAAGGACCTGGATGTTAGATTAGAAACTGTTGGGCATTAAACCAACCCCCCCCCCCCCACATCCTGCATTGCTGATAATATAGCATATTTACATAATCATTGTTTCATTGTTTCACCTGATCTATCTTCTTTCTAACTCAAGACTCGCCCTGCCTATAGGGTAACATTAATACCACCAGCTAAAACCCTCACAACAGTTGCTAAATAAGCTTCCATCTTCCCAGCATCCTTTTGCCTTTCTCTATCCCCTTTCCCAGCCATTTCCGTATCCAACTTGCCACTTCCAGTTCTATCCTTTAAAAGCCACTTCTATCCTATAAAAGCCACTTCTGTTTCTGGTTTCTCTCTCTCCTGCCTCCCGACCTAGAGGAGGTGAGGCATGCAGACTGGGAGGCTCCACCTGGCTTAACCCACTGTGCTCACGCCAGACTCTGGGGCTCCCGTATGAATAAAGATTTGCATTGCTACTGCCATGAGCTTGGATCCTGGGTCATCTCTCCCACCCGTGACACTAGCCTGGCAAGAAACTATCAATTACTTAGAGGAAAACATTGGTGGAAAACTTTCCCACCTAAACCTCAAGAACATCTTTGATGAAACAAACCCAATAGCAAGGAAGACTAAAGCAGAAACAAACCAGTGGGACTACATCAAATTGAAAAGCTTCTGCACAGCCAAAGAAGCTATCACACAAACAAGGAGACCCTTCACAGAATGAGAGAAGATCTTCACATGCCATACATCAGACAGGAGACTAATCACCAAAATATACAAAGAGCTCAGCAAACTTAGCAACAAAATACCAACTGACCCCATTCAAAAATGGGTAGAGGATAGAAACAAAACATTCCCTACATAGGAGATACAAAAGGCTAACAAACATATGAAAAATTGCTGCAGGTCGTTGATTGATAGAGAAATGCAAATAAAGACAACATTGAGATACCACCTCACTCCTGTGAGAATGGCATACATCAAAAAGGACCGCAGCAACAAATGCTGGAGAGACTGTGGGACCAAAGGAACCCTTCTGCACTGCTGGTGGGAATGTAAATTGGTCCAGCCTCTGTGGAGAGCAGTCTGGAGAACTCTCACAAGGCTACACATGGACCTTCCACATGACCCAGTAATTCCTCTCCTACGCATATACCCCAAGGACTTCCTAATGCCCAACCAAAAAGATATGTGTACACCTATGTTCATAGCAGCACAATTCGTAATAGCTAAAACCTAGAAGCAACCCAGGTGCCCAACAACAGATGAATGGCTGAGAAAGCTGTGGTATATATACACAATGGAATACTATTCAGCTATTAAGAACAATGAACTCACCTTCTCTGACCCATCTTGGATGGAGCTAGAAGAAATTATGTTAAGTGAGCTAAGACAGAAAGATAAAGATGAGTATGGGATGATCCTACTCATCAACAGAAGTTGAGAAAGAACAGAAAGGGAAATTAAAAGCAGGAGTTGACTGAATTTGGAGTGGGGCACCAAAGAAAAAACCCTGGTTGGAGGGTGAGGGTGAATATTCAGCTTCACAGGGTGAGAAGGGGGGAGCTGGGGAGGAGGGGATGGGACACACTCTTTTGGTGGTGGGAGAGGTGTTTATGTACACTCCTGTCAATTTGCAGTCATATAAATCACTATCTAATTAATATGAGAGGGGAAATTGATTGAATATTTCAAACTTTTTAAAGCACAGACTGAGTCTTTTTAATACATAGGCTATGTCTTTGATATGTTGACTCTCTTTAAAGCTTAGTCCAGGGAGAACAAAAGCAACTGGTGGCATAGCTATATGCAGACAATGTCAAAGGACATGAAATATGGTGAGGGTGTGTACACCCTCACCATATTTCATTTGATACAGCAAATCCTAATAAAGGGATTCTTCAAAGTTAACCCAATTGCCAAACAATGTGATTATTGCAATAACTATCTACTGTCTTCTTAAACTCTAAGACAACAGGAATCTCCCAGTTCCTCTATAGAGCCTCTGTTTCTCCCAATCCTGGAACCTCTGGGGTGGGGATCACTGCCCTGCATGCTTCTCTCAAGTCAGGCCAAATGATATTGCATCACGGTATTCTCTAATTCCATTTCAAATTCAGATTATATGTGATCCTAAATTCACTGAACTTTTGTATGAGATCTTTTATAATAGTGAAGCAATTAATTTTAAGTAGTATCATCCTGAATTATTCAGAGAAAATCTTGAATGCTAGAGATTAAATGCAGACTCTGAGAATTTAGAAAGTCATTATTTGAACGCAACTAGTGCCACCTCAGCATGTTTCACTTCAGACTGTGTCCAGAGATTTCAGGTGTGG
The DNA here is from genome assembly GCF_950295315.1 of Erinaceus europaeus. Taxonomy (NCBI): domain Eukaryota; kingdom Metazoa; phylum Chordata; class Mammalia; order Eulipotyphla; family Erinaceidae; genus Erinaceus; species Erinaceus europaeus. Next base: position 70,832,181 of record NC_080169.1, read on the forward strand.
AATGACAACTCTTCAGCTTCATTACTCAGGTGAGAACTTTCCTTTCATAGTATACTCTAATTCCATCCCAGGTGGTTCACTTCCTAACAAAGTCCCAAAACCTAGATATAGACCAGGTCCCCTGAGATAGAGCATATATTCACACGTATCCATAAACTAGGGCAAAATATATACCTGAAAGCAAAAGTACACAATAGTCTGCAGTGAGTATCTCCCCCCAACACTTCATCTGCACTATTCCAGCCTTTAGGTCTATGGTTGCTCAACAATTCTTTTGGCTCTGTATGTTAACTTTCTTCAGCCACCAGGTTCCAGATGCCAGCATGATGCGACCAGACTTCCCTGGACAGATGACCCCACCAATATGTCCTGGAGCTCCACTTGCCCAGAAACCCATCCTACAAGGGAAAGAGAGAGGCAGACTGGGAGTATGGATCAACCTGTCAATGTCCATGTTCAGTGGGGAAGCAATTACAGAAGCCAGACCTTCCACCTTCTGCAACCTACAATGACCTTGGGTCCATACTCCCAGAGGGATAAAGAATGGAAAAGCTATCAGGGGAGGGGAGGGGATATAGAGATCTGGTGGTGGTAATTGTATGGAGTTGTAACCCTCTTATCCTCCGTTTTTGTAAATGTCTTATTTTTAAAATAAATTAAAAAAAAAGAAAGTCGCTATTTGGATAATATTTTTTTAAATACTTTGGTCTAAATAATGACTTTCTAAATTCTCAGAACCTGAGTTTAATCATTAGCATTTAATGTGAAAGCTTTTTTAGCTTCTACCCTCTAAGAACTAGTTTTTCATCATCTATAAGAAAGAAGTGTGCGTTAATGTGAAACTATAAAGAAGGGCCTACACAGGCTTCCCTGGATTGAAGACCCCACCAATGTGTCTTGGAGCTCAGCTTCCCCAGAGACAAACCCTACTAGGGAAAGAGAGAGGCAGACTGGGAGTATGGACCAACCAGTCAACGCCCATGTTCAGTGGGGAAGCAATTACAGAAGCCAGACCTTCTACCTTCTGCAACCCACAATGACCCTGGGTCCATGCTCCCAGAGGGATGGAGAATGGGAAAGCTATCAGGGGAGGGGGTGGGATATGGAGATTGGGTGGTGAGAACTGTGTGGAGTTGTACCCCTCCTACCCTATGGTTTTGTTAATTAATCGTTTCTTAAATAAATAAATAAAAATAAAAAATAAAGAAGGGCCTACAAAATGATTTTCTTACATTTATTTCTCACTCAATAATAATAGTATTATCATTTTCCCCCAGATAATTAAAGTAAATTGTCTTAAGTTTTTGAAGAGAGTTTTGCTTTTAAATATGAATAACAACAAGCAGCTGTCAACTGCTGAGTGCTAATCAGGCACTGAACATTTTCCTTACGATCATTTCCAATGTTATCTCTGTTTGCTATGATTAATACTGCAACAGGAGGTAATACGTTTTATACTCACTAAAGTTGACCCTGAAAAAACAAGCAAACCTCTGATATCTACAACCTGTTTATCATGTGTGGACCATTAACCATTCTTAACCTTCCTGCTTTCTTGGTGGACTTCCCATGATATGAGCTATTTTTTCATGGTAAATCATCTATGGTAATTCTGTGGTAAAGTACACAGATGGTAAACCTTTGTGCCACGCCTACTCTGATTTTTTTTTTTTTTTGCATGACCCATAATGTATTTCCAATTAAACTTCAGTTTAAGGTGAAAAATGTTTCTTGTATGTTTAAAGAAAAAAAAAGTCAACAATTATATAACAGCCGGTGGACAGGAGATATTTAAAACATACATACATGAATATATATGTGCGTGTGTGTGTGTGTGTGTGTGTGTGTGTGTTAATGTCCCTACTTAAATTAATGGCTAAAAATCATTTTCTTCCAACAGTAAAGTCAGAATTTATAACAGTTCTGACAGAAAAGAAAAACAATTTTTTCTTCTCTCCAAATACTGATTTACTTCCATGGTTACGTGGCAGAATTCACTGATGAGAACATCTTAAATACAAAACACTTTGTAAATTCCTGAGACACTAAAAGATTTCCTATATAAATGCCAAACTCCTTATTTTCATTTGTTATATAATAAGAATTATTTTAAAATGTAACTATCATTTCTAAATGAATGCTGTTGATGATTGTGGTTTTCAAAAGCTCTATACTATAAAATAAAATCTTTATTTTATTAGATTAAACAAAAGATTGTATAGTTATGAAAGTTGGACAGGAAGACTAATATTCAGGATGAAAACAGAGTTGGTATTTCATGTGCTGAACTGTTGAAGTTCAGGTTCGCAAACTTGATCCAGTGACTCTGTATCTTAAGGCTCCTTCAATCTCATTTTAAAAAAAGGTTTTATTTTTAAATTATGTCCCCCCCCCCATGCATATCATTTGTGGGTTTAACCTGAAAAACAAGACTAGAAACATGTATGATTTTCCTAACTTGGTAACAAAAATTCCCATTTTGTTATTTAACTATCAGAAAACGTATGCAAATTTGATGTGTAGATGCATTTAGACATTTAGAATAATTTTTAAAAACTTTATATTATAAACTAGTGATTTAGTAGTGTGATTTCTTTGGTGGGGAGTTATTAACTACTGTGTATATATATTCCTTTGAAAATGATATGTATAAATGAATGACAACTCCTATAGATTAATGTAAACCAAACAAACAGGAAAGGGTCAGGGATATAGCTCACCTGTAAGACTGAATACTTTACTATGCACTAGGACCCACGTTTAAGCCCCTGAGATCATATGGGAGGACCATGCACTGTAATTGCTGTGGTGTCTTTCTTTTCTCTCTGCCTGTCTCTCCTCTCTTTTTAGGGAAGAGGGAAAGTGTCTGCAGGAAGTAGTGGATATGCAGAGGCATGAAGCACAGGTGTGTTATAATTAGTTACTTAATTCATAAAAGGGGCTGATGGTATTTCTCTCCTGGGAGGGTGCCTGTATTATCATGCTGGTGACCCAGTTTCCAACTCCCAGTATGGTGATATGGGAGCACTGTAGCACTGGAGGAAGTTTTGGTATAGTGGTACCTCTCTCTGTCTCTGTCTCTGTAACTGGACAAATGAATTTGAAGCATTAAAACCCCAGTGACAACAACAAGGACATCAATAACCATAAAACAAGAAAGAATAGTAAGTGGGTAAAGTATAAACACTACCAGAGAGATTACAGAAACAGAAGAAATCCTAATCTGTCAGAAAGTGAGATACTTCAAGAAAAAGGTAGTAGCTGAGCCTAAAGGTGGGTGCAGGCTAAGTAAAGACATCAACAGGTTGGAAGATCTGGAGACAATAAGGAAAACAATACAACTAATTTGTTCAGAGCAAAGGCTAGGTGACAGAGGACAATAACAAAAAAAGAAGAAAAGGATAAAGGGTCAGACTGTTAGAGGGATTTGACTATAAGATTAAGTAGGTGGCACTTACTCTTTGTCATAAAGACAGGAAAATTTCAAAGCTGTCTTTACAACCTCCCCCTGCCACCTGTGACCTTGTTTAGTTCTGTGTCTGGCGCCTGGGAAGTGATGATAGGATATTGATGAGGAGGAAAACTGGCCTGAGGAATGTTTAACAAAATAATCAAGTGGCCAAAGATATCAAAGGGAAGATGGGTGGAGATGCTGAAGGGGGGAAATTAGCTGGAGGATGCAAAAACTGGTTTTGGAAGTTTATTTTTAAAGTTACTTTTTATTTTATTTTATTTTATTTTATTTATAAAAAGGAAACACTGACAGAACCATAGGATAGGAGAGGTACAACTCCTATCCAGCTCCAGGACACATTGGTGAAGTTGTCTGTCTGTCATCATGCTAGAATCTGGAGCCTGGTGGCTTAAAAGAGAGTTAACATATAAAGCCAAACAAATTGTTGACTAATCATTAACCTAAAGGCTGGAACAGTGCAGATGAAGAATTGGGTGGGTCTCCATTTTATATTCCAAAGGGATATTTACATGCCATACATCAGACAAGAATTTAATAACCAAAATATATAAAGAGCTTGCCAAACACAACCACAAGAAAACAAATAACACCATCCAAAAATGGAGAGAGGACATGGACAGACTATTCACCACAGAAGAGATCCAAAAGACCAAGAAATACATGAAAAAATGCTCCAAGTCTTTATTGTCAGAGAAATGCAAATAAAGATAACAATGAGATACCACTTCACTCCTGTGAGAATGTCATACATCAGAAAAGGTAGCAGCAACAAATGCTGGAGAGGTTGTGGGGTCAAAAGAACCCTCCTGCACTGCTGGTGGGAATGTCAGTTGGTCCAGCATCTGTGGAGAACAGTCTGGAGAACTCTCACAAGGCTAGAAATGGACCTACCCTATGATCCTACAATTCCTTTCCTGAGGATAGAACCTAAGGAACCCAACACACCCATCCAAAAAGATCTGTGTACACATATGTTCTTGGCAGCACAATTTGTAATAGCCAAAACCTAGAAACAACCCAGGTGTCCAACAACAGATAAGTGGCTGAGCAAGTTGTAATATATATATATATATATTCCAAAGGGCCTGTGGCTATACTAGTTTTTTTTTTTTTATTGAGCCTGAAATCTGATATACAGGTGGATCCAAGTTATTGTCTGGGAGATGATGTCATGGCTGGAAAACGGATCAGAAAGCTGGATCAGGGAAGAGAGTAGCTCCCAAATATAGGAAAGGTACATAAATATTGTTGACTATAATCTCCATTTATTTGATCTGATCTGGGGCCCATATTCAGCTTAGGAGCCTATGTGGCCTGGCATCCCTGTAGATCTGAACTCAAGTTCTATAGTCATAAGTAGGAACATTCCAAGCTGCCCCAATATCAGGACCCATCTTCCTCAGGTGTATCACAGAGTATGTTGTCTAGCCTCCCTTCAGAGGATGGAACATTCTCTCTACTGTTGTTGATCCAAGCTGAGGGCAAGATCCTATGGGGGCTCACAAAGGGGTCTATTGTGTTGTACCTGATAGGAGTGACTGGTAACAATGGAGAGAGGGATTTATTCGAGGTCTAGGCCCATCATGTCTGTTTGGGATTCTCATGACTTCCTGAATAGGGCCCCAGCTCAGAACCTTTGTTTTTATACCACCGCTGAGAGGTAAGAGAATCTGGAGAAGGGCTGAGGAAGTCAATTGCTATTTCTCTTACTTGAGAGGGAAGAGGAAAAAGGAGATACCTGGAAGTTGTGATGGGTGTAGGTGTGGCTTATAAAGGAAGTGAAGGCAGGGCAATAAAAGTGTATAAAATGGGGGGAAAATATACATATATATACATATACATATATAAATATATAATGGGGAAATACATATATATGTATATATGTGTATATACACACACACATATATATTCAACCTTGTGAGAACTATAGTCATTATTGCTTGAGGGGGATGGGAGCACAGAACTCTGGAGGTAGAAGTGGCATGGGATTATACCCCATTATCTTGTAATCTTGTAAATCACTATTAAAGCATTAATAAAATAAGATAAATAGCTGGTCAGCGGTCAGCACACCTAAATGATCCAAAGTTCAGAAGTTTATTATTAATGTCGACTGAGGCTAAAACATAATGACTTTCAGAGCCTTCAAGGCTAGCACTTGGAGAGCCAGAACTAAGATCCATTTTTGCTGAACCACTCCCCAAACACCTGCTAATCCAAGATTTTTTTTTCTAGACTATTAAGTTGTAAGATATGTTCAGTCTACCCATTCTTAGATGTGTTCTTTACTATAAACAAAATTTCTACCTTCTTAATACATTTGATGTCATATAATTCTTTTTTTTTTAAGAGATCTAAAATGATTTCACTTTATTCCCTTCTCTCACAGACAATCACATAATTTCAGTGATTTCTGGGGCCGGGGCAGAAGGAAGGCGGCGTGAATGATCATCAGGGCTGCGGCCCAGATGGCTCCAAGGAGGTGCGGGGGCCTCACTGGGGCAGCTGGAGGAGCACTGACTGCCCAGACCGCAGGTAGGTTATGTTCCGCGAGTGTGAGAGCTGGTAGGCGATGTCCTCCGCTGCCTCCAGCTTGCGCAGCTCAATCAGACCGTCGCCTGCGGTGGCCAATTGGCCATCAGCTCAGTGGCCTTGGAGTCGCCCTCAGCAGAGATAATGGCTGCCTTCTGCTGCTCAGCCTTTTCTACCACAAATCTGGCTCTCTCTGCTTCCTGCTGAGCCACCTGTTTGGCTTCTACCGCTTCTGTGAACTCTTTCCCGGAGGTCAGATGTGTCAAGGATACCTCATCCAGGATGAGCCCAAAGGTGGCCACTCACTCCGTAAGGTCATCGCTCACCTGTCTGGAAACCAGCTCTCTCTGCGTGTTTAGTTCTCCAGCATCAAAGCGAGCCACCACTGACTTGAGGATCTCTGTGGTGATGGATGGCAGCACACGCTCGTCATAGTCCTCCCCGATGCTGGTGAAGATGCGAGGAAGCTGGCTAGCAACCGGCCGGAAAAGGATGCGCAGGGTTATGTTGACGTTCTGTAAATCTTTGCTGCCAGTAATTACTAGCACATTTCGTGGCCGAGAGCGGCAGTCAAAGATAATCGGTTTTTGTACCCATGGGATGAGAAAGTGAGTGCCTTCTCCTACCACAATGTCCTGTACGCCTCGAAACCGATAAAAAATGACAGCTTTGTGACCAGCATCCACATTATACAAGGCAGAGTTCACCACGCCTCCGGCAAGAGCTAAAACCAGGCCAAATTTGCCAATGGACTCAAACACTTCGGCAGCCATGTCTGCTTCTGCTGAACCCTCTCACACCTGCACTCACTCTGACCTCCACATGAATTGCCCAGTCAGGCAAACTGCACACGCCTTGATGTCATAAATTCTTGTACCACTTATTTTGTGTCTCTGATAGCACCTAGGTATCCCTGTTTACTTCCACCTAGGTATGTATTGGTTGGAAATTTGCAAAGAGTTTTTGTAGAGAAAGATAAGGAACCTGGCACAGGGTGCTGAGCTGGCATCTCCTTTCCGTCTCTCCTTACAACAGCATAGATGCCGGATAGAGCAAAGGTTAAAATTCAATGACTCACATTATCAATGTACTATGAGAAAACACAGGAAACAATTTATAGTCTCAGAGTAACAAAGGTCTTCTTAAGTATTATACAAAATCCTAAAGCTGTAAGAGAAAAGATCAGTAATGTAAATAGATTAAAATAAAATTCTTTAACTGATAACTTTGTATTGCAGTAATGAAATTTGCTGAGTAGCAAGTATATATGAATGTGTATGTGGTGAAGGGTGTGTCAACTAACTAGACTGCAAAAAAATCCTTTTACAAAGTATATGTATGTAATATACACATACCATAACTGTGTGTATGTTATACACTGAATATTTTATGATTGTATTTGTTACTAATAACTCAATAAAATAGAAAAAAAAATCTTCCACATGGAAGAAAAATATTTTTTCTTAAATTTATTTTATTATTTGTACATTTGAGGGGGCGGGGGCAAGAAACGCCAGAGCACTGCTGTGATCTGGCTTATGGTAGTTCTGGAGACTGAAACTGGGACCTCAGAGCCACAGACATGAACTCTTTCACAAAACGATATGCTGTCTCCCCAACTTGGAAGAAAAATATCTTAAGTAAACTTTTAAAATTCTAGTAAATTAAAAGATTTCTACAATATGTTCTATACAAAAGAAGGCTTTCTAAATGTATAAAGAGATCTTGTGAATCTATAAGAAAAAACTATATGGTAAAAGAATGGACCAAAAATTGAACAGAATTCACAAAAGGGAAGTACAAATAAGTCTTTGAATAACCATGCTTTTAGCTTCTGTAAAGTTGGTGCTTTTACATCTGCCCTATATGCTGATGCTAGATACACTTTGTTCTAGACAACCTGATAATATCTCTGAGTCACCTTTCCTTGGTTTCCGGCCTCCTTTAACCACCACCCACCCTCCCCACAAGCCCTTCAGAGGAAGTGCTCTCTTGCTGTGTGCACACTTTTCAAACGCAAACCAATCAGTCCACTCAGTCACTTCCTTTACTGAGTTCTTAGGCACTGACCATTGTATGCCTGTCCAAATCATCTCAATACCTGCTACTAATAGAGATGTCTTCTATGGCCCACAGCCTACTGAAAGTACTCAATTAGTCAGCCACGAATGCATTTACCTGCCTCACCCATTCCTTCCAAAGGCAATGACAATAAAGGGTTCTGCCCACAGTTTCTCCCTCTTCCTCACCAATGCATGCCATGGCCCCTTCTCTAAAGAATTGAAGATAATAAGCTATTATTTCAAATTCAATATCTCCTGATCTGTTGGCCTGGCTGTAGCTCATACTTTCTATTAATACACTATATTTTGAAAATACTCTTAAACATATGAAAAGCAGATCAATTCCACTCATTTAAAAATAGATGTAGGGGGCCAGGTGTTGGCTTACCGGGTTCCTTGTGCGGTCCTTGAGCTTTGGACTATGTGTACTTAACCTGGTTCACTACTGCCTAGCCCCTCCCGTATATATATATATACAGCAGTATTTGTTATAGCTCAAACTTGAAATCAGCCCAGATGCCCAACAGATGATTGATTAGTCAAGAGAATTATGATGTTTATACACAATTTGAGTAGTATTCCATTGTGTATAAACATCATAACTTTCTTGACTAGTCAATCATCTGTTGGGCATCTGGGTTGATTTCAAGTTTGAGCTATAACAAATACTGCTGTTATGAACATAGATGTACACAAATAATTAAAGAATCAATGAAAAATAGAGTTATTTAAATTTTTTAAAAATATTTGGCTTAAAAAAGGCAACACACATGTAAACACACAAATTAGATCCTCATAAAATCAGAAGAAGGAATTGAAAAAAGGGAAGGGGAAAGAAAAAAGAGAAGAAAATTAAGTACAAAGATGCAGAGACGAGTGACTGAGGGAAGACTGCTGTTACATTTCCTTTAGTTTCTAGGCCTGACTGAGTGACATGTTGTCTAAGCTCAGAAAGAAAAAAAAATTCAGAGTATGTCCAGGAAAATAATTTCACAGTTAGCAGCAGAGAAACTGTCAATTCTATATTCCTGGTATTTGATGCTCTTCTGATTCTTAGTTTCTACTCACCATGGCCTATTTAGACAGCAGAGTTTTGAGCACCATCCCAGATTCTCAGCCAGAATCAATTCTTCAGACCTTTCATTCTGAAGAGTACTCATACATGAGACTTGCTTTTCTCTCATCCTAAACTCTTTTGCAGTATATAATTTTCTTATATGCATCTGGGGATGTGGAACTACTTTGGAATATGGAATATGGTCACTATCCTTGTAGTTCCTATATACATTTTTCTATTTATTTTTTCCTCCAGGGTTATAGCTGGGGCTTGATACTGGCACTGCGAATCCACTGCTCTGGAGGTCATTTTTTCCCCCATTTTTGTTGCCTTTGTTGTTATTATTGTCACTGCTGTTGTTTGACAGGACAAACAGAAATCAAGAGAAGAGAGGAAGACAGAGAGGAGGAGAGAAAGATAGACACCTACAGACTTTTATCACGGCTTGTGAAGTGACTCCACTGCAGGTTTGAAGTTGGGGTCTTGAACTGGGATCCTTGAGCTGGTCCGTGTGCTTGGAGCTATGTGAGCTTAACCCACTGTGCTACCGGCCTGGCCCCCCATTTTTCTATTTGTAAGTAGATAAAAACCATGTCAATACCTCAAGTACTTCTATACTGAGACTACTTCTAAATTTATATTTTAACAAGAGAAATTAAGGGGGGAATAGAAGGGTAGAACCCATCTGTATTATTTTATAAAGTATCAGTCTGTTAAAATTATTTGATGGCCAGTTAAAATTTTGGAATATTATTCTTGCAAGGCTGCCTAGATGTCTGAGGAAAAGTGAAAATATGCCAATCATAGCAAGACTTGTAGAAGATTTATTTTAAAAATCTAGGGTTTTTTTTTTTGGAATTATATCCTCTAAGAATAGCTATTATTGAGATGTGGTAACTAAGGAAAAAGAGGAGTGGGAGGATTGTGTGGTAGCACAGCAGGTTAAGTGCACATGGCACAAAGCACAAGGATCCTGGTTGGAGCGCCCCGGGCTACCCACCTGCAGGGGGCCACTTCACAGGTGGTGAAGCAGGTCTGCAGGTGTCTGTCTTTCTCTCCCCCTCTCTTGTCTTCCCCTCCTCTCTCAGTTTCTCTCTGTTCTATCCAACAACAACAACATCAATGGCAACAATAACAATGAGGGCAACAAAATGAGGAAAATGGCCTCCAAGAGAAGTGATAACTCCAAGCCCCAGTGATAACTGTAGAGGCAAAAAAGAAAAAAGAAAAAAAAAAAGAAAAAGATAGGGGACTAAAAAGAATTATTTTAAGAAGTGCCAAATATTCTTTTAGCATACAGTTTACTTAACTCAAATTATAAGGAGCTAAAATAGTAGTGCTTGTATGCATTAATGCCATGTAAAGAAGGGTAAAATTTTATAGAACCTATTTCAGTGAAAACATGACATATCAACAAACTTAATTCTTCTGTATCTTCTTACCCATGATTACTTGTATACTCTCATATTCAACTTTTACACAATTGTGTAATCTGTACTAACTCACATTTTTACTTCCTCAGTGTTTCCCTTCAGTGTTCACATTGCCTCTCAGGCCTCTCAAATGCTGCTGTGTTATATTTTCTCTACCATTTGGCTAAGTCAGATCAAATACTTAACAATGATTGGCACAAGAATTATTTTCAGGAAATGAAAAGAAAGGAGGAACCATATGAGTCTTGGTGAAAAGCCAAAGTCTTAGGCAAGATAATTGCATGTTTTGATTTTGATTCTCGGCATTAAGACAAGAATAGATTTATGACTTTCAAGTCTTGGAAAGTTCAACATCTGACACACTGACATTTGACTGTTGAGGTCACACTTACATATCAGTGCTATTTTAAGCAGCAACCTACCAATAGGTAGAAATCTTAACTAGGGGAATAACGTGAAAATTGGAATTTTTGTTCTGCTTTGGAGTGTAACAGATTTTAACATGATGCTCTGAACAAACAGGCACAGAAGCTATTTGTTAAAAGAATAAAAGAATAATTTTTAGGGGTCAGGAGATAGCTCCTCCCTAACAAGCCTTAAGGATTTAGGTTCAAGCCCTGGCACCACTTGAGAACACCATGGATAGCACCAGGGGTAGCAGAGTTATGATAGTTTTTCTCTCTCCCTTCTTTCTCTCTCTCTCTGAAACAAATAAACAAAATCAAAAGTACATATTTTTAAAGTATATTTTTTAATGTTATGAGGGACTTGGAAAAAGAAAATATTTTGTACTAAGTATCTACTGCTTTTCTATGCAAGGCATTATTAAGTCAGGGACTACATAGGATACAAATAAAATAACACATGGTCCTTGCTATGGTACTGAATGAAAAGAGTTACATAGAGTTCGCCAGAGTATGTTAGAATATAGAATATATATATATTTTTTAATAGAAGGCATCTACTAGAACTCAATATAAACCTAGACTACGATACAGTAACCACATTCCAAGTTATGCACATAGGTGGGGAGGGTGTCAGGTGGTAGGATATAGGGTTACTATGTGCAAGGACTCTGGTTCATATCCCCACTTCTCACCTGCAGGAATGCAGCTTCATGAGTGGTGAAACAATGCTGCAGGTGTCTCTATCTCTTTCCCTCCCTACCTCCTTCCCTTTCCATTTCTGTCTCTCTAAAATAAGAAGTCCACCAGGAGTAGAAGATTGGTCATGCAGGCACTGAGTCCCAGTGATAACCCTGTTGGTAATTAACAATAAAAAAAGATATGCACACAAGAGAAAGAAACTCATAAGTATAAAGTATGCACAAGAATAATCATGGGGTTTGTAAACAATTCAAATCTCTAAATAGCATAGAATAAAAAAGCAAATTATGAGATACACCTGCAAACAGACTAGTATATGGCAATAAAAATAATTTGAGGGAGTCCGGTGGTAGCGCAGCGGGTTAAGCGCACATGGCGCAAAGCACAAGGACTGGCATAAGGATCCCGGTTCGAGACCCCGGATCCCTACCTGCAGTGGGGTCACTTCAGAGGCAGTGAAGCAGGTCTGCAGGTGTCTGTCTCCCCCTCTCTTGTCTCCCATCCTCTCTTGATTTCTCTCTGTCCTATCCAACAACAACAGCAATGACAACAATAATAATGATGACAACAAGGGTAAGAACAAGGGCAACAAAATAGGGAAAATGGCCTCCAGAAGCAGTGGATTCGTAGTGCAGGCACTGAGCCCCAGCAATAACTTTGGACGCAAAAAATAAAATAATAATAATAATAATAATAACTTGAACTACTGCCACATACAATGTTATGAATTTCACAGATATGATAATGAGCTTAAAGAAGCCAGACTCAAAAGAAAACATGCTGCATGATTCTAGCTATATGATATTTAATAAGAAGCAATACTGGGACCAGGTGGTGGTAAGCATGTTACCATGCCTGAAGAACTGGGTTCAAATTCTCATCCCCCACCTGCAAGGGGAAAGCATCATGAATAGTGAAGCAGTGCTACAGGTGTCTCTCTCTCTCCCTCACTATCTCCACCTTAACTCTCAATTTCTTTCAGAAAGGATGGGACAGGTGGATTTGTCATGCAGGCCCCAATCCCCAGCAAAGGGAAAACGCAGTTGGCAATTTTTTTTAAAGGCAAAACTTAGTAGTATCTTTAGTAGAAACAACAACTGGGAAGAACCTCATCTCCATGAACCTCTGAGTTGCAGAAAATATATCTTGATCTAAAAGGAAATATAGCAGGAATGGAGGAGTATGCAAGACATATTTATAAATGATATTTAACCCTCTAACAGAGAATACAGGGAAAGAGTTAGGATTGGGAGAATATATTAGATGAAAGCATATGTAATAATTCACCCAAGTGTACTCTTGAGTATTTATGAACTTTAAGACATGTATGCTATATATGAAATAAAATTTTTCTTAAATGAAAAAAGTGAGCAGGTTCAAATTTCTGATGGTGCAAAAATATCCCACAGTAAGAATGATGGAGAGCTGGGGAACAGGAGTCTTAGACAGTCACTCACCCCTTGGCTTAGTTTTCAAGCCTCAATTGAGCGTTCATCCAAAAGTATGAATTGACACAGTGTAGCTCCCACCCTGCTAGGTCTTATTGCTTAATTACTATGACAAGTAAGTGGACAACTCTAAATTTTCTATGCAAGATGTCTAATGATGAGGATATATTCAACCAATATCTGTTAATGACCCTGTATCAAGGATTAAGGAGTTGAGAAGCTGAAGAAAATACAGTGAACTAGCTGCTCAGCAAAGTATTTTGAATGACATGGCCATTCAGAGTCAGCTACTGAAAAATCAGAGCTAGGGGTTGCAAACTGAGGTGCATGGAAGTATTTGACTTGATTTGATTTGATTTTGTTTCAGTGGTATAGTATTTCAAGGGACAATGTGAATACATGCATTTATGGATAGCCAATACCTTGTATTATGCTCAGGAAACATGTGGCAGTTTCCTGGGCATCAGAATAAGGATAGGGGAGCCCGGTGGTAGCGGGTTAAGCACAGGCGGTGCAAAGTACAAGGACTGGCGTAAGGATCCTGGTTCCAGCCCCAGGCTCCCCACCTGTAGGGAAGTCGCTTCACAGGCAGTGAAGTAGGTCTGCAGGTCTCTTTCTCTCCCCCTCTCTGTCTCTCTCCATTTCTCTCTGTCCTATCCAACAACGACATCAACAACAATAATAATAACTACACCAACAAAACAAGGGCAACAGAAGGAAATAAATATAAAAAAATTTTTTTAAAAAAAGAAGGATGAGTTCCTGCTCAGCAAAGAAGATCATGAAGATCTTTGTGAATTATTAGGTTGTAAAAATATAGTCTCTCCAATATATATATATATAATATATGCAAAAATAGTTTGGACCCAAATCAGTGTCATGAATGCCGTATTGAATAAATACTGCAGATAATATTAAATGAGAATATACATTCATGTTTTGCAATTCAGTAGCACTGGGTCAATTGTGCAACTAGTCCTAATAACAATAAATGATTTAAGCGGCTAATGGTTCTTTCTAATGATGCCAAGCATCTTGACCTTTGGAAGTGGCTTTTAGACTGCTTTCTTTCAGTTGCCACCTGAACTCTTGTTACTTTGCTGATACAGCTTCTGTTTAGACAGCTGAAAGAGAACAGCTCTTACAAAGAAGTTCAAAAACCTGTAGGATTGATATACCCCAAAGGAACTTTTAAAAGTTACACATGTTTATTAGGAAGAATCTCCATAGTGCTCACTATAGAAATAAAGTTGTTTGAATCCAACAGTTGTAAGAGTTTTGCTGACTTGAGAATAAATTCTGGTGCAATAAAATATGCTGATGTCGGAGCTGGGTGGTGGCACAGTGGGTTAAGTGCATGTGGCGCAAAGTGCATTGACTGGCGTAAGGATCCCAGTTCGAGCCTCCGGCTTCCCACTTGCAGGGGAGTCCCTTCACAAGCGGTGAAGCAGGTCTTCAGGTGTCTTTCTCTCTCCCTCTCTGTCTTCCCCTCCTCTCTCCATTTCTCTCTGTTCCTATCCAACAATGATGACAATAATAATAACTACAACAATAAAACAACAAGGGCAACAAAAGAGAGTAAGTAAATATTTTAAAAAAGAGAGAGAGAATCTGTAGCACTACTTTACCACTTGTGAAACGTCCTCCTACAGGTAGGAACTGGTGGCTTGAACCAGGATCCTTGTGCATAGTAAAGTGTGCACTCAGCCTAGTGTGCCACTGCCTGGCCCCCATTTATCTGTATTTTTACATAGGTGATAAATCAGGTCTTATTATAATAATATGTAAAGAGAAATATACCTGATGTAGAAAAGTGAAGGCTGGAGTTGTAGATAAATCCACAAACCGCTCATCTCGGATATTAACTGTAGGTACTACAGCATAAATGAAGTCTTCTTTATCCTTTTCTCTCTCCTCTTCCTCTGGTTCTGTGTCTGTGGTACTATCTTCCATTTTTCACGAATCTAAAATAAAATCATCTTATATTCAGCTATTTAGGGAAATCATTGCTACTCCCTAATGATAGGGAACCCCATTCTCATGTTGTGGAAAGCATATTAAAAGCATATGGATTTTATATTATGAATATAAGAGGCATGGCAGGCTCTGGCTCCCCTCTGCAGGTGATTGCTGGGGGCTCTAGCCTGAGCCCTTTTGCATTGTAACATGTGTGCTCAACCAAGTGGGCCACCACCAGACCCCATTTTGCCCGATTTATACAAATCTTTCAGTTTCTGAATGTTTTCCATCTCTATTCTGCTGAAAACATTATAGATATTTTAAAGTTGGTGAAATACTACATAATAACACAATCAAAAGACACAATAATACAGTTCTGACAGACATAATCAGACTATTTTTAACCCTTAGTAAAGATACTAGGAAGTGGGCAGGAAAGTAAAAAAATACAAAAGAATGAGAGAAATGGGGCCTAGATAGATGAATAGAAAGGGTGTATGAATTCCTTCTTCAAAAACCAATACTAAAGCCATGATAATACATGAAAAAAAGCCACCATAGAAACAGACACGGGAAGATGCCCTCTTCCTAAAAGACAAAAGCCTCTCCAAACATTTAAAAAAAAAAAAAAAGACAAAACTAAAAAACCTTGCAAACAGAGTTGATCTGGTGAGCAGGAAGCAGACCATGTTAAAATACTAAGGAGACTTACGTAAATGCAAAGTATACAATGATCTTTCCCATATGGGGTAAGTAAAGAGACAAAGAAAGAAAAAAAAGCAATTAAAAGGAAGGCAAACCTTTAGACTCAGATCATAGAACTGAGGTTACCAAAAGGGATTTGATGGGGGGCTAGGTTATAAGGGTGGATGGTGTTCAGTGGACTTCTGTGGAGGGATATTGGTATTGTGGTGGTAGGAGTAATGTAGAAACATTTCTTTAGGAAAAATTCTTTATTCCATGCTTAACTCACCTGTTATTAACTTGTTTTTATATTTTAAATTGCATAATGTAGTTTAGATCTACAGAGTTTTATTTAAAGATAGCAAACATCTATATATACATATATATTATATTCAACACTTTTACTAGGAGAGAATGCTACTGAAATATTATGAGATTATGTGTATAGAACATGAAGGTGAAGACTGATGGCAGAGATGGTATTTGAGATGAATACATACTATCTCACTATACCTATAGCAGAAAAAGAGGTAGAGGCAATCTATGAAATAACTGCCTTTCTTAATACCTTTTTTCAAAAGTTTTTCTCTAATTCTATAACAAGGAACATGACAGTTTGTTTCTTCCTAAACATTTGTGTCTATTATATCTGAAACAATTTTCCAAGCGTATAAATCATTCATTTGAAAGATGTACTATTGCTTAACACCAAATATATGTATAAGAAGCAGGCAAAACCATTAGGAGATACAATGGTAAATAATATTCAAGGAGGTCAGGAATGTAGCTTAATGGTAGAGTGCATGCCCTGCATTTATAAGAACCTGGACTCAATTTTCAGCAACAACAACACACAAGGAATTTATAGTTTAATGGCTGGGTCTCCCATATTTCTTTATGCCAAGTTAATTGGGTAACTCTGCATCTAATTTGTAAAAATAAATAAATCATGCTCTAATTCAGAATAAACCTAGTAGAAATTAAGTTCAAGGCTTACCCTAGTTAGTTGCAGAACTCTAGTGACATTATTAAGGATAATGCTATTGTCTCTAACGTATTTCTAGTTCAGTAGCTTCTGCATTGTCAAGAAGGATCATTGTAATGGTCAAATTGTGGTCCTCCCTTGGAATATACCTAAAACAGACTTCCTAGCTTCTTTCCACATGACAACCCTTAGTCCCATCTGCTCTATTCTTACCTTTAAGTTCTTGATTATTAAACAATCTGTCCTGGTTTATATCTTACTGCTTCTCAGCCACCAAGTTACATACCCTACCATGATGCCATCCAGACTTCCCTGGGCAGACGACCTCACCAGTGTGTCCTGGAACCTCCACCTCCCCAGAACCCTACCCCACTAGAGAAAGATAGAAACAGGCTGGGAGTATGGGTCATCCTGTCAACGTCCATTTCCAGTGGAGAAGCAATTACAGAAGCCAGACATCCTACTGGTGTCTATCTTTCTCTCCCTCTTTCTGTCTTCCCCTCTACTCTCAGTTTCTCTCTGTCCTATCTAACAACGATGACATCAACAACAACAATAACTACAACAACAATAAAAAAAACAAGGGCAACAAAAGGGAAAATAAATAAAAAAATAAAACACAATATTGTAACCCAAATTTACCTCAAAAACAAATACAATTAAAGAAAACACAACAGAAGCAAATATGAAAGTCTCATGTAAATTAAAACCTAGACTATTAACTAATCCAACTAAATAATCTGGAGGAAAGGGCTTAAATACCAAAGTTTAACAGATAAAACAAGTATTCAAGGATTAGATAATACAGGATTACAAAATTCATTGTACTAATATTGTAATGCTACAGGCTATATACTAATTCACAAATGCAAATCAAACAATGAAATGAAATGTGTTCTCAGGCACAATGATATAAATGGGCTATTTCTAAAACATCTTAAATTCCTGGAAGTAAGAAATCACCAAGTATAGCAGTTCTAAAAACATATCTCTAACTTGCCCAACTCAATTAAGAATTAAGAGTTTATAAAACTGTAAGTGATTGAACCAGAGAATGTGCTCATTGCAAAGAGTTCATGCCTTGTGATGAGTGTGGTTCAGGTTGAGGCCCAATATCACATTGGAGGTGCTATGTCTCTGTGTATCTATCTGTACGAAAAAGTATTCTAGGAGCAGTGAAATCACACATGCCCATTACCCTGGTTCCACAAAAGCAAGTAAATGAAAATGCAAGTGATTTACAACCTACAGAGGAAACAAGGCAGGAAAATACCTAATTGTACAGCATAAAATAAGGTAAAATAAGTGTAAAGCACTTATAAGTAGAAAGCAGTGTTCTTAGACAAGAAGGTAAGATTTAACAAGCAGCTTGTGGCCTATAATTTATATTTGAATCTATAAGCAATGAAAAATCCTTGCTTTTTCTTTTTCATAGAGATTAGTTTTCTGAGTTTGTAAAGATGTTGGTAATGGTGAGAAAAATGCTTTGGAGAGAGCATGAATTTGGAGTGAAGTCAAGAAGGCAATTTAAAGACAATGAAATGGGACTGGGAAATAAGACATGTGGTGGAGTGCATATTTGACCACGCAAGGCTCCAGGTTTGAGTCTCCATCCACCACATCGGAGCATCTTGTATAAGGGAAGCTTCAGAAGCAGTAGCATGGTATTGTGGTGTCTCTCCTCTCTCTGTAGCTTTCTCTTCCCCCTTCCCCAGCCCCGTCCCTGCTGAGAAAATAAAAGACAGTCCAGGAAGTTGTGGAATCACACAAGCCTAAAGTCCAAGGCCAAAAAAAGACACTGAAACAGTCATTATGCTGATCTTGGGAGGACATTAATAAACTGGTAGCATGACAGAAATTAGTCAAAGAATCAGAGAGCTAAACATAAAAATCTGTATGGTTGAAGCAGGTGCTGTGAAAGCATGGATCACAGAAGCAGTTGCGGTGTATTGCACATGTCCAATGGAGAACATTTACAAAGAAAGTTCTTCAGTGAAACAGCCCTGATTGGGAGGTGAGAGAGCCTGAGATGCGATGAGATTTGATGTAGGAGAGGACATGGTCTTAAGAGTTGCTCTACCAGTGTGTCCTGGAGCCCCACCTCCCCAGAGCCCTGCCCCACTAGTGAAAGAGAAAGACAGACTGGGAGTATGGATCCACCTACCAATGTCCATGTTTAGCGGGAAGCAATTACAGAAACCAGACCTTCCACCTTCTGCACTCCATAATGTCCCTGGGTCCATGTTTCCAGAGGGTTAAAGAATAGGAAAGCTGGGAGTTGAACGATAGCGCAGCAGGTTAAGTGCACATGGCGCAAAGCGCAAGGACCCGCATAAGGATTCCGGTTCGAGCCCCCACCTCCCCACCTGCAGGGGAGTCGCTTCACCGGAGGTGAAGCAGGTCTGCAGGTGTCTCTCTTTCTCTTCCCCTCTCTGTCTTCCCCTCCTCTCTCCATTTCTCTCTGTCCTATCTAACGACATTAATAACAAAAATAATAACTACAACAATGAAATAAACAAGGGCATCAAAAAGGAAAATTAAAAAAAACTAAAAAAAAAAAAAAGAATAGGAAAGTTATCAGGGGTCAGAATGGGATATAGAGTTCCAGTGGTGGGAATTGTGCCCCTCTTATCCTATGGTCTTGTGAGTGTTTCCATTTTACAAATAAAAACTAAAAAACAAAACAAGCAAACACACAACAAAAAAAAGTTGCTCTACAATTTTGAAAATATGAACTGAGCTTTGACAAAGAAAAGCAAAAGGATAATAAAGAAGAAAGGAAAGTAAACAAAAGTTCTAGTCTTATTACAGAAGAACACTGAACTCTGTTATTCACACTTTGTTTGGGGGTTAAAGGATAAAGTCAAAATGGGAAGCTTCACAAAGAAAAATTAAGCAATACACACCACAGGATATGCCTTGTTTTGTAAGATATACCACTACTTCCTTTTCTCTAAAGTTAGAGATCATTATTTTATTTTGATTCTAAATTCGGTTTTCAAATTTTTATAAAAAAGGAAACATTGACAAAAACCATAGGATAAGAGAGGTACAACTTCACACAATTCTCACCACCAGATCTCCATATCCCATTCCCTCCCCTGATAGCTTTCTATTCTTCATCCCTCTGGGAGTATGGACCCAGGATCATTATGGGGTGCCGAAGGTGGAAGGTCTGGCTTCTGTAATAGCTTCCCCGTTGAACATGGGCATCAACGGCCGATCCATACTCTCAACCTCTCTCTCTCTTTCCCTAGTGGGACAAAATTTTTCTGGACAGTTACACTGAACCAAAAAAAAAAAAAATTGCCCATGTACCAGAGATGGGGCAAAGTGTGCAAATGACAGAACTTTTTAAAACATAAAATGACAACGATTGCTTCAAAAAAGATGTGGCAGGGAACTATACTTTTCCTCTTACTTGTAACTAAACAAGTACATGTTTAGTGCATTTTGGAATAACAGTATATTATGTAAAGTCAAACAAGCTATCAATTTCTCAAACTCACACTTAACCCAAACACTTTTTTTTTTAATTTAGCTCTTCTAATTGCTCTGGGGACTTATTTATGTGCTCCATGACTCCTGCAGCCCTCTGCTATAAAAAGTCAGTACCGATCGTTTTTTTTATCTTATTTATTTCCCCTTTTGTTGCTCTTATTGTTTTATTGTTGTAGTTATTATTGTTGTTATTGAAGTTGCTGTTGTTAGGACAGAGAAAAATGGAGAGAGGAGGGGGAGACAGAGAGGGGGAGAGAAAGATAGACACCTGCAGACTTGCTTCACCACCAGTGAAGCAACTCCCCTACAGGTGGGGAGCCGGGGGCTTGAACCGGGATCCTTAGTCTCATCCTTGCACTTTGGACCTCATGCGCTTAACCTGCTGCATTACTTCCCAACTCCCCCACGATCATTTCTAACGTGACTCTGAGCCAAGCATCTTGGAGGAAGGAAGATATCTGGGACTCTTATTTTTCAGTTTCAGTTACCTATATTTATTTAGAAAGATAAAAATGTCAAACAGAGATTACCAAAATTATGGAGTATTTATAGTTCTAAGAGAAGGACCTCTCAGTTTTGTCAAAGGATCTTTTTGATTGTAATTATATTATTTTGTTGACAATGTTAAAAGTCTGTATTGAAGGCACTTTCTTAAAGGCCACTGTTTCACAATATGACAAACTTGGCATATTGAGGAGTCAACACAAAGTCTATAGCTACTTCAAATCCATTTGACCAAACAAGAATAACATCAGCATCAATGTGTAACAGACAACAATAATCCTAAAAGCAACAGATACAGTTATTTCATGGAGTCATATTTTACTATAGTACAGTTATATAATAATCACTATATACAAAGGCAAGATTAGACAAAATATTTTTAAAAATTCATTAAATTTTTTGTTATTTACCTATATATTGGATAGGGACAGAGATGGGAGATAGCAAGAGAAAGAGAGAGAGAGAAGCAGGCGCTGTAAAAGAGATACATAAATGAAAACTGTTGAAAAGAAACAAGTGCATATCTAGTCTTTAAATGATTACAGTATCATGTTTAACTAATAAAGAAACTGACAAGTGTCCACAGTCATGGAGAACCTAAGACTAACAGAATCATCCTCTCTGGCCTAAAAGGCAGGGTACCGAGAGTGCTCTATGCCGACTGCCATCTCATTTTACCATCCTTCTGCTTTCCTTTATTCATGCCAACATCATCCCAAACACAGACCTCAGAAGAGTTACTCACTCTCTCTTCAAGGTTTCTTATATTTCTCCCTTCTTTTGATATATCTGCACAACCAAAATGAACTATGACTCATTTCTAAGGAGGTATAACCTACAAGGTCATTTTAAGGATCATCATCCATGTGGAAAAAGTTATGATTTTTTTCTCTAATATACCCTCCTGGTTACCCTCATCAGTGAGCAGGCACTTCTGCCTAGTTATCACTCACCTGTGTACCAAATCATGGAGATATTTACATACTTCTTTACAGTCTAAACAAAGCTTTACCTTGTATTATTTCACTGACTCCTTACAAGCTTGTTCCATTAAAATTATAGTATCTAGTTTAAAGGTTTATTGAGAGAGAGAGAGAGAGGAAGAAGAAGGAGAAGAAGGAGGAGAAGGAGGAAGAAGAAGAGGAGGAGGAGGAAGAGAAGAGAGAATACATAAGCACCAGACATCACTATGGCAAATGTGGTTTCAGAGATCAAACTCTAGATCTTAGGCATGCAAGTTCTGAACTCTACCACTGAACCAACTATCTCCATCTAATATATGAGAAAACTGAAAATCAAAGGTTAAATGACATGCCTAATATCACACAACAATAAATGCAGGTACTTATTGGAACCCCGGTTCACTGATACCAAATCTCTCACCCTTTTAATTATACTGTGATCTTAATGAAGCTCTTTCCTCTTTGCTTCCTGTAACAGAAAACAGAATCAAAGATACAGACAGGTAACAGAATTGAATTTCTGTGACTGCAAAGGTGTAAAGCTATGACTCTTTCAGCAAAGAGCTGCTCTATTGATGTAGCTGATGTAATCAACTGAAGACAAATTGATGCTTACAGAGCAGTTGTTATGGGGCAATCCATGAGATGACAAGACTGAACTGTATAGAACAATGGGCTATAAAACTTGTTGCTACAGTTACATTGTCTTCACATGTGCAATCTGTGGCAAGAAACACTAGTTATAGATATAATGTTTTACAGTCATAATGCAAGTCCTGTCAGGTTTCAGAAATTCATGATGCCTGAAAGGCCCTATAGGTTCTCTTAATAGTTTCCAAAATAATTCAGCAAACAGCAGAAACTTTGCTCCAAACACTGTGAGAGGTTTGGAATGCTCAAGTAGATCTGGAGCTCATAGCTTTCCAGAAAGTCTGTAAAGCAGAAAGAGAGTCTGTATATGTTCATGCAATCTAGAATTATCTTATTTCAAAGTGTCACTCTTGCTATGAAAAAGCACATTTTTTTCAAGTTGCACTGCCATCTTTAATTAGATATTTAAAAAGCAATGTCATAAAATAGATTTATAACATTACAAAAGTAGTCTATATTTCCTTTCTAATTAGACCATTGTGCTACAAACCTATTCATTAATTTACCCTTTTCCTTCTCACATCCCAGTATGAACTATTGATTTGATGGGTCTGGGTCTATTATTATTATTTTTGTCATAGTTGTTTCAGCAAAGGACTTCATGAACTATGTGCCATCACCACAACACACCAGGATTCTCTCTTCTTTCAGCTTCTCCTTTTGCCACCTGAAACCGGGGTTAAAGACTAATTCAATCTCCCTGATAATAACATGGGGAAATAGAAGTTACTCCTTTGGAATTCACCAGTTTAGGCTTGACACTCACTCTTCCACTTGGACAATATAATCAACCTCTAAGTGGCTTCTTTCCTTAATGCAGGATGATTTGAGTTGTGCAAATTGAATGGGACAAGGTATCAGATGGTAGCTCACTTGATAGGACACACACACCACCAGGTTTAAGCCCCTGTTCCTCACTTGCAGGAAGCAGTACTTCACAAATGGTGGAGCAGTGCCCGCAGGTATCTTTCCTTCTTTCTTTTCCTTTTTAATTTTTTTTAAATTATCTTTATTTATTGGATAAGACAGAGAGAAACTGAGAGGAGGAGGGAAGCTAAAGAGGGAAAGAGACAGAGAGACACCTGCAGACCTGCTTCACCACTCGCAAAACTTTCCCCCTGCAGGTGGGGACTGGGGGCTCAAACCCGGGTCCTTGTGCACTAAACCAGGTGCACCACCACCCGGGTCCTCTCTCCTTCTTTCTACATCTCAATATCTCCTCCCCTTCCAAGCTCTCACTCTCCTATCAAAATGAAATAAATAAATATATAACTTCCAGCCTTTGTAAAACAAAGAAAAAGAATGCCTGGTGAGAACAGTGGAGTCACATAGGCACTGAACCTTGGTGGCATAAAATATAAATAAATAAGACAAGAGTGAGAAGTCTGGGTCAGTGAACCCAGCATAGAGATATCAATAAATACTGGTCCTTTTGCTTCCATATGCATAATAAGGCTTACGTTGTTGTGATCGGGAACAAGTAAACAGACTTCAGCCTAGGACTGCAAGAAATATTTCAGAACTCTGTAAGCTGGAAAAGATGATCTATGTCTGCTTCAGCACAAACTTGTCCTAGATATCTTCTCAGGGTTTCATGTGAGCGTCCCACTAAATCTAATCTTTGAAGTCACCATTATGTGTTTACATCGAGGATAAGGAAGACTAGATAGTGCATTGAGTACTTGGGAGAAATGCAACATGATTTTATAAAAATCTTTAAAAGAGTAATTTTTAAATTTTTTTTAATTGTCTTTATTTATTTATTGGATAGAGACAGCCAGAAATTGAGAGGAGGAAGGGAGATAGACAGGGAGAGAGACAGAGAGACACCTGCAGCACTGCTTCACCCCTCGCAAAGCTTTCCCCTTGCAGGTGGGGACCGGAGGCTTGAACCCGGGTCCTTGTGCATTGTAATATGTGTGTTCAACCAGGTGCGCCACCACCCGGACCCAAGAGTATTTTTTAAAAGCTATGAGTCAATGCAGAAGCAGCTAGAAACAGTAAGTAGGCAGTGTTCCCTCCTGCATATCTAGAAATTTCATGCCCTCCTCTTTTCACTGCTTAAGCAGTATTTCCTGGTCACAGGCTTCCCCTGGCCCTAGGCAGACCTCTGCATTAGGCTTCCTCCACTCGGGAAGCATACCTTACTCAATTTCTTTCCTTCCTCTAAAGGCACCGTTTCTTACACTAATTATAGGGCTGAGTGAATATTTACCAAGTCAAGTTTCACAGTTTTATAGTGGAATAGAAAATTAAAAATAAACATAACAAAGCCAACTTCTTTGAGAGTTGTGCAACAAGTAGAGCTGAGAAAACAAATAATGGAATTAAAGCAAATGAACAAGCAAAACAAAAATAAACTCTTAGATGCAGAGAACAGATTCATGGCTGCCAGAGCGGAAAGAGGTTGGGGAGTGAGTGAGATTGTTAGAGGAAGTCACTTGTACAGTGGTAGACAGAAACTAGTTTTTGGAGGTGATCATAATGTAGTATACACAGATATCAAAGTGTAATGATGTGCATCTGAAATGTATATAGTACTATAAATAAATGTTACTTCAATAAAAAAATCTAAATATTTGAGAGGATCATGAAAATATCAATTGATTAAAATTTTGCTAAGTGAGTGTGCAAAAAAAATTTAAAGATACTGACCAGAAGAAAGGAAAATAACATTTAAAATTACTGTATGGGAAGAATTTGAACAAATAAAAATCACTTAGGTTAAGACCAGACTTGAATGGAGAAAAGGGGTGGTGGGCGGAGGAAGCCACAGCTAATAAAAAATACCAGAAAGATGGTAACAATAAGTATACAAGTAAATGTGAAAATGTAAATGGGTTAAGTTAAATTTACTTGGGGATAATTCTCAAAATAGATTAAAATTTGAAATTATTTTTCTCTTTACTATTTTTATTATTATTATTTTGTCATTACCAGGGCTTCATTGCTCCTAAGGCTGACATTACTAGACAGAAAAGGAGACACACAGATACAGAGAAGAGGACCTCACAGCACCAAAGCTTCCCTTGATATGGTAGGAAGCTGACTTGAACCTGGGTTAGCCTATGACAAAGCAAAGCTCTCCTACCAGGAGAGCTCTCTAGTAGACTTGCATTTGCTTCCTGTTTCATATGAGACAGGCCTCAAATAAATTATCACAGAAAGGTCTATGGCCACACCACCCTGAAATATCTTGATTTTGTCTAAATTGTCACATAAAGTATGAAGGAATACAAATGTTATTAGATAAAAGTAGACATCGAGATTGAAATTCATACAAGGTCATTATTTCATAGCAACAATAGTAATAGTAATAACAGTAACAGAAGGCAGTATTCCAACCAGCTGAGTACCACCTAATTTGCTACCCCATGTATTTATGATACAAATAAACAGTTGCTGTTTTAAGCCGTTAAAACAAACAAAAAAAAAACCACTCTAACACCAAGTTACAGATGCTACCACGACGCCAACCTGAATTCTCTGGGCAGACTAACTCAATTCCAGTGTATCCTGGAATTCCATCTCTCTGTAGCCCTGCCCCACCAGAGAAAGACAGAAACAGGCTGAGAGTATTGATGGACCTGCCAATGCCCATATTCAATGGAGAAAAAATTGCAGAAGCCAGACCTTCCACCTTCTGCACCCCATAATGATTCTGGGTCCATACTCCCAGAGAGATAAAGAGGAGGAAAACTTCCAGTGGAGGGGATGGGATATGAAACCCTGGCTGTGGGAAATGTGTGGAATTTTATCTCTCTTATTCTATGGTTTTGTCGCTATTTTCTATTTTTTTATTTTTTAAATAAATTAAATTAAATTAAAAAGAAAGCAGGGGGCCAGGTGGTGGCACACCTGGTTGAGCACACATATTACAATGTGCAAGGACCCGGATTCTCGGACCCAGATTCATCCCCCCATCCCCCACCTTCAGGGCAGAAGCTTCACAAGTGGTGATGCAGGGCTGCAGGAGTCTCTCTGTCTCTCTCCCTATTTCCCCCTTCCTCTCAATTTCAGGCTGTCTCTATCCAATAAATAAATAAAGATCAAAAAATATTTTCTAAAAGAAAGCAATATTAATCTAAAACCCAGACATAGATAACTGCATTGTCTCAAAGTATATAAAAGGTAAATGAATTTCAACTCAAAAGATATGTGAGTACTATTACATGATTACTTGAAACACTATGACTACCTTGCAGAAATGGAACTAAACATTAACACATATAAGAATGCTGATCTAAAGTAAGTTTTTTATTTTTCTATTTTAAGAAAACTCTCTGGCTTTAATAAGTATTGTTTTTTACATATATACATATTACTTATGGAACAGTAAAAAGTACTCACATCACATCAACAGCACTTTGAAATTCTTTCTAAGAAACCTGACAACTTGCCAAGGTATTTAGTGGGAGGAAAGTAACAAACTTCTCCATGTGAATTATCTACATGCAAACAGATACCATGCAGTATCAAATGACACTACACATTAACTACTTTATAATATCATTAGCTATCAGTTGATATGATTAAATTTAAGAGTTCATAGGAAGAGGTTATAAAATTTATTTTCAAAGTCTATAATTAAGAATGCTAGCAAATACTTAAGATTTCTTACCTAAATTCCAAAATGCCCTGTACATAAAAACCTCTCTTGTGCCCTCTGCTGTTCATTTAGTGAAAACAAATCAAGCATCTGGCTCCCATAGAAATAATTTTTTTAACCTGAATAGATTTTTAAAAATCTTATTAATAAACTCTAAATAAGTGTGTGGATATATATAATTATTCATTCAGTTGATGCTTTTATTTCTTTCAAATGTGTCAAGAAGATAGAAAGACCTTTTGGTAGAGTAGTAAGAGGACTAGATCTTCCAATTATTAATGCTAATCTTTCTTAATTTGTTTCTTTGTGTATAATGTGCAGATAATATTTATCCTACTGAACACAAGTGTTTTCTTAGGATAGAGTGATACAATGCATGTAAACATTCTTTAAAGATTATAATGTCACAGATGGAAGGTAGAATCTGTGTTAATCATTACTAATATGTGAGAGTGAGGATATTTATAGAATTTAAAAATACCCCAGATTTAAGTATTTTATATTAATCTTTTTACCAATGACTTTCTCCATTTTCAAATTCATGTGAACAAAAAATAACTTTGAAAAGTCAATTTTCTAAAACTTAAGAGAATAATTTCAGGGGCCGGTTGGTGACACATCTGGTTTAGTGCACGTTATAATGCACAAGGACGTGAGTTCGAGCCCCCAGTCAACTCTTGATTTCTATCAAGAGTTGACTGGGGGCTGTCTCTATACAACAAATAAATAAAGATAATAGAATAATTTGTACGAGGAAGTAGGGATACAAAAGGAAAAATAATAAGAGAGAAAATAATCTTCTCATTAGAAAAAAAAGCCACGTTGGGGGGGTGTAAAAAAAAAGAGACCTAAATGAGTCAAATGAGTCATTTAGTGCAATCGTTTGTCTTAAGCCTGAAGAATGAAGTCCAAATGACATAAGACAAACCGGTGACAAGAGTTAGCAAAATAATCAGTACCACGCTCTTCCCATTGCAGTATGTTCCGTGTGCATCTCTGTCTCATATTGCAAATCCTAAGACTAAAGAGCATTTGTAGTCAAAGAGATCAATGTTGCTGTCAACACACGTCCCGACCTCTCAACTTTTTTCTTAGTCACTTAGTGCTATTCCTCAAATAAAACTACGTAACCTACATTGTAGTTTTGTAGACTCATTTGATTCTTTTTTCCTACTGTTCAATCTATGTTTTGTTAGTGATTTGATATTGATTTACAAAATTACATGTCAACAGGGGTATAATTCCACACCGTTCCCACCACCAGAGTTTTGAATCCCAAGTTCCTCCATTGCAAACCGACTCATTTGATTCTTATAGTAACTCTTTGTGTCACTATAATGGAAGTATTATTTGTCCTAATTAAGAACTTAGAGCTAAAGTCCAGAGCTGCCCAGTGCTCGACCTAAGATATCATTTAACCTCAAAGCACTCTAGTGATATTCTTGTATTGGCGATCGTAAGAGTTCCCTCAAAAATAACCAACCTGACCCTCTTGCCAAGGGATTCTCCATTCTCAGAGGACCCTCCACTAACCACTCACTAGGGAGTACTCCCAGCTCACATGTAATTCTCACCTTTAATTGCTTCTGTTCTTACTTCTTGCCTTGGTCCTGATCCTTGCTAAGCCTCCAGTTTTATTCTCCACGAGTTTTGACCACTTGGGTCTCACTCCAAAGCTCCACCATCTCCAAAGAAGTCGCGTCCTAGGTATCCAAGGAAACCACACAGCCCAGCCCACCTTGGCCTTTCCGCACGTTCCATTGGCTAGTTAGATTTGCATGTACTTGTTTTTTTTTTTCTGTTCCTCCTATGGAAAATGAGCTTGAAGGACGGGCACGTGCCTCCATAACCCAATCTAATAGCTCCTTTTATTTACCTTTCTACCTTGCGCATTGCTTCTCGGTATATGTAGTTTTTAAATCCCCCTGGTTTTCTGGAGGCTTGGGTCTTTTAGAACTACCAATCCCTTAAGCCTTCGCGACAGGGGAGGAGGATCTGAAGTTCTGGGTCGAGTTGATAGTTAAAGCTTTGGAAATTCAAACTTGCTTCTGAAATGTGTTCTGCTTTGGTTTAAGTGGCCGGGACAAAGGACACAGTCTTGTTAGTGCAGCAACAAAGCTTCGCAAACATCTCCCTTTTGACGTGAATCGGCTCTAGAGGCAGAGCGATCTTGTCCGAGATCTGAGGGGCTGCAAGAGGGGCGCGCCATGTTTGCCCCTCGCTGGAGCGGGAGTCTTGGCCGCCTTGTGCTCCCTCAGGTGCACGTGCGGGCGGGCGAGGCCGCCAGGAGCTGGACCTGTCGAGCTGGCCGGTCCCGGCCCTATGGCTCAGAAGGAGGCCAGCGCCCACCCGGGGTGGAACCCGGGGTGCATCCCCCCGGCCTCGCGCGCCAGACTCTCCGGGAGTGGACGCTGCCCGTGTCCCCGTTCGGTCAGCTGCGGGCGCGGCTCCCTTGCCACTTGTCCCTCAGTCCCTTGGACCCCCTCACTTACCCGGACGGAGACCGCGTGTTGGTGACGGTGAGCGGCGGAGAAGGCGGGGAATCGGATCTGACCGGCCTGCAGGTGAAGTACGATGAGGCGCTGAAGGAGGTGACCATCCTGTCTGACATCATCGACCCGCAGGCGTCGGTGGAAGTGCACGCTCCCCTGAAGTTTGGCAAGTGAAGTGAGGCTAAAATGGGTTTGGGTCCCAGGGCGAAGTGCATTTTTATTTATTTATTTTTTGAAGATTTTTGACATTTTTATCCATTAATTATTGGGAAGAGACAGAAATCAAGGCAGGAGGAGGAGGAAGAGAAACACCTGCAGCACTGCTTCACCACTCCTGAAAGTTCACTCCTGCAGGTGGGGAGCGGGGTCTTGAACCCGGGTCCTGAGGCATTGTAACATGTGCACTCATTCGGATATGCCACCTTCAGGCCCCAAAGTGCATTTTTAGTAGGTCTTTTTGGATCTAATTTCTTATAACTAATTTACTGGTAGCAGTTAGGAACTGGGTCCCACTTGTAGAAATTTCAGAGATCAGTAGGAACCTGATTTGAAATAATCTAAGTAATGATACTTGTGGAGTCCTCTGCATTATCGTTTGGCCCATTATTCATGTGTCTGTGCACATTGTCATCAGTGGAGTGGCTGAATTTTTCGACCGTTCATGATTATACATTCAGTGGTATAGCACTCCATCCACATTTACCCTTGCTTGCAACCTTGGATTTCTTTTCCCCAAACATCCTATAGGATCTTCCATAGCTAACCTAGATCCAGTCTGGTTTCACATAGATGTCCAACTTCTTAGTAATAAGACTTCATGCTTTAGGACTCCAGTAAATTCTTCCTAACAGGAATGGAGGAATAATTACATAGTCAAGTTGTCTAGGAAACCAATTGATATTGCTTGCAATATATACTTTCTAGGTATTTGGGTTCCATGTCATTTCCCAAATGCAAGTCTACCTGTCTAGTACTTTTCTAGGAAAGTCTCCCTAAGCTCTACTTCCTAGGACTTAAGTATAATTTGAGAATAATTATAATAGCATTTGACATGCCCCCCCCCCCCCACACACACACACATCCTTACAATTGTACAATAGCTACTGTTCTTCAGATGAGGAAATGTGAGGTCTTTCCTTCCTCTTTCTGGAATAACCATACTGTTTTCCAAAGGGACTGCATCAGTTTGCACTTACACCAGCAGAGCACCAAAGTTATTATTTTTAATAATTTATAATAATAATTTGTCAGCATAATTGTTGACACGATACAGCTTCTCATCTCCGTGAAATCGGTGTCTGCAAAACACTATCATCCCTAATTTAGATCCTTGCGCCGGTCCTTATGCTTTGCGCCTTGTGCGCTTAGTCCGCTGTGCTACGCGCTGCGCCCCGAAGATCCTTTGGTGCCATACACCACACTCAGTCCAGGCTGTGGAAAACCAAAAAGGCAGCAAATTTGGACCTCAAATGTGTGTTCTTCCGAAGTGTCCTCACCACCTGGCTTCTGGGCTGCTACTAGTTTCTCTGGGATCCTGGGTCCTTTCTTTGTTTTATTCAGTTGTGTTGTAGTTTCTGGCTTGTTACCCACTGTAGAGTGAGCAGGGACTGCTAGTCCTCATCCACGTTGGCTGGGATCTCCCCAATTTTTTAATATTTTTTTGTTTTGCTTGGCTTCGCTAGTTCTTTAATAGTTTCCTAGTCTCTTGGCCATGTTTTTTGATACATTTGAAGCTGATTTTTTTGCGTGGTGATATCTGGTAATCTTGTTTCATTCATCTGCACTTTTCAACCTAATTTTTCCATTACTACTATTGGGTTGTCAGAGATTTTTCTGTTTTTCTATGCAGAAATGTGTCTTGACTTTTCCGACAACCCATTATTTATTAAAGAGACTGCCCTTTTTCTTTTTTTTTTTTTTATAATAACATGTTTATTTTAATTTTTATTATCTTTATTTATTGGATAGAGACAGCCAGAAATTGAAAGGGAAGAGGGTGATAGGGAAAATCAGAGAGACACCTGCAGCCCTGCTTCACCACTTGTGAAGTTTTTCCCTCTTCAAGGTGGGGACTAGGGGCTTGAACCCAGGTCCTTGTGCATTGTAACGTGTGCGCTCAACCAGTTGGGTAACTACCCGGCCCCTGCCCTTTTTTTCATTTAATATTTTGTATCCCCTTAAAAAATTAGGTGTCTGTAGGTGTGGGCTTACTTCTGGGTTGTCAGTTTTTGTCAGTTCTATTCATGACTCTTCTCTGTATCATCTTCAACACTTTTTTTTTTTTTTTGCCTCCTGGGGCTCGGTGCCTGCACTGCGAATCCACTGCACCTGGAGGCCGTTTTTCCCATTTTGTTGCCCTTACTGTTAACCTTGTTGTTATTATTATTGTTGTCATTGCTGTTGGATAAGATAGAGAGAGATCAAGAGAGGAGGGGAGACGGAGAGGGGGAGAGATAGATACCTGCAAACCTGCTTCACCATCTGTGAATCGACCCCCCACACACACAGGTGGGGAGCCGGAGGCTCAAATATCTTTACACTAGTCATTGTGCTTTATGCCATGTGCCCATGTGCATGTAACCCGCTGTGCTACTTCCTGACCCCCTCAACACTTCTTGTTTCCAAGTAATTTGTAAAGTGATGACTCACTGTGATTCTCTAATGCATTTTCCCAAGTGAAGCTGAGCCTTTTTCCATGTCTTTGGAGAAGTGTATTTTCAGATCTTTTATCCATTTGTTTAGGCTGCTTATTTTTTGTTGTTTCTACTGAGTTGAATGGCTTTCTTATTTATTTAGGATATTAACTCTTTGAATATGTTAAATGCAAATATCTTCTCTCAATTGCTGGGTTACATTTTAATTTTTAATTTTTTTAATATTTTAATTTTTATGATGGTTATTTGATAGATAAAAAGCGTTTTAGTTTGATGTAGTGCCTTTTTTTTTTTTTACTCTTGCTTTAGCTTACCTTACGAATGGAATTAATTGATTCTCCAAATACATCTATGATATCTTGGTGTATATATACAATAACTTCCTTTTAAAAAATATTTACGTATTTATTTTTTTATTTCTTTATTGGGGAATTAATAGTTTACAGTCAACAGTGAAATACAATAGTTTGTACATGCATAACATTTTCACATAACAAAACAACCCCCACTAGGTCCTCCTCTGTCATCATGTTCCAGGACCTGAATCCTCTCCATCCCCACCGAGTCTTTTACTTTGGTGCAATACATCAATTCCAGTCCAAGTTTTGCTTTGTGTTTTCCCTTCTGATTTTGTTTTTCAACTTCTGTCTATGAGTGAGATCATCCCATACTCATACTTCTCTTTCTGGCTGATCTTACTTAACATGACTTTTTTCAAGCTCCATCCAAGATGGGCTGAAAATGGTGAAATCACCATTTTTAATAGCTGAGTAGTATTCCATTTTGTATATATAGACCACAACTCAGCCACTCATCTGCTGTTGGACACCGGGGTTGCTTCCAAGTTTTGGCTATTACAAATTGTGATGCTGGGGGTCGGGCGGTGGCGCACGTGGCGCAAAGCGCAGGGACCGGCTTAAGGATCACGGTCCGAGCCCCCGGCTCCCCACCTGCAGTGGAGTCGCTTCACGGGCGGTGAAGCAGGTCTGCAGGTGTCTCTCTTTCTCTCCCCCTCTCTCTCTGTCTTCCCCTCCTCTCTCCATTTCTCTCTGTCCTATCCAACAACAAAGCAACGTCAACAATGGCAATAATAACCGCAACGAGGCTGCAACAACTAGGGCAACAAAAAGGGGGAAAAATGGCCTCCAGGAGCGGTGGATTCATGGTGTAGGCACGGAGCCCAGCAATAACCCTGGAGGAGAAAAAAAAAATTGTGATGCTATGAACATAGGTATGCACAAATCTTTTTGGATTAGGTATGTTTGGTTCCTTAGGATATATCCCCAGGAGAAGAATTGCAGAATCATAGAGTAGGTCCATTTCTAGCTTTCTGAGAGTTCTCTAGACTGCTCTCCACAGGGGTTGGACCAACTGACATTCCCACCAGCAGTGCAGAAGGGTTCCTTTGTCCCCACAACGTCTACAGCATTTTCTTTACTTATTTATTTTCATTTACTTGATAGAGACAGAGAAATTGTGAAAGAAGGGGAAGATACAGAGATTAACTGCTTCACCTCTTTTTTTCCCCTGCAGGTGGGAATTGGGGTTTTGAACCTGTGTCTGGCACTTTGTAAAATTTGTGCTTAGCCAGATGAAGCTGATCCCCTAACACAACTGTGTTTCAGTCATCAGTTGTTAGGCATCTGAGTTGCTTCCATATTTGGGCTACTACAAATAGTGCTGCTGTAAATGAGACCCCTTACTTCCAGGGTGAACTTTCTAACAGCTGCTTTCTTCTGAGTTAGCAGTGTAGGGGCCAGGTGGTGATGCTCCTGGTTGAGTTCACGTTACAATGCGCAAGAACACAGGTTCGAGGTCCGGGTCCCCACCTGCAGGGGGAAAGCTTCACGAGTTGTGAAGCAGTGCTGCAGGTGTCTCTCTTCCTCTCTATCCCCTCCTTCCTTCTTGATTTCTGGCTGTCTCTATTCAATAAATAAATAAATAAAGATAATAAAAAATTTTAATTAAAAAAAACAGTGTATAACTGAAAAACTGGATTTTGAGGGTCACTAAATTTCTTTGCAGTCTCTTAAACATAGTACTAACCTGTCTTTTCCTCTGTTTGTTTCTAGATTTGAATATCAGATCATCAGGACCTGGCTGCATAAAAGTTCAAAATCTTGAGTGTGATAATTGCAAAGTTGAAACTGAGCAGGGGAACAGCATCTTACAGTCTATTAAGGTATAAGCATTTTTTTCTAATTTTGATTCAGTATTATTTTTAAAAATACTTAATGCATTCTTAGTATTCTGAAACCTTAAGTTAAATTTCAGCTTTACTAAATGATTATCATATATTTATTAAAGAATTAGAGAAGTCTGTAAGTGTTGTAAATGTGATTAAAATATTAATCACCTTTTTTTGTACTAGATAAACTCATGTTAAGGATTAAGTAACTACACATAACACTGAATGACTCATTATTTCACTTTTATATTTAATAGTCTTAAAATTAGGTTTGTGTCAGCTCTAGGTTATTTAAAATATACCAGATAATATACCAGTTACTGTTACCAGAACTTTATACAGTTGTATTTTCCAAACTTGATAGTTTTATGAACTTTGGTGGCACATATTTTTTTTTTTCTTTATCACTATTTTTTGGTAGGTTACAAAATTGTAGGGTTTCATGTATAGGTCCATCCTACACCCATCACCAAAGTTCTGTGTTCCTGCCCCCCCCTTTGCATAGATAACTATCATAGTTTTTACAAATCTTAGAAACAGTTTGCTTCCTTTGTTTGTTTTGCAGTTTATGTTTATCAGTTCTCTAGACTCCACAAATGAGTGAAACCATCCAGTAAGTGTCATTCATCTCTTTGCTTATTTTGCTAAGCATAATCACCCCCAGTTCTATTTTATCCCAAAGGACACAACAGTCTTTTTTTATTATTTATTTTTCATTGCCGCCTAATTTTCAGTTGAACATATGTCCCATAGCTTCCTTAGCCAGTCATCTGTTGATGGACACTTAGGCTGCTTAAACTCTTTGACCACTGTGAATAATGCAGCTATGAATATGGGGTGCATATGTCCCTTTGGATAAGTGTTTGTATGTCCTTTGGGTAAATGCCTAAGAGTGGTATTGCCAGGTCATATGGTAATTTCATTTTTATTTGTTTAAGGACTCTCCATATCATCTTCCAAAGGGACTGCACCAACTGTATTCCCATCAGCAGTGGTTTTCTCCACAACCCCACCAGTGCCTGTCATATCCAGTTTTGTTGCTGTAGGCCATTCTCACAGGTGTGAAGTAGAATCTCAATCTCAGTGTGTTAGTTTTTTTTTTTAATTTTATTTATTTTTTTCTTTTGTTGCCCTTGTTTATCGTCATTTTTATTATTGTTGTTGTCATTGCTGTTGGATAGGCCAGAGAGAAATCGAGCGGGGGAGAGAAAGATAGACACCAGCAGACCTGCTTCACCGCCTGTGAAGCAAACCCCCTGCAGGTGGGGAGCTGGGGGCTAGTACTGGGATCCTGATGCTGGTCTGCCCGCTTTCCGCCATGTGCGCTTAACCTGCTGCGCAACCGCCCAGCAATCAGTGTGTTTGATTTTTACTTATTTCTTTATTAACAAGTGATATGGAGGATTTCTTCATGTCTGTGGGCCATATGTATCTGATTTTTTTGAGAACTGCCTGTTCATTTCTTTGGCCCATTTTTTATTAGGTTATTGTTTCCTTTCTTTATAAATTTTTTATGTCAATCATTTGGTGTGTGATGTGTAAATATCTTCTAGTTATTGAGTTGCCTGGTTATCCTTGGGTAGTTTGCTTTCGAAGTATAGAAACTTTCTAATTTGATAAAGTCCTATATATTTAATCTTGTTTCCAATTCACATGTCCATGAACTTGACTCTCCAAATATGTCTTTGGTGTTAAGACCTGCAATGTTTTGCCAATATTTTCTTATATAAATTTTAGAGTTTCTGCTCTTAATATCTAGATCTTTGTTCCATTTTGATCTGACTTTGATGCATGGTGTTAGATGATGATCTAGTTTTATTTTTCTACATGGCAGCTTTAGAATTGTTCCAGCATGATTTGTTGAAGAGTCCTTCTCAAATTTTCCCACTGAATAATTTTGGCCATTTGTTATGTATTAGGTGATTATATATGTGTGGGTTTATTTCTGGGCTTTCAGTTCTGTTCTGTGGATCCTGTTGTCCATTTTTATCACAGTACCATGCTATTTTAATTACTATTGCTCTAATATAAACTAAAGTTGAGGAGCCTGATATTTCCATTTTTACTCATTTTTGTCAAGTGTTTTGGCTATTCTTGTTTTTTGTTTGTTTTTTGGTTCCACACAAATTTTTGGATGAGCTATTCAATTTCCTTGAAGAATGCCATTGGGACTTGACAGGGATTGCATTGAAATTATAGATTGTCTTTGGTAAAATGGCCATTTTAATAATGTTTATTCTTCCACTCTAGGAAGAAGGAATGTTCTTCCATTTCTTTGTATGATTCCCTATTTTATCAATGGTCTATAGTTTTCCTTGTAAAGATTCACTCCAAGGTATTTTATTTTGGGGAGTTCAATTGTAAATGGAATTAAGTACTTTAATTCCCTTTCCTCTCATTTGTCATTTGCATAAAGTGCCACACATTTATCACTGTTAATTTTGTATCCTGCTGCTTTACTATTGCTTCCACTAGTTTTTTTTACTGGAGTCTGGGATTCTCTAGGTATACTATCATGTCATCAGTGAATAATGATAGCTTGATTTCTTCCTTTCCAATCTGTATACCTTTGATATCTCTTGGTTTATTGCAATGGTGAGGACATCTAGGACTATGTTTAATAATAATGGTGATAGTGAACATCCTTGTCTGGTTCTAGATTTTCGGGAGAAAGCTTTCAGTTTTTACCCATTGAAGATGATGTTAACTGGTTTTTCTATATATGAACTTTATTAAGACTGAGAAATGGTGACATATACTGCTCTTGAGGAAGAATCAGTCATCTTTACCTATTAATTGCAAAATATTATCATTTTTAAACTTATAAACATTAATTAGAATAAATAATTGATTCAGTACTGAAAATTTTAATCTAATTTCATTTTCTTCTTACTGCTTTTATTTACACTCATACCTTTTAGAGTCTATCCACACAGGGGTAATTTCAAATCAATTTAGTTGCATAAAAATTGTAAAAGGTTAAAGAATATTCCCACATACTTAATTTAGCAAAACAAACTTGTTCAGATTCGTGTCAAAAGATTGTACTGTGAAATCTTAATGCTGAAAAACTAACTGGATGAAAATACAATATCGTTCACTCATCAATTACTTAGTTTTGTAAAATTTCATCTAGACTATTGTCCAATAATTTAAGAGTCTATTTTACACCAGAATTAGAAACTGCTATACTGATGTTTGGCTCTTTGCATTCATCTTTTGATGCATTTAATTATTCTGACTTTTTCTCAGATCAGTTTTCTTCTTGTCAGTGTGGGTATAAAATGAAAAATGGCTTCTTAACCTTGACACTATTGGCAGTTTTTGTTGGATAGTTCTTTGTTGTGCACTTAAGATAACAGTCCTTGGCCTGTACTTACTAAATGGTGATAGCATATGCCTCAGTTATGACAGTGAAAAATAATTTCCACACATGGCCAAATGTCTCTGTGAAGCAAAATTGTCTTTGGCGCTAAGTAAGGTCCACCATTCTAAGCAAGCCTTCTTCTGGTTCTTCTTCTTCATTCTAAGCAAAACCTCTTCTGGTTTTCTGTAGTTGGTGGTGTTTGTTTTGTTTTTGTTTTAATTTTGTTAAATCTTTTGGGGAGCATGGTTGGTAATAATTGATGAATACTGACATAGCAAAATACTCTTAAGTATAATATCTCGTTTGTGATCCCTTGGTAATGTAAGTTTATTTTTCACTCATTTTAAGGACTTGAACTGTATTTGATTTGTGTAATAAAACATGTATGGCAACAATAATAATAATAAGTACTATTTATTGAGTTATTATATACCAGGAATGCATTTAATGCTTAAATTATTTCCCCTTTATCAAGGAAGAAACTAAAACACCAGAGATTGAGAATTAATTTAATAAATTGAGCAGAAATTTGAACTTGGGTCTTTCTGATTTCCAAATTCATGTTCTCCACATTTCATATTGTATAAGCAAAGTACACAGCAATGCCACATTTACTCAAGACTTTTAGGATAGGTAAGTAAAAATTTTAGACACCAGACCCTTAACTCCGTGAATGCTACATAATTGCATTTTAGAAATTTGTATGATCATGTACATTATACTGAGTAGTTTCTGATTTATGTCAACTTTTTTAACTGTTTACCATTTTTAACTGTATTAACAAATTTTATGGTCTTTTCACACTTTTGGAAAGATAAGCTAGATTGTAACCATAGTTCTCAACATTTTTGTGTCTTAGTCTTAGCTCTTTAAAAATCTGTTCTTTTTAGAAAAATGCAAATATGTGTAAAATTTTGTATACACTGTATACATTCCACAGACTTTGAAAATTCTTATAAGCTAGGATTAAATTCCTTGATTTTAAAATAACAGCTGTCTTTGAGATGCTGTTTTCTATAGTTTCTCATTTACTTACCTCTTTGATTATATACAATTAGATTTCAAATTCATGTCTCTAAACATGAAGTAGTCTATGCTGTAACACAAATAGGTATTTAAAATTAATATATATATTATTTTTTTACTAGTCTCCTATGTAAAGCCACTCAAAAGTGTGTAGTTATTCTGAGCTTTTTTTTTCTTCCTATTTTTGATATTTCACTGATTTTGGTGGTAATGTGAATTTGCTTTTGCAGCTTTCCTTCCTCATTAGTGACTCAGTCTTTTCATAATTGTAGTATAACCACATATATGGCAAAACAAGATACTTTAAGAACATAGATAGAACATGTGATGTCTCTAATAAAATTAAAGCTTGTTTCTCTTAACTGCACAAAAAAAAAAAAAGATTTACATACACCACATTGTTTCTTCAAGTGGACCTATCTAATAAGCAGCTGTTCTGTGTGCTGATACTACATAAGACCAACCTCCACAGTCATGTAAAAAAGAAAGAAAAAAAATGGGAGGAGAACCATTTCCATTTATGAACATTGCATCTAAATGTTCACCATTGTATCCAAGTGTGTGGGTGGCTTTTTTCTATTCAATATTCTGTTCCATCTCTGCTTCTGCCATCTCTTAGAGCTTTTTTATAATCTGCAATCATTTGGTGAAAGGGCCAGAGAACAGAGAATGTACACTAACTCTTTAGAGGCACCAACCTGCAAATGAGACACAGTATTTTGACATACTTTCTATTGGTGAAGAGATCAAATTTCCAACATTATTGGAAAATAATATTTTTTCTTTTATTTTAATATCTTTTCATGTGCTGAATTATACTATTATTTTGGGGAAATGGCTTTTAGTGAACTAGTAGTTTCTGTCACAGCAGTTATGATCAAGTCTCAACATTTTTTCCTTTTTTGGTCTAGCAGAGGAAGCCAACTGGCTTATGATAAACAGCTAACTGCTGTTTTATTTATACCAAGAGGTTTTTTTCACTTGGTTGTAGTTTCTCGGAAGTGTGTGTTAGGAAGCATAACTGTCAGTGGACTATTAGCCTAAATACTATTAAAATCTTCTTAAAACCACTCTAACCATAAGAATTTTGGTTTTAAGGGGCTAAGCAGTGGCATACCTGGGTAAGTGCTCACAGTAGAGTGTGCAATGACCCAGGTTCAAGCCCCTGGTCTCCACCTACAGGTGGGTAAGCTTCACAAGTGGTGAAGCAGGGCTGTAGTATCTCTCTCTCTATCTATCTATCTCCCCCTACCCTCTCCATTTCTCAGTCTCTATCCAATAAATAAAAAATATTTTTAAAAAAGAATTTTGGTTTTAAAATCAAACACAGCTTGACTTTGTTTAGATTTTGTTATTTCCTGTGTCTTATTAAGTTATTTAAACTTAGTGACTCTTGATTTATTCCTCTAAAAAAAAAGGTAGAATCCTTTTTATTTTTATTATATCTATACCCTTTATATTATATTTTTACCCTATATGTAATTATACCCTTGTTATCTTATAATTTTGTAGATCAATATTAAATCACTAATAAACATTTGAAAAAAAAATAGGATCCCCAACTATTTGTGTTGTTGTAAAGACTAATTTATGGTTCTATAGTGAACAGTGTATCTGGTGCAAAGAAAATGTCAGAGCGATAAGCATTATTAATATGATTGCTAATAATGATGAGAACAGTGACAGTGATCACCCTTGTCTTCGTTATCACCACTGTGATCTTTGATTACCAAACCCTTCTATAATGCTGCTGGACTATTCAGGTATCTCTTATTCTACTTGAGTTCATAAGACTTATTTAATCACTTTAATTGTATAATATTCTTTTCTATGTTATTACAAATAGTGCTTTTTTTAACCCCCCCAAGCACAGCTCAACTCTGGTTTATGCTAGCACTGGGGATTAAGCCTAGTATTTTGAAACCTCAGGCATGAGAGTCTCTTTGCATAACCATTATGTTAAATAACCCCCCAACATTTCCTTTTTTATTCCTAATTTTTCTACTGCTGTTGCATCATTATTTAAAAGGAAATGTATATGGGTGGGGAGCGAGGTGGTGGCACTTCTAGTTAAGTGTAGACATTACAGTGCAGAAGAACCCTGGATTCAAGCCCCTAGTGCACAGCTATTGCTTTTTGTCTCTATCTCCCACCTCCCCTCTCAGTTTCTCTGTCTCTACCCAATAAATGAATAAATGCAATACTTAAAAAAGAAATATACAAAATGCTAGAAATTTTTA
Organism: Erinaceus europaeus; assembly: GCF_950295315.1. NCBI lineage: Eukaryota > Metazoa > Chordata > Mammalia > Eulipotyphla > Erinaceidae > Erinaceus > Erinaceus europaeus. Next base: position 70,873,117 of record NC_080169.1, read on the forward strand.
TAAGTCAAACATAATTATTCTCTTTTTCTCTGAGTTTTTGTATTTGTATTTTAGAGTCAAAAATTAAATGTGCAAACAAAAGGAGGCAATGTGACCTGTCTGGGAACAATTTACGGAGACATAGATATTCATGCATCAAAGAAAAGTGTAAGTTGAAACTTAATTTTATTGAAGAAATATTGTATTAATTATAGTACTTTTAGGTGTTTGTAATTGCAAATCAACATGTGTATTTAATACATTAATCTCACCACAGAAGTTCAGTTCTCTTTTTTAAATTTTATTTGTTTATTTATTTACTTATTTATTTATTTTAATCACACAGACAGAGAGAGAAAGATCAGAGCTCTGGCTTATGACTTGGGGTCTCAGAACCTCAGGCAGAAAAGTCTGTTGTATAGCCATTATGCAATCTCACCAGCTCTGAAAGTTCAGCTCTATCCTTCCCCATCTAAAAGACCACTTTTGCCAAATTTTCTCACCCTTTCTCCTCCTGATAGCCACTAGTTGATTGTGTAATCTTAAAGTTTATTTTGCTTAGTTCACTCATTTGTTTGGCTTGCTATATGCTATATGTAAGTGAAATCGTATGATGTTTGTTTTTTACTGAATTACTTAACAACATAGTTCCCTTTGTCTTCATTAATGTTCAGGATGGCAAGATTTCATTTTCTTTTTTCATAGTTGGATAGCATTTCATTGTGTATATATACGACATCTTTATCCAGTGACCTCTTGATGGGCACTTGACTGTTTCCACCTCCACACTATTGCAAATAATGCTGCACTAAACATGAGGGTACTTAATATCTCTTCAAATTAGTGGCTTAAAAAAATTACAGTAATTGTAATTTTTAATCACATTGGTTCACACAATGGGTAAATTTTACAAATGATGTAGCATAACATTTCCTTTTAATACATTTTAGTTCATTAGTAAATTTAAATTTTAAATTGGGAGTATAAAATTTTATAGAGTTTAAATTATAGTTTGCAGCTTAATAGTTTGACATTTAATTTCTTGTTTGAGTCAGTAACAACTTTCAGATATTCTATTTCATGTTTATTTTGTCTTTGTGATCATGGATTAAAATTGATCACTAAGGATCCAGTGAGTAGAGTGCATGCTCATGTGAGACCTGGTTCAGTACATGTTATCACACAGGAGCACTATGGACAGCATCAAGGAAGGTCCATAAATGGTGTAATGGTGTTTTGTTGTCTAACCCTCTATTTCCTTTCTTAGTTTTTCCTGTCTTCTTCCTAATCTAGGGATGGAGAATAAAAAAAATTTGATACAGAGGGCCTCTAAGTGCTTTCTTGTATGCTTAATACCTTGGTTCATTTCCCTGGTTCCACACAAAAAAATTTTTTTTAATAAAATCTTTGAAAAAATGATCAGTAAGTAATCATACTGTTAAAGGGACGGGGGGATGGTGGCTCATTGGTCTAGAAGTATGATTCTCGCTTAGGGTGAAAGGGATGGGGGAGGACAGCATCTGTCCCCCATTCTGAGAGTCCGTCACGCCACTCTCAACAATGAATTGGAAACGAGCATGATTATTCAAGTAAATTAAACTTTTATTAAGAAACATGTTAGGGCATGAAAGAGAGAAAGAAACTCACTTACAGGCTTGATGGTCACATGGTAATCCTGGGAAAGTGAGAATGAGCCCCAAAGGTTCACCCCTTTAGAGCCAAGGACCCCCACCTACACATGCAGCCACTCCCATTTCTGGATGGTGCCTTCTCTCCCTCAACAATACTATCAGTATTGAAATTAAATTTATCTTAAGTGTTATTTGAATATTTTCCAAACCCTGTTTACTTTGCCATTAGGCAATTGAAGGATGAGTTTGAAAACTCAGTTTTCCTTAGTATTTTCCACAAGAGGGCACCACTAGTTAATACTGCTGTTCATCAAGAGCTTTATACTTACTAGTCATTAGATATTTTGGTTGTTGTAAATAGACTATTTTTTAGTTGACTTGCTATTTCTTGTGATTCAGAGTAACATTAAGAGTATAAAGTATTATAATATTTTAAAACAATTGATAATGTTCTGAGAAAAATCTGTCACCTTTTCTTATATTTATATAGCTTCTAAGGATTTTTGAAATACTTTTATTAAATTTTGTGCTCAGCTTTATTCATATTGTTCACAGGGAGGGAGTTGTGAGTGTATCTTGTAAACATACCACTTGTGTATGTGTTCTGTTAGGTAGTTTATTATTAAAATAATTAAAAGAAGATCATAACAATTGTTTCTGCTGTTACTACCTTTTGTTTTCTATCACCTTTTTTTGTACAACCTATGGAGACTTGTTAAATCCAAACATTTAATTTTATCCTTTAGAATAAACTGGGGAATTTAAAAAAAAAAACTTTCTGACATTATGTGGCAGGTGTTAGAAATGGCATTTAGTCTCACTTCTCATTGCTGTGGTCTTGGAGGTGCTAAAGGGCAGGAAGACAGCAATTTGACTCCTTCAGCCTCTGTCCTTTAAATGACGACTTGCTTTTGTTCTTTGAAATTATGTAAATTACCAAACTATCATATTTGCATTCAAACATAAATGTCAAAGACAAATTTGAAAAATCTCTTGTGTATTTTTATTTGTTTTTTAGTTTCCTAGAGAGTAAAATATTTAATGCTTGATGAGTAAATAATTTCATGGCATTGTCTATATACTAATGAGGAGCTAGCTGAAATTTTTTACTTTGGAGGAAGCTAATCAGATGTGCCCTTTTTTCAGTTTATTACGTATTTCACCTCCCCATTTTACATAATAAACCTAGGCTTAAAGAAATTAAATATGCACAGAATCCAACAAGTAGGCTCAAAATGTAAATGAACCTTTGATTCTATAAATGCTTTCTCACTGACTTCCCAGTTTCACTCTATGCAGTTCACATCTTGTTTAAGAAACAGCTATGTGAAATAGATCCTTAAAATACAGCCTCTTTTGACCCCCATCTTTTAAAAATATTTATTTATTTATTTATTTATTCCCTTTTGTTGCCCTTGTTGTTTTTATTGTTGTAGTTATTGTTATTGATGTCATCGTTGTTATATAGGACAGAGAGAAATGGAGAGAGGAGGGGAACACAGAGGGGGAGAGAAAGATAGACACCTGCAGACCTGCTTCACCGCCTGTGAAGCGACTCCCCTGCAGGTGGGGAACTGGGGGCTTGAACTGGGATCCTTATCCCCAGTCTTTGTGCTTCACACCACATGCGCTTAACCCGCTGCACTACTGCCCAACTCCCTTGACCCCCATCTTTTTCCACATATTTAAAGTTGGTTTAACCAGCAACTATTATAAATCAAATTTGAGATAGAAGGGTACTACCATAATCTGATTTTTAAAAATATTTTATTTATTTAATAATGAGAAAGATAGGAAGAGAGAGAGAGAGAATCAGACATCACTCTGGTACATGTGCTGCTAGAGATTGAACTCAGGACCTCATACTTGAGAGTTCAATGCTTTATCCACTGTGCCACCTCCTAGACCACTTTAATCTGGTTTTTAAAAAGACATCTAAACCAATGACAGATGAGTGACTAAGGAATTTATGGTACATAGAGTCAGCCATGTTTGACCAAATGATCCATGTGCCTCTCTGGTTCATGTCTTTTCATTTTCCTGATTCAAAGTTTAAAATATTGGAGGCAGGGAGAGAACCCCTATTAAGATTACTTAGAGTTAGGGAGAGGGAGTTTTTAAATAAAACAGTAGAATAAAAATCATTGATTTGAGCCTTATAAATGCAAAAAAGAAGAAGAAAGGAAAAAGTTACAGGACATATACTCAATGGAGCATACTATTCAGCAGTTTAAAAAAAAAGACAATGATGTGTCCTTTGGGACTAAATGGATGGAATTGACAGTTATGATTAGTAAATTAGATTATGATTAGTAAAGTAGGAAAATGAAAGATAACCAAGAGATTATTTCACAAAAGTATAATATTGAGAACTGAAACACATTAACTTGAAAACAAAAGGGATAGGGAAGATGTATAGTCAACCCACAGTCCTGGGAGAACTATGGTGGTATTTTGTATTTTTTTCTACCTCATCCTTCTTATCATGCATAATGCTTGAGGTTCTTTAATTTGATGTTTATCTTGAAGGATTCATTTTGCTATAATTTATATGTTACCAAGTGGCCTGCATTTCTCTGAAAGACAAGACTGTGAAAACTACAGTGGTTCTTCTTGGAGGAGGGAAAAGTGAGAGCTGGTGGGGGGAGGACTTTAGTGGTGGGTACTGTGTCAAACTATTCTCCTATAATCTTATGATCTTGTAAGGTATTATTAAAGAACTAGTAAAAATTATTTAAATGATGAAGTCACCTTCTTGCCCATATCTTGGACAGAACTGAAGGTATTATGTTGAGGGAAGGGACATCAGCCAGAAAGAGAAGAACCAATACAGAATGACCTCACAGTTAGTACTTAAAAAACAAGGACAGTAAGGGAACTTGGACTGAGCATGGTATATTGCACCAAGACAAGGGAGTATGGAGAAGGAGGAAAAGGAATGGGCAGTGATAGCCTGGTATATGATAAGGAAAAAGGGCCTAGGTTGAGGGAGCCTGTGTCTTCCAGATACCTCGATACCTATCCTGAGGAGATGAGAGGCTGTACCTATATGTTAACACAGTGGATAAAGTTTTGGATTCTCGAGCATGAGATCCCAAGTTTGAATGCTAGTATCCCATGTGTCAGTGATGCTTGGCTCTCTTTTTCGCTTTCTCTTATTAATAAATAAAACTAAAAAAGATACAGTATTTTAAACATACTTTATAATATTACATAGAAAATATCAATCAGAATAGATGTAGCAAAAGATTATGTAGAAAATACTAAACATTATTAAAAGAAATTAAATATCTAAATAAATGGAAGACTGTGTGGTTGGAGAGCAGAAGTCCATGAAGTGTTGTTTTTTTTTTTTTATGCCTCCAGGGTTATTGCTGGGGCTTAGTGCCTGTACCATGAATCCACTGCTCCTAGAGGCCATTTTTCCCGTTCTGTTGCCCTTGTTGTTGTAGCCTTGTTGTGGTTATTATTGTTGTTGTCGTTCGTTGTTGGATAGGACAGAGAGAAATGGAGAGAGGAGGGGAAGACAGAGAGGGAGAGAGAAAGACCTGCTTTACCACCTGTGAAGCAACTCCCCTGCAGGTGGGGAGCTGGGGGCCTGAACCAGGATCATTATGCCGGTCCTTGGGCTTTGCACCACGTGCGCTTAACCTGCTGCACTACCACCCAACCCCCAGAAGTGTGTATTTTGATGTCGTTAGCCACTATTTCTCTAGGTGCCATTTTGACTTTTTCCCAGTCGTTGTTTTATAATGAACTGATTATAGTCTTTTCTTTTACTAGATTGTGACTGTAGATAAACTACAGGGAAGTTCTGTTAATATATCTACTGAAAATGGTTTGCTGAAAGCCAGATATCTTTATACAGAATCATCGTTTCTGTCTTCTACTACTGGTGATATTTCATTGGGAAGTGTGCATGGTAAGTTGACCAAGGACTAACATACCTCAAACTTATACACTGTAATAGATTACCATTTCACTATAGAATAAGAATGATTTTCCATAAGTAAGTTGACCTCCTAAGAAATTAATTGCAGACTAACCTTTACAAGTTCATAAAGTATCTCATGATCTAGTTTATTTTGGCAAGAAATTAAATATATTGCTCTTACACATAAAGCTAATTTTATTTTAATGAATTTTCTTATTAGAGCCAACAACAAAGAAATATGTACATAAATTATTTAGATGAGAAGTCAGTGAAGCAGCATTTTAAATAAAGATAAATTCTGAGTGGTTTTTTTGTACTTTACAAAGCCTAAGGATTAAATAAAAATATTCATGTGGAATCTATAGCAAATTGGTGCTAATCTTGGTTAAAATGTTCATTTATATTCTTGAACTGATACTAGCTTCCCTCAGTACTGGAATATTTTCTATTTTCTCTGATTGCATATCTTCCTGACTTAAAAAACATGTCTGCTGAAAAGTTACTTTACTAACTAACTTGTTATTTCAATATCTGTAATTAAAGAAGAGAGCATAATGGTGAAATATGGCATGTAGACAAATGGCAAAAATATAACAGAGGGCATGCTGGTATTCCATAGTACTTGCAGCATGCTTCTTAAGAGTATATGATTTAAATTCAGCTATGTTTTCTGATGTCTATATTAGATAAGCTGGAAAGTCAGTTCTCTTGGCAAGGTATCTGCTTAATTGTCTTTGGGAACACTTTTCAGGAAGTACATAATTAAAGTCCCCCACCCATATATTGGCCTACTTATTTTACTTTTTTAAAAAAATATTTATTTCCTTTTTGTTGCCCTTGTTTTTTATTGTTGTTGTAGTTACTGTTGTTATTGTCTAGTACAGAGAGAAATGGAGAGAGGAGGGGAAGACAGAAGGGGAGAGAAAGATAGACACCTGCAGACCTGCTTCACCACCTATGAAGCGACTCCCCTGCAGGTGGGGAGCTGGGTGCTAGAACCAGGATCCTTACGCGGGTCCTTGCACTTTGTGCCACCTACACTTAACCCACTGGGCTCCCGCCTGACTCCTTCATTTTACTTCTATAGTAAAATTGAACTTTGGCAAAACCTCGTAATAACTTATGCTTAATATGTAAGCATAAGTTACTAGGGGGTACTTAAAAGCAGGGCTTTTTGTACTTTGTACATTGCAGCAAATTGACAAGTCTTGTTATTTAAAGAAGTATTTGGAAAAAAAAAACTTAGAGAATGAATATTTAGGTACTAGAAATAATTCTTAACACAAATAGTTAAACCTCATCAAATATTACAAAATTATGGTCTTGAGTTCAAAATAGTTTGAGGACAAGTTTGTCTAGATATGAACACAACAATGTCTAGATAAAGCAGATCATTTTGCTACATATTCATTTATTTCTATACAATTGCTCCTTAATAGTTCTGGTGACCTGTAATTCTCTTTATTTTGATAATGACTTTTATATAAGTATTTTTAACTGTTAATTGCAACTAGACATGCTATTTTTAATACATTCATTTTTTTGTTTTAGTTTTTTTAGTAAGCAGTGAAGCAGGTATCTTTCTTCACTGTATCTCTCCTACCCCTCTGTTTCTTTAATCAAATAAATATTTTTAAATAAATTTTAATTTGTTATAGTTTGTCATCATAGTAATATAGTTACACTTTATTTTGAAGCAGTCCTCAAAATAGTTTGGATCTCTTGCTTATTTAAAGTAGCTGAAATGGAAACAAATTGTTAGGGATAACAGTTCAGTCATGATTTTTTTTTTTTTAATTTATCTCCATAGTCTTAACAGTTGAAATGAGCAATTACCTAACTTCCTACTTCTCATCTTTTTGTTCCTTCTCCCCCAAAAATGTACCAAAAGGACTCATCTTTTAGGGACATTGCTCTCTTTGGATTATGAGGGCACATACACTGTATTAACCTTAATCACATTTCTTTTAGTGAAGAAAAAGAAACATGCATTTATCTGTAAATTGATAACTTACTTTTACATGTAACCATAACAGAATGAACAGTTGCTTGCTAAGAAAAGCAGTATATTTCTCGAGCACTGGGGTTTGTGGAAAATTACATAATTTGAAAGAGTAAGCACCCATAATCTTTGCAGACCATATGATATATGCCTTATTGGGAAGAAGTTTCTATGAATAGCTACTGCTCTCAAGTAGTTGCTTTTTAATTTTCAGTGATTGTAAATGGAGTAGGTAAAACTAAAAGAAAAAATAGCCTGGCCTTTTTGTATTTTACAGAGGTTGAAGGTGTTGTGGAAGCAGAAAGTTTGCATAGATACCTAGAACTAGTTATGTCACAACTGAAGCTAAATCTCTGACTAGGTATTTGATATTATGAAAAATTATAAAAATTTTATTTTAAAACATCATGGATATCCAGTCATGTTTTAAGATGCTATATAATGTATTTTTCTTTCTGGATTCTCGCTAGTATATAAAAATATCTTTTTTCTGTCTTTTTTAGGTAATATAACTGTAAAGAGCAGCATGGGTAACATCACAGTAGGTATGTGCAAAGCTGCTAATTGATGGGGGCTAAGTAAGTGGTGATGTACCTGGTTGAGCACATATTATAATGTGCAAGGACCCAGGTTTAAGCCCCTAGTTCCCACCTGCAGGGGAAAAGCTTTGTGAGTGGTGAAGCAGTGCTGCAAATGTCTCTCTGTCTCTCTCCCTCTCTATCACCCCCTTCCCTCTCAATTTCTGGTTGTCTCTATCAAGTAAATAAAAATAATTTTTTTTAAAAAGCTGCCAGTTGGCACTTCTAACTGCTTTTAAAAAACTATCAAGACATGGAGAGAGTACAGTGGTAATGCACAAACTTGTATACACTTTTAGTACTATCATAAGCCAACATTGGGCTCTCTCTCTCAAAAATAAATTAATGTTCAAAATAAATATTAAATATTTCTAAAAGTCATGTTTGTGATATTTTATTAATGAGAATAATTAAAGTCTACCAGTTAGCTACTAAACCTGATATGAGTCTGTTCAAGTAAGCAGGATAGTTTCACTCATGTAAAGTATAGATTATTGAAGCATATGGACTTGCTTGCATACTGTTGTGACTGAATAAAGTCTCAATGGTTCCTGTCTTTGCAAGGCCCAGTGAGGAATTTGAGAAATTAAAATTAATAGAGGCAAAAGAGTTACCAAAAATATATTGATTTGTAGGACCTTGAGAGAGATTATCAGAAGCTTCAACATAGTAAAATGGGTATTTAAAATAGGTTATCTGATGAGTTTTAAAAGATTCAAATGTTAGGGGAAACGGGAGTCCAGTGGTAGCGCAGTGGGTTAAGCCCAGGTGGCGCAAAGTACAAGGACCCGCATAAGGATCCTGGTTCAAGCCCCCGGCTCCCCACCTGTATGTAAGTCGCTTCACACGTGGTGAAGCAGGTCTGCAGGTGTCTTCCTCTCCTCTCTCCATTTCTCTCTGTCCTATCCAACAACTATAACATCAATAACAATAATAACTATTGACAATAAAATAATAAGGGCAACAAACGGGAATAAAATAAATATTTAAAAAAAATATTGGGGGAGAAACAGGTCCAAAAAGGATGTCAGAGGACCTACTGGGGGTTGTATTGTTATATGGAAAACTGAGAAGTTATGCATGTACAAACTATTGTATTTATTGTCAAATATAAAACATTAATTCCCCAATAAAGAAATTTAAAAAAAAAGAGAGATTCAGATATTTCAGGTATTTTCCTGTTGATTTCAAAAAAAAAACAAGCATCAGTGAAGAGTTGTTATTTATAATTATTATTCTTTTATTTCTAGTTTTAATTTTTTATTTTATTGAGATATACAGCTGTGTAAGTTTTAGATGCACCATATAGTGAGTTAACATACATATATTGGGAAATGCTCACCACAGTTAATTCAGTCATCTATTCACATAGTAATATTAAAATTTTCTTTCTTTTTTAAATTAATTCATTAGATAGAAACAGAAAAGAATTGAGAGGGAAGGATAGGTAGAGAGGGAAAGAGACAGAGACACCTGCAGTCCTGCTTAACCACTCTTCAAGCTTTCACTCTGCAGGTAGGGACTAGAGGCTTGAACCTGGGTCCTTGAGCACTGTCATGTGTGTACTTAACCATGTGTTCCACCGCCTTGTCCCCTCACATTAAAATTTTCTAATGTATTTTGTCATTAATTCTCCCCAATCATTTGGGATTTTTTTAAGGTATCTTCTAGTCTAGCTCAAAGTCTCGGGTATTCCTAGATTCGCACTCCTACTCTATATATGCTCCTTCCTCCTGACACTTATCATCAACCACCCCAGGACTCACATTTTTTTTAAATAATACTTTTCTCCAGGAATACAGGTAATTTTCAACTTAAAACAATTTAGTAGTGGAAAGCAAAACTCGATAGCAGCTAGTGTGCAATAGGCTAGACAAAGGGTTGCTATAAAAATCTGTCCATTGTTCTTGTGATGTACCTTTGGAAGTGTGGAAAAGGTAGCAGAAATCAAGAAATTGGTTTTTATGTGATGCTCCTTAATATCTACATGCTGAAGCTTAAGGTAAAATTATTAAAATGTAAGGACATGTTTTAGATCATATTTGATCAATTTTGAGAGAATAAGTGATCTGAAGGAATATAGTAAAAGTTGAGCTTGAGCCTTTCAAACTTAGTACTCTATTAACAAACTGTATAGTATAAATATCTGTTTCTTATATGTGGCATTAGCTGGTAGTTGACATCAGTTTTTCCCTTTGTACATGTTATTTTTCAAGAAAACTCAGTGGTTTCTATCAGATCAACAAAATCTTTATCCAAAATTGTAGTTATAGAAAGCTCTGTGGGAGTCTTTTCCAACCACTATCTGGACTAATACTTTTTGTTCACTTCTTAATCTCCCTCTAGCGTTTATTTATCCATTAAGCCTCCAAGAACTATAACTTTTTTTCCATCTTTTAAACCTCAAAAAATGAAGTGTTAATTTGACTCAATTTTTAGTTTCAGTCATTTGCATTACAGAAAACAAAGTAAAATTCGTGTTTTGCTCTAAAGCTTTTAAAATACCACATTTGCTCTCCTTTTTAAAAAGCAAATCTTGGGGACCAGCAAAACATGACCCACATTCAAGCCTAGCCTGCACGTCACTGAAAGAAGCTCTGATGCTATAGTCTCTTTTACTCTATACCTCTGTCTCTATCTTACACACCTTGAATTTTATTTTAGATTTTTCACAGATTCCAAAAAAGAGTCATTATCAAATCTAAAGACTGGTGACATGAGGATAAAATTACTTAATGTCTTAGGGTATAATTATTTAACTGTTGTATATTTCCCTGGGAGGCACTGAAAAGTATTGTTTACAGTCACATAAAAATCTTGTGGAACCAAGTTAATGCTTTCTTTTTCTTTTAAATAAAGCTTTTTTTTTTCCCTGAGGCTTAGTGTCAACACGATGAATCTACCACTCCCAGCGGCCGTAGTGGTTTGGTTTTTTTTTTCCTGTTCTTTCTTTATTGGATAGGACAGATAGAAACTGAGACTGGAGGGGAAGATAGAAAAAGAGAGAGAAAGAGAGAGAGAGAAAAGCTGACATACCTGAAGACATGCTTCACTGCATTGTGTGTTCAACCAGTTGCTCCACTGCCCGCTCCCCACCATGTTTAAAATATTTCACTGTTCAATATGAGATAAAACATATACTATGTAGTCCACATTTTTACAGTGTTGGATTTTGACTTGGCATTTTTTTAAGGATGCATGAGATACTTCAAAAGGATTTTCTGTTGGTGCCTAGGAAATCAGTATCAAACTTTGTGAAATCTTTATATTTCACAAGAGAAGTCAGAGAAGTTCTCTGATGTACATGCTGTGCTGGGTGTCACACTTCAGGCTTCGTACTTATAAGTCCAGCACTCTACCACATGCCACTTGCCTCAGTGCTGTCCATCCATTCTATGTCATTTGTCTCTAATGACTTGATTTTCCAACATTGTTGTTTATTTTTGACACATAAAAAATAAGCCAAATCTAATAAAGGGCACTTTTCAGTATAGAGATGTTACTATAAGTTACCTTTGAGTCAGATATTGAGTTCTTTATTCCAAAGTTGTTGTCTAAACATTGAAAGTTGATAATAAGATGCATATATCAATGATGCTTGATAGTCTTGGTCATCAAAACCACTGCTTATATACTACCCTTTCCACCCATAAGGTTTTAGAGATAAGTTGTCCTATTAACTACTGGGGCTCTTTTTATTAGCTATTTAGGTACAGGGTCTGATTTCTGATTGTTTTCACTTGTAAGCAAGTGATGGTATAATTAAGAACAAAATAAGTTTTGCAAGACTCTTTACTCCTTTCCCTAATATTGAAGCAGAGCTTTTTAAGTGTTTAATTCTAACTATTCAAATAAGATTGACTATGCTTATGTTTTTTGCTTCCTCCTAGATTCATCTTCTGGATGTCTAGAAGCCTTAACTCATCAGGGTGCCATAGATGTTTATGTCAGCCAACTGGGGAAAGTAGAACTGAAATCCCATACAGGTTAGCCACGTGGAATGTTTGATTTGACATATGGTGTTAGAGAAGTTTATGTAACATTCAGAAAACAGATGGTCAAATTATCTATACTAACATAAAATTTCAAGAAAATTTTCAGATAGAATCTGGTTTAAAGACTGGAATACTAGCTTTCTAGATCAATGATTTTTAAAACTGTTGGGACAGATAGCCACAAAGACCAACTTTCCCTTTGAGTACAAACAGAAATGTTACAATGTATTAACTATTATTTGGTGATTTTTATCAATGTCAGTGTTTGGGTTTTTCAGTTTAATATCTGAAATAAAATCTACTTTGGAGAGAAAATGATCTCCTATGTTCTTTTGGAGACTTTCCTACTAGCCTGCACGAGGATTTTCTCAAGCCACTACTCTAATAGTTTTCAAAGTGTGATCCTGAAAAACAAGTATCACCAAGAAGTGATTGTTGGCTTAGTTCCTTGAAACACCAAGGCTCTATAATGTGGCTTCTAATGCAAATAACTTGTTAAAAGAGTCCAAGTCTCTCATGTGTGTGTTTGCCTTTGCTCTCATGCATATACATGTGGATGGTGACAACTGGTTTCATTACTTGGATTAGTTTGGCCATGGGGTGGGGTGAAGTGTCCAAGGTTAAGGAACATAGCTCTGTATATATAACTTTTAAAAAATAAAGTCTGTAGGGGAGTCGGGCTGTAGCACAGCGGGTTAAGCGCAGGTGGCGCAAAGCACAAGGACCGGCATAAGGATCCCGGTTCGAGCCCCGGCTCCCCACCTGCAGGGGAGTCGCTTCACAGGCAGTGAAGCAGGTCTGCAGGTGTCTATCTTTCTCTCCTCCTCTCTGTCTTCCCCTCCTCTCTCCATTTCTCTCTGTCCTATCCAACAACGACAACAACAATAATAACTACAACAATAAAAAACAGCAAGGGCAACAAAAGGGAATAAATAAATAAAATAAAAAATAAATATTAAAAAAAAAGAAAAAAGAAAAAAATAATAAAGTTTATAAACTCTTATATATTGCCAGAATAGGGCAATATGTAGAATAAGGGCAATGTTTCCTTATAGAAATCAGTGTTCCTGCTCTTGGTAAATTCCTTGCCCTGATGGTTCAGTCCTTTTTTTTTCTTCCAGTGAGGTGCTCTCTGTATAGCTACAAAAACACTGAGGTCTGAAACTGAAGTTACTGCTGATATACATATATGATTTGATTTCTCCAGATCATATTTTTTCCTATTAAAAATAGGAAAATAATGTTCTCATAAATTTCTAACCATTTTGATAATACCATTCAGTATATTTTGTAAATGTCATACAGATGACATAATTACACATTATAAGAAATTTCAGAAGAAAATATACATTTTTACATTTAATGTAACCAGTAACCATTAAAACAAAATTTTAAATAAACAACTCTTAGACTGGTGAAATAGCTCACTGGATAGTGTGCTCTTTTGCCAATGTGCATGACCCAGGTTTGAGCCCGATCCCCATTGTATTGAAGCAGGCTTTGGTGTTGTCGTTTCTTCCTTTCTCACTAACTCTAAGTTTTTTTTTAATTTCATTTATTTTTTCATTTTCCCTTTTTGTTGCCCTTGTTATTTTTTATTGTCGCAGTTGTTGTTACTGATGTCGTCGTTAGATAGGACAGATAGAAATGGAGAAAGGAGGGGAAGACAGAGAGGGGGAGAGAAAGATAGACACCTGCAGACCTGCTTCACCGCCTGTGAAGAGACTCCCCTGCAGGTGGGGTTCAAACCGGGATCCTTATGCTGGTCCTTGTGCACCTAGCCACTTGCGCTTACCCCGCTGTACTACTGCCCGACTCCCCGAAATACTCTTATATGAAATTTTCTGACTTGCACAGAAAGGCAAAAACAGTAAAACAAAACAACAACATTTAATTTTTATCCACTTAATGTGTGTGTGTTATATACAGTGTACTACTAACAAATAGCTGGCAGGATAGCTCACCTGGGAGAGTGTCTGCTTTGTCATGCTCGTGACTCAGGTTTAGCCCAACTCTTATCGCATAGTGGGACTCATCATACTATCCTGTAATGTTTTTCCTCTCCCTCTGTCTCTCTGCTTGTCTGAAAGAAAAAGTCAAGCTAGAGCAGTGAATCTCCAGTGACAAACCAAGAAAAAACCAAATCCTGGTAACCTTGTAAAATAGCACATAGTATTGCAAAATTTGATCAGGATTACAACTTTGTTTTATCCTATTGGTACCATGTTATTGGCAGAAGTTTAAAGCTAATTAAAAACAAAGAATTCTGCTTAATACCCTTGGAAACTTCTGAGTAATAGAAAGTAATTTAGTATTCTGTTGCTTAAATGGTTAATTCAGACATCTGTAATCCATTCCAGTTAGGGTTCCAAGCCAAACTCTTGAGTTTCTTTGGTCTTTCTCCTATTGCCATGTGTAAAAGTACTTGTTTTCTTTCTTGTTATGAAAGTTGACATGGCCTCACAATTTTAATTCAGAAAGACTGTTTTAGGCTTGAGAGTCAAACCTACACCTAAGTCTGAGTTTCCTACTTAAAATTTGTCCTTGAGGAAGCACCAATTGTAGCATAACAATGTCTCCAATAAACAGTACTGTTAGTATTCCACATAGAGGACTAGGTGGGAGTGGGGATCAGCAGTCCACCTGGTGGAGTGCACACATTACCAAATTGAAAACCTGAATTCAAATCCTTGCTCCCCACCTGCAGGTAGGAAGATTTCCAGGTGAAGCAGAGCTGGAGGTGACACTCTTTGTCTATCCCTCTTTATCTCCCTCTCCTCTCTTAACTTCTCTCTTTCTTATCAGATAAAAAAAGAAAAAAGGGAAAGGAAAGAATGACCTCAGAAGCAGTGGATTAGTTGTGTGGGAACCGAGTCCCAGTGATAACCCTGATGGCAAAAAGAAAAAAAAAATACATAAAAGCATTGTCAATAGCCACAAAGCAGTTTATGGCATTCACAGAGATGGAAGGCAAAGCAAGAACTTGCCTTTCCAAAAAACTTAGTGTAAAGCATGGTGCAATTGGGAAAGTTTTCAAGTCAAGGAAATTCTTCACTCAAAATCAGTAATAAAGTTTTGGTTGTGGTGGGGTGCTTTTTGTTTTTGTTTTTGTTTGAGTTGTGAAGAAGGTAGGGACACAACTTTTTGTATTGCCCAATCTTTAAAAAGTATTGTTGATAAGATTTTCCTCTCTGTTTTTAAAGATTTATTTACTTACTTTTATGAGAGCTAAAAGACAGACAGACACAGAAACCAGAGCATTCCTCAGCTCTGCCGTATGGCATTGCTGGGGTTTGAACCTGAGTCCTCAGGGCATGCAAGTCCTGTGTTTTAACTATCTCCCTACCCCTGCTTAAACTTTTTGTTGTTGTTGTTGTTAATTATTTCTTTGGGGAGTGGGGTGTTTGTTGGTTTACAGTTCAATTGTTGACACAGGTACAATTTCTCATATACCTGTGGTAGGTACCTCACCCCCAACTTTCACTCTCTTTATTCATTTAAGAGCAGAAAAGGTGTTTGTGAATTTGTACTTATAAACCGTGTTGTTATTCTGAAAAAAGATTCTGTAACTAGCAGGGTACTTTTTTTTTATTTCTTCCATTAAAAGTTTAAGTAACTGTAAGGTTGGAATGAACATAAACTTCAGTGTCTTGTCTCAGGTACCCAAAAGTCTGTAATACAAAAGGAAAAGAAACACTATGGTCAGTAGAAATATTTCCTTTTTAAAATTATTTTTATCCCTATATACACAAAATACAACTAAAAGCACGAAAATTTAAGATTCTAGTTGAGCCATAGTCTGTGAGGGTTATAATCCTGTATTGCATTAAAGTAACAAGAAGTGTGTGAATATAGTAGTTAAGAGCATGGTGTTTGTAGTCACTGAAATTGATTTAGATTCTAGTACTTGTGAGAACTTGAGCATGCTCTTGTCTATAAGATTGGGATTGAATACACTTCTTAAATTTAATATGTGGATTTAAAAAGGTAAGAGTAAGGTGTCTGACTCTTAGTAAATACTCAGTTGTAAATCCTGTTTACAATGTACATGTGTAGTAAACCTCTGACTCTTCTTGTATTGGATGAGCTAACTAAAACTACTGACAAAAGAAGAGTGTTCTTAGTGATTCATACTCTTGACAGAATTCTTGTGAATGCCTTAGGAGTAAGGAAACATCAGCTACCTACAGATAGAGGCATTGCTATTTAAATAAAAAAGCGTTAAGAAGTAAAGAGTGTACCAGAAACAATCAGTAATTCCCTTTTAATAATTATAATAGGATTGAGTACTTTTGATTTATTTACATTTATAAACACTCTTTTAAATGTATTTTAGGCTCTATTCTTGTCAAGGTTGCATCTTCTCTTCAGGCTCACTTACAGTTATCAGCAAAAGAGGTTGATGTGAACTCAGAAATCCATATTCAAGAAATGGATGAAGTTCATAAAGATGATGGCATAACAGTTACTGGTAAGGAGACTATATTTTGCTACATAAGATGAATAGTCATTGCTTATACATAAGTAGGAATGTGTTATACTTAATTTCAAATGTAGTCTTAATCCTTTCTATTGTCACACTTTAGTGTTTGACACCTTTTTCTTCTTTTTCTTTAAATTTTTTTTCTTTTATTGCCATACGGTTATTTCTGGTGCTCAGTGCCTGCATGAAAAAAACACTGCTCCCAGTGGCTGCCTCCTTCTTCTCCTTCTCCTCTTTCTCCTTCCCTTCTTTTTCTTCCTCTTCCTCCTCCTTCTCCTTTTTTTTCTATTTTTATTTGATAGGACAAAGAAAAATTGAGAGAAGAGGGGGAGATAGAATGGGAGAAAGAAAGACAGATACCTGCAAACCTGCTTCCCCCCCTGCAGGTGGGGAGTGGGGGTTCAAATCTGGTTCCTTGAGCGTGGTGATGCGTATGCCCAACCAGCTTAGCCACCATCTGGCTCCCAACACCTTTTTCTTCTAATCATTTACCAATAACACCAGGTAATAATTCACTAGTCTTGTCATTGAATCAGTTTTTTTTAAATTCATACTATCTCAAAGATATATGTTCACAGCAGCATAATATCCCAGAAATGGAAACAACCTAAATGTCCATCTGCCCATCACTGGATGAATGGACAGTTAAAATATGTTAAATACATACAATAGGATATTTTTTAGCCTTTAAAAGGGAGGAAATTCTGTCACACACTACATTATGTATTAATCTTGAGAGTAATATACTACATGAAATAAGGCAATCACAGAATAGCAGACATCAATATTATTAATAGCAGATATCTTATTCCATTTATATGAGACATCAAAGTAGTTAGACTCATAAAAACAAGTAGGAGAAGCTGGGGATGGGGAGTTGAAAAAGTCCTGGAGCTCTAGTGCACAATGTGAATATATGTAGTATTACCGAGCTTAAGGCCACTAAAAACCTAGAAATGGTTAGAATGATAAATTGTTACCTTTTTTAACCATAATTTAAAATGTGTTTCTCACACATTTTTTTTAGCTCTTGTATTTAAAATGATCTAAATAAGGGCTGGGTGGTGACACCTGGTTGAGCACACATGCTGCCATGCGTAAGAACCTGATTCAACTCCTCAGTACTCATTCAAGCAGGGCAGAAGCTTTATGAGCAGTGAAGCAGGTCTTCCAGTGTCTATATCTTTCCCTCTGTCTGTCTATCCCCCCTTTCCCTCCCTGGCAATGAAAAAATAAAATGAAATAAAATTATGTGTGTTGGTGTTGATAAGATATCCTCATCAGATCCAATTTCAGTTTTAAAAATTTATATGATATTAAAGTATGTTAAAGTCATTTTAACAAATAAAAACAACACCTGTACACTGAGAGTCAACTTAGTGACCAATAAATGTAATTACATAGTGAAAATGTGATGAAAATTTAAGTATATTGATGTGGTAAGAATGAACTTGTGATCTAATATGTTAAGCTGGATAGAAGCCAATAGAGTTAACATTTGTTTGATCCGAGTAATAATATAAATCTGTTTGATAATGCTCTAAATAACAATCAAATTATTTATGTTAAGAATATTTGCATTGGGGGTCGGGCGGTAGCACAAGGACCAGCGTAAGGATCTTGGTTCGAGCCCCAGCTCCCCACCTGCAGAGGGATCACTTCATAAGCAGTGAAGCAGGTCTGCAGGTGTCTATCTTTCTCTCCCCCTCTTTTGTCTTCCCCTCCTCTCTCCATTTTTCTCTGTCCTATCCAACAACAACGACATAATAACAATAATAATAATAATAACCACAGCAGAAACCAAGGGCAACAAAAGGGGGAAAAAAAACAAGGAATATTTGCATTATAGATTAAACCCACCAGCAGAATACATGTTCTTGTCTGTCATGCCACTAAACCAGCACTACCTCAAACTTTATGTATGTATGTATATATATATATATGTATGCATTTATTTATTTATTAGATAAAGAAAGAAATTTTGAGGCATGGGGAGATAGGGAGGAAGAACTGGAGCATTGCCTCACTGCCAGAGAATCTTTTCCCCTGTAGGTTGGGGCTGGGAACTTGAACTTGGGTCCTTGAGCATATGACGTGTGCTCGGCTAGGTGCACCACTGCCCGACTCCTTACTATGTTTTAAATGAGCATTGTCATTCCCTAAACATTCTTTCTTCTCCTGATATCTCATTTCCTTCTTTGGTTAGTCATCAGCAAACACAGATTGAGACACTGCTAGAAATGAGAAGATAAGAAAATATGATCTCTCTGCTATGTGAGAAACTTCCATCCTATGAGGCAATACAAAAAAAATTGAGTGAGAGAGTCGGGCATTAGTGTAGCGGGTTAAGCGCACATGGTGCAAAGCACAAGGACCGGAGTAAGGATCCCAATTTGAGCCCCCGGTTCCCCACCTGCATGGGGAGTCTCTTCTCCCCTTCTCTGTCTTCCTGTCCTCTCTCCATTTCTCTCTGTTCTATCCAACAATGACGACGACAATAATTACTACAACAATAAAACAACAAGGGCAACAAAAGAAAATAAATAAATGAACTAAGAAAGATAAATAAAGTGAATACAATATAGTTATAATAAAGGTATATGTGGTACTACTCTCAGAGTGTGGAGTTGGCATATGTGAACTATAACTGAATTAGATTATAATGAGTTAATGAGAACAAACAAACATAACTTTGGTGGTAGGTGAAGTATGGAACAACATCCCGGTAATTTTATGATTTTGTAAATTACTATAAAAATAAACATTTCATAAAAGAAGAAGTTCAATATAGCCACATACAGCTATGTATACTGATACTAAATAGCAGCGTTTCTTAGTAGAGTAGCACATCTATTTTTTGATATCCTACAAGGCAGGACCCCAGATGAATCTGCAAGGTCAAATCCAGTGAAGTACATTTCAGATCAACACACAACAGTTTCTCTGGATGTAACTGCAGGAACAAGTAATAGGTTTTGAGATATTTTCATTTTTATTCTAAAATTTTGGTGCTTGATTTGTCACAGAGCTTATTTATCAGGTAAATACAATAGCATGAGGCTTAAAAAATCAGGTGATTTTTCTGTGGAAATTTACAATCTGAAAACTCAAATTTTGAAAATGAGCTACTTTATATATGAGTCATTATTATAGCCAGCTGAACTCAGCTTATTGGGCCTTCCTTACAGAATCTGTGAGCCTTTGAAACAAAATACCCTCAAAGCTAAGAGGTCTGAATTCTCTCTGAAGCATTACTTCTGTATAATTTCTGCAAGAAGAAATCCCAGTCAGCCCTGTAATTTTACTTCTTGCTTATAATTTCCCTTCCTGATAATTCTTAAAGTGATTTGTTAAGGTTATTTACTACTCTGTAATCAAAATAAAGTATAATACCCTCTCAGCCTGAACTATTAACCTACCAAAATCTGAATACAATGCGTATTCTTTGTGGTATATTTCAAAACATTAGTAGTTCCTTGATTCCTAATGCTGTATTCTACCCCAGTATAGCAAATTCAACAGGTGGTGAATTGCTTAGAATAAGATATTTCTAAGAGTTGCCTTCTTTGTTGGGTTTTAGACTTGGTTCATCTACTTAGATACAAAATCTCCTTATAATACAGCAAAGTAGCTTCTAAACTTAGAAGTGCATTTGACATAGTCCTGCTGTTTGAAAGCTCTCCAATTTAGTGCTTGAGAGTGTTAAAGATAAGCTAGATGCTAATGAAATGATAGTAAGGTAGCATTACTGAGTTCACCTTGTCATAAGAGAAAGTAAAGAATATAAAAGTAAATTCATCTGAGACCAGTATAAGCCACCAAGTAAGAAGAAAATTCTCAGCTTCTTAGACTGGAGAGTCACACATTTAATGGCAATGCAATTTATAGTGGAAAACTTTTTCATGAGTTAGACATTCCATTGCAGCTAAACCCACAGGTGCCACTTTTAAAATCTAGTGACAGTGTAATCTAGTCTTTTGATGTGATTTGTAGCAATAAGCTTTTTAAAGAACATCTTAACATTTGGTTTTCCCCCCAAGTTTACTACACACAGATTCAGTGTGTAAAATTCACTCTTGTAAAAGTGTTTTGAGGACCATAGTAACAAAATGAAGAATACTAGTCCATGGCTAGCTGCTTACAGAAGGTCAGGCTTTATTTTTATTCATCTGCAAACTTATCTGTAAAGCTAGATAGTAAATATATTAGATGTTATAGTATATGTGCAGTTGTTTTTTTTTTTTTTTTTTTAGATTTTTATCTCTCAGGCCTTAAAAACAGGATCCAGGCCACCTTTGAGGTCTTCCTTATCGGCCTCTAGAAATAAAGTACCAGTCATAATCTTAGAGCATAGAAATTGTTTTTATATACTTGGGGGATTTTGTTTACCTATGGGGTTTTTTGTATAAATATTGATCATTGGAGAAATAATGAATCATAGACAAATCTTTATCTTGAATGAATTCTTCTCAGTAGTAAAATACTGAGACACTAAAGGATTAAATGTTTTAGAAACTACCATAATTCAAAATACTGAGAGAAACAGATACCAACTATATAGTTGGACTATTGAGGTGGAATAGAAATGATAAAAATTGCAGTAGAGTTAGTAAGCATGAAAAAAAATATCTAAAGCTGACAGGTACACTTGTCTTCATTTCTTTTTTTTTTTAATATTTACTTATTCTCTTTTGTTGCCCTTGTTATCTTATTGTTATTTTTGTTGTTGTTACTGATGCCATCATTATTGGATAGGACAGAGAGAAATGGAGAGAGGAGGGGAAGACAGAGAGGAGGAGAGAAAAATAGACACCTGCAGACCTGCTTCACCGCTTGTGAAGTGACTCCCCTGCAGGTGGGGAGCCAGGGGCTCGAACCGGGATCTTACTCCAGTCCTTGCACTTTGCCCAACTCCCACTTGTCTTCATTTCTAATGTATATACAAAATAACAGACTGGAGAAATACAACATATAAAAGAAAAAAAAAATCTCAATCAAAAAGTTCAATGCAACAATACATTGCAGCAATGGATTATAAATATATAATTTATAACTACATGTAACTACCATGTAAATATATGAAAAGTGTTCAATGAAACCATCAATTAAAGAAATGAAAAAAAAGTGATCTGTGGTGTAAAAGTAGAATTACGTAACATGGAAGAAAACACAGCCAAAGAAGATATACAGTGACAAGTAAAACAGCCAATATTGAACATCCTTAGCCATTAATGAAGTAGAAATGAAAGCTAGAAGATAACTTGCCCAGTAGAGCATTCACAAGCCCCTGGCACCACATACAAGCGCCATACACAGCATCAAAGGAAACTGAACAGTAAAATGGTGCTGTGCTGTTTCTCTGTACCATTCTCTTCCTAAAAAATGTCTTTAGTAGAATCACACATACACAAGACCTTGACAGAAAAAGGAAAAAAACTAGAATGGGTGACTACTACTTATCTAGTAGAATGGCTAAAATGGAGGCAGGGAAAGTTGATAAGCAACACATACTAGTGAGTATGTGGCGGTCCTGGATCTCTTCTGCGGTGCTATTAGGAATGTAAGGACGGTGATAGAACCACTTTAGAATTCAGTGTGGCAGCTCATTAAAATCTAGGCTTGCAACTGCCATGTGACCTAGCAGTTTCAGTTCTGGGTATTTTATCTTGAAATTAAACTTATATTCACACAAAAGGTTGTACCCAAGAAGTTACTGCTTTATTGGAAGTCTCCCCAAACTGGACATGATTAAACTATTCTTCTAGTAAATGGTCACATAAACTAGTACGCCTATTGAGTGGAACACTACTCAGCAATTGAGAAGAAATGATCTCTTGATCTCACTTACAGAAAGTTATTAAAATGACAAAGCTCTAGAAGTAGAGAACAAATTGTTGACAGAGTATTCAGGAAGTATAGAGAGCTATAAGTGGACGTCACAAGGAATCACCTTTGTAGTGATAAATATCTTGACTAATGATAACTATATGAATCTACCATATGATAAGTGTCACTAAAAAAGATGCATAAAGATATACAGAAAAGTGAGTGCATATGCAAACATGGTGAAATTTGACTCTGATCTGTTTCTAATGACATTTTATTGTCTGAATTTGATAAAGTACTATAATTATTTAAGATGTTGGCATTTGGGAAATTGGATTGTAGTATACAATACTATTTTGTGGCTTCCTATCTTTTATTATTTCAAAATAAATTTAAAAACAGAGACCATAACATAAGTTAGAGGGTTATTAGTAGAGGGAGAGAGAAAGAAACAATGAAAACTTTTAGAAAGAAAAGGGGTTAAAAGGACTGATTAACTTTCCCGCTCTAAAACTGTAGTACATTTTTAAACATACAAAATAAATGAAAAATCTTTCAAGATACTAGACATATGACAAGGAGTATGACCATCAGGCCTTGAGAGAGTCTTCAAGCTACAGGACATAGAGAGAATTAATATGGCACCCAGAAGACTGGCTAAGTTGATGATACTCTAAGAGTTCATGGAGACCATAGTAGTTAAGAGTTCAGAGGATAAAGGATAACTGTTCACCAGAGGGGAATATGGTGCTCACACATGCCCCATACCAGACTAGAGAAATCATAATTCATGGAACATTGAAGTAAAATGTTTAATTGGAAACAGTAGCCATAGACTCAGAACTGTCTAGCAAATCATAAAAGCAAGAGAAGAAAAGCTTAAACTCATTTCCAAGTAACTTAGCTACATCCCTGAACAAAGCTCAAGATTTTAAGAAATAATAAAATAGTTTGCACTCAACAAAATAAAATTGACAATATCTGGCATCCAATCAAAGATTATCAGATACTCAAAGGCAAATAATATGAAACAAAAAAGAGAGTTAGCAACTGAGACAGTTGTTAGAATTAGTAGAGAAGGAAAATCAAAATGTTATAATCGTCTCCCAAAATTATAATTATAATCGTTCCAAAAATTAAGACATGAAAGATACAAAGAAGAAAAGATAAAATTGTGTTTCTGGAAATAAAACAATTGTATTTGAGATGAAAAGTACAGTGGGTGGGACTAGGCATAGAAGGCATGAGGAAGATAGATGAATTTCTCTAAGAATAATTCTAGGGTAAAATTAATTGCATACTTGCTCAACTTCTAAAGTATTATTGGCTTTGCTATTATTCTGAGTAATTGAGAGAAAATATGATGGGCATCATTAAAGCTAACTCAAAAAATATTTTTCTGTCAACAAAAACGTGTCAGGATCTCTTACTATTAAGGACTAAATTGTTACAGAATACTGATAAAATATTTGGTTTTGGAATTAAGGTTTGTATTAGAGGTTTTTCTGTGAAGTATATGTGTTAAAATAATAAAATCACAGAATAATTATTTTCACATTGTTTCATATATGCATGATTTATTTTCCTACCCAACTTATAAACTTTTTTAAAGGTACTTATCATTTTTACACCTGTTGACTCTCAAATACATGGCATACCAGAACCTAGTACTATAACTTCATACTAGGAGGCTTGAGGTGGTGATTTCCTCCTTCCTGAGATCTTAATTTTTGAGAAAAGCTGACTGAGTCCGAATCCACCAAGGCACTAACCAAAGCTCTTGAAACCAAAGAGTTTTAAAATGTTGGAAACTTCGTTGGTGTTTACAGCTCTAAAAATCAGCTTGGTTTTCACAGTGAATACTTTTCAAAATTAAAATTATCTGAGAGGAGTAATTTTCAAAGTTTCCCCCATTGAATGCAATTTCATTAATAATTGAAAGTAAATTGGAACTGTAATTCAAGGTATTGGATTTTGCACATATAAACATTGTGGTATCACACTTGGTCCCGGGTTTGAGCCCCCAGTCCCCACCAGTACAGGGAAAGCTTCACAAGTGGTGAAGTAGTCCTGCAGGCATTTCTCTATTTCTTTCTCCCCCTCTCTCTCAAATTCTCTCTGTTCTATCAAATAAAATAAAGTTAAAGAAAAACCTTATTGTTATTTGGCTAATAGATGGAGTAAAAATATATATATGTTTAGAAATACCTAGCAAGGTACTCCCCATAGTGCTCACTAGTATTTAAAATGTAGTGAGAGTCCCCTAATGCACAGAATTTTAAACTGTTAATAAAAGTATCAGCAGAATCATCCCTCTGAATCAAATGTAAATAAATAAAAGTGTTATAATGTTGGAGGTGCAGGGATAAATTCACCTTATCCAAAGTTTTTAACTATTTTAAAACAAGGAAATTAAATTCTTTTTTTTTAACAAAAAAAAAATTGTTTTTAGAGCCAGCCCTGTCTTTGCGCACAAGTAGTGCTAACTAGATCAAGTACATATTTTGCTAAAGCAAAAGAACTTGAAGATTTGTATAGTCGGGTAGATTAAGATAGGTCAGATTTCATTTTATTTTTTAACTGTGCAGTTCTATTTGACAGGTCAGATTTTAAGAGCAAATACCAAGTTTAAAAGTTTGTTCTAGTGGGGAGAGGGGTGGAACCTTCTTGTTCTGAGCAGTGGTGGTACACCAAGTTCCGTGCACATACTACCTACCTTGGCGCGAGGACCTGAATTCATGCTCCAGTCCCTACAGGAGGAACTCTCATCGTCTCTCTCCCCCACTCCATCCCACTTCTCTCTCAATTTCTCTCTGTCCTATCAAATAAAACAAAAATTTTAAATGATTATTCTAAAAAGAAACAAAAAAAAGAAAGAAATAACATGAATAGCTGTGTTCAGGAAAGGATGCAGTGAACTCCAAAACTAGTTTAAGACTCAAGTCAAAGAGAAAAGCAAGAGGTCAGAGAATTTGTATTTAAAAAATCTTACTAGAATTTTAGAGAATGCATACCCTGTTAAGCACACATATTACCACACACAAGCACCTGGGTTCGAGCTCCCTCTCCTCACCTGCAGGGGATCCACTTGAAGTAGGTCTGCAGGTGTCTGTCTTTCTTTTTATCTCCCCATCCTCTTTCAGTTTCTCTCAGTCCTATCTAATAAAAATGTTTAAACATTAGAAAAAATGAGGGGCCAGCTGGTAGCACAGTGGACTAAGCAAGCACACATGGCTCGGACTAAGCGCACATGGCTCAAAATACAAGGACAGACATAAGGATCCTGGTTCAAGCCCCTGCCTCCCCACCTGCAGGGGGCTCGCTTTACAAGCAGTGAAGCAGGTTCAGGTGTCTGTCTTTCTCTTCTGCACTCTGTCTTCTCAGTTCCTCTCTCGATTTCTCTCTGTCCTGTCTAATAACAGCAACAACAATAATAGCAACAACAACAATAAACAACAAGGGCAACAAAAGGGAAAAAACTGACCTCCAGGAGCAGTGGATTTGTAGTGCAGGCATTGAGCCCCACCGATAACCTTGGAGGCAGAAAAATAGAAAAAAGGAAAAAATGTCCACCGGGGAAAGGGGATTCATAGTTCTGGCACCAAGCTCCAATAACCGATAACCCTGGAGCTGCCCCCCATCAAAAAAAAATTACTGACACAATGTAGATTAGTGAGTACGGAGGGCTAAGGAAGGAACAGTGATAAAAGGCAAAGTAGAGGGGACAGGATGGAAAGATTAAAAAAGGACACAGATGTCATTTTCTCGATTGAGATGGCTACACATATCTTTACACTAGTTGAAATTACATACTTTAGATACATGTAGTTTATTTTGCCTTATATACTTGAAGCCCTTTTAAAAGCCAACATATAAAAAGATTTTTATTTTTCCAAAATGTTTTTTTTTTTTCAGTTTTAGATGTGTATTTTTAGGATCTGTATAATCAAATATTTCACTTACCAATTTAGATGTAACTTTCTCTAATTCTGTTTCAGGGCAAATGAATCAAGCAAACAAGCATGAAAAATGGATTAAAGCTGATGCCCCAAAAGGCACTATTAACTTTAGAAGTCAAAGCTGGTTTCAGTCCCTGAAACTGCAGGACTAAAACTAGTTTGAAATGTATTTACAGTTTTAAATACTGGAGCAGATTTATGACTACAAAAGTACAAGAACCAAACTTCAAATAAAAATTGAAAAGAATACTGGTGATTATCGAGTCAGAATGTGGAGTTTTTCAAGATTTGCACTTAGCTTTTGTATCAGATTTCTTTTGCTATATTCTAAACTGAAATTTACACTCTTCAAAGTAGAAAACCCTTTTACAAGTACGATTCTGTAAGTCGAGAGTCCTGCTTGGCTATGTTTATTCAGATTATTCACAAAACTGTACTAAAGACATTGGCTGGGCTGAGTTATTTTGTGATTGCTTTGAAGAAAATCCTATGTCAGAGACCACCTCTGTTGTTGGCAAAACCCATAATCTATGTCTATGTGAGTGAAGACTCTTCTTTCACTGAGTGAGCCATTGAGCTAAGCTTAGAGAGACCAACCTTCTCATATGACCCTCTATCTTCAAGGAAACAGTTACATATTCTGTTCTTCACATATTGTGAATGTCTGACATCTTCTGCAGCCAACTAGATTTAAAAGATCTCATTTAATTAGATCAGGCCTCCTCAAGATAATCTGTTTTGCTATTGAATATAATGCAGTCGTAGAAGTGATAGTCTCATAACTAGTTCTCATCCACACCCAAGAGGAGGAGATTACTCAAAGGCATAGGTAAGGGAGCCAGTATCTTAGCATTCTTTATACATAACTCCCATGTAACATGTTTTCTGTTTAATTCTTATAGCATCAGTATAAAATTAAGTTGTGAATAAAGCACACTGAATGAGATCAAAGTCATATTACTGACTCTTTTTTTCACATTTTTCTCTTTATTAGGGGATTCATGTTTTACAATTGACAGTAAATACAATAGTTTGTACATGCATAACATTTCCCATTTTTCTCACATACAATACAACCCCCACTAGGTCCTCTGCCATCATGTTCCAGGACCTGACCCCCCCCCCACGCACCCCATAGTCTTTTACTTTGGTTCAATACAACAACTTCATTCCAAGTTTTGCTTAGTGTTTTCTCTTCTGATTTTGTTTTTCAACTTCTGCCTCTGAGATCATCCCATATTCATCTTTCTATTTCTGACTTATCTCACTTAACATGATTCCTTCAAGCTCCATCCAAGATGAAGTAAAGAAAGTAGGTGAATTCACTATTTTTTATAGCTGAGTAGTATTCCATTGTGTATATAGACTCCAACTTGCTCAGCCAAATTGTTGGACATCTGGGTTGTTTCCAGGTTTTGGATTTATTACAAATAGTAATAAATTTATTACAAATTGTGCTGCTATGAACACAGGTATGCACAGATCTTTTTGGATGGGTATGTTTGGTTCCTTAGGATACATCCCCAGGAGAGGAATTGCAGGGTCATAGGGTAGGTCCATTTCTAGCCTTCTGAGAGTTCTCTATAGACTACTCTCCACAGGAGTTGGACCAACTGACATTCCCACCAGCAGTGCAGGAGGGTTCCTTTGTCCCCACAACCTCTCTATTTGTTGATGCTACTTTTTCTGATGTATGACATTCTCACAGTGAAGTGGTACCTCATTGTCTTTATTTGCATTTCTTTGACAAATCAATGACTTGGAGCATTTTTTCATGTTTCTTGCCTTTGAGATTTCTTATTCGGTGAGTATTCTGTCCATGTCCACTCCACATTTTTGGATGAGGTCATTTGTTTTCTTGTTGTTGAATTTGGCGAGCTCTTTATATATTTTGGTTATTAAACTCTTGTTTGATGTATGGCATGTAAAGATCCCACTTTAACTCAGTTTTGAAGCAAGCAAATAAAATACTGTTTGGTTTCCAGAGTGCCTAATTTTGTTTCTCCTTCCCCTGGTCTTCCCATTCACATGTTAATTTTTTTTATTCTAGTAAGCAGTTGCCTCTCATAGATTTCTTCAGTTGTGTGCATCAGATATTTAATAGTAGACATTTGGGAATCAGAAGTCAACTTTTATTTGACTATCAAAAATTTCCAAATATAGTTAAATAACCACCCAAAATCTGGGAAGTCATCGTCTTACACCTATCTTCACATCTTAAAATCTTCTAACTTAGCTGGCCCTTGTGTTGCCCACATGCAGCACCCATTCTACACTTTAGTTATACTAGCTGATGTCAAGGGAGGGAGGGATTTGGGGCCTGATTGCTCATCTGGGAGACCTCCAGCTTGGCTATTGGCTCAGCCCAGTTTATAGCCCCTACCACGCCACACTTGAGTTCTATAGCACTGAAGAAAGCTTGGATACTGAGGTGCTTCTCTCTTCTCTGTTTCTGTTTTGGTTTTGAGAAAATCAGCTCAGAGCAATGAAGCCCTGGCTATCATAAAAAAAAAAAAGTGAAGAGATTATCAAAAGCTTTAATGTTGTACCCTACTAACGTAACACCTTGTATAGCCCTTTAAGATCTTTTATGATAATTTGTATATAGCTTTTATATCCTTTGAGTTTTATCCTTCAAATTTGTGGGATATAAAAAGATAGTGATGAGTCTCATTTAAGAGATAAGTAACAGGGAAAATAGAAAAGTTGAAAGACTATTGCTGAGACATAGCTCATGTAATAGAGTGCACAGTTCACTGCTCATGAGTCCCTGCGTTTGAGCCCAAGACTACAGGGAAGGCCACTACATTGAGTATGGCACCAGGGGCGTTTCATAGATGGTGAGGCGCTGCTGTGGTGTCTTTCCTGTCTCCCTTTTCATCTCAAAAAAAAAAATTAAAATAGGAAACTGGACCATGAGGTCCCTCAGCAGTATCACCTATATTCTGCTGCTGCATTAAAAAAAAAAAAAAAAAAAAAAGATTGGATAGAAAGGCTGGGGGTATGGATCAATCTGTCAACGCCCATGTCCAGTGGAGAAGCAGTTGCAGAGCGAGACCTTTCACCTTTTGCTCCCCATAAAGATCTTTGGTTCAGGGGACCGGGTAGTGGCACACTGGGTTAAGCAAACACAGAGTGAAGCACAAGGACAGCACAAGGATCTTTATTCCAGCGTCCAGATCCCCACCTGCAGGGAGGTCGCTTCAAAAGTGGTGAGACAGGTCTACAGGTGTCTATCTTCCTCTCCTCTCTGTCTTTCCCTCCTCTCTCAATTTCTCTCTGTCCTATCCAACAACAACAGCAGCAGCAATAACAGCAACAACTGCAATGGAAAAAAGATGGCCACCAGGAGCAGTGGATTTGTAGTGCAGACACTGAGCCCCAACGATAACCCTAGAGAGGAAAAATATATACAGAAAAAAATTATATATATATAGATATATAGATATAGATCTTTGCTCCATACTCCCAGAGGAATAAGGAATAGGGAAATTTCCAATGGAAGTTTAGAATGGAAGGATAGAATATGGAACTGTGGTGGTGGGAATTGTACCCCTCTTATCCCACAATCATGTCAATCATTATTAAAACACTAATAAAAAAAATTTTTTTAAGACTGATCTGATAGTACAGGTACAACTTATTTATAGCAGTCAGAAAATAATTGTGCTTTCTTCTGGACCCTATAAATATCATTTATATAATTCAAATAGTGCACTGCCATGAGTCTATTAAAAATCTAAAAAGTTATTTTTATCAGAATGGGAAAAGCCCATAGATAAAAGCTTAATAAACATTAACCTGTATGTAATTAACAACCTGTGTTCCCCGCAATAACCACCACAGTTCTCACAAAATCTGAAAGATAAGTTTGGTCTTATTTTTCCTAGTTTGGATGTTTTGATTATCTACATCTTAGATATGAACAAAACCATCTGGTAATTGTCTTTCTTCTCTTTACTTACTGATTTATGTGACCATCTTTGCCTTTTCATTTCTCAAGAGAAGATCCTAAATTCCTTCACTAAAGTCTTTACATCTCTCAGGGTTATTTCATACAATTATAACTTTAAGTTAGGCAAGTTCATCAAAACTATTGACTTAACTAAGGTAAAAATAGGTGCGAAATTTATAGAGTGGCAGTATTTTATTTAACCATTTTTAGCCAAGAAAGAACACTTTGACATGTGTTTCCTGCCTACCTCCCAGGCCTCACAAGGAAGCCCAGCACTTACCAATGAGCTACCTCCCTGGTTGGTTGATTTGACTTTAAAATAAATTACTATATAGAGTGTTGGATGGTAGCGCAGCGGGTTAAGAGCACATGGCTTGAAGCGCAAGGACCTGCTCAAAGATCCCGGTTCGAGCCCCTGGCTCCCCACCTGCAGGGGGGTCGCTTCACAAGTGGTGAAGCATGTCTGCAGGTGTCTTTCTCTCCCCATCTCTGTCTCCCCTCCTCTCGATTTCTCTCTGCCCTACCCAACAACAGCAATGACAATAATGATAACAATAACAAGAGCAACAAGATGGAAAAAAATGGCCTCCAGGAGCAGTGGATTCGTAGTGCAGGCTCTGAGCCCCAGCAATAACCCTGGAGGCAAAAATAAATAAAACAAACAAGCAAATAAATAAATAAGATTCTTGGAGTAAGAACTGGGGTGATTTGCTATTTGTTTACATTGTAATTGACATCTACTTAGTAAAAATACTTGTATTGAATGAAGTTGCCAAATTCTAGAATTACTTTTGTTCTTCTTTCTGATGACTAGTGGTGAGGCTACTGCATGCTTCTTCGCAAACTGTTGAGATGAGATCTTTTATATTTTATATTTTGTTGCTCTTCAAGAGGCTTGCCTTCCCTATCATAGCCAAACCACAGTGGAGGGTCATCAGGTTTATATTCTTGCTGCTGAACAACAGATGACATTTTCTTAGCTGCCTCCCTGTAATGACAGTGGTTCTCATCAGCTTAGTTGCAGAAGTAATCACTTAAGCAGCGTGTTCACAACAAATCAAAATGGAGGGAAAGCACATTGTCAGAAGCTGAATTCATTTCACAGCTATCTTGCTATGCTGAAGAAGAAGGGTGTGGATAATTGTTCTGATCAGTATCTCAAAGTGTAAATAGCTCTTGGCTCAGGAATGAGCAGGCAGAGTAAATAGGTAATTATGCATAACCATGGAGTGGGAACATTGAAAGTACTCTCTAGTTTCTTGGATATGGTAGTACCCTTACCAGCCTGGCCATGTACCTGAGCAACTCATGACCCAGTGTCCACAGGTACCAATGAGTACATGGATGAAACACCAGGGAGACCCATAAACCTGCTGAAAATCCACATAATTTTCTATTATTTCTCTGAGGCTGCAGTTTTCATCAAATTCTCAAAGGTGTTCAAAACAAAAATGATTAAAAATATTGTTACCGCCTTTCTTAGGAAGAAGAAAGCATGAAGCCATTAGGAGAGAAACACATTTAACTTGAAAACAATGTCATTTTCAAAGCTAGAAGAATTTTCCTAGAAAGATGATTCAAATGAGACCAATGCCAAAAAGGACATGAGAAATTTGCAACCTGTTTAGGATCAGAAATTAGTAACTTTGCACATGAAGAAGCTACTTTGCCCACTACTACTATGTATTAACTGAAGTTATTAAGGGCGAAAAGTCTAGAAATCTAGTCAACAACTCAGTTGACTCAGTGATTAATATGCAAATATTGGCATGTGCTGGGAATCAAATGTGTGTTCAGTCACTGTAAGAGTTAAATCAGGCAAGAATTAGAAAAAAAGATTAAAAAACATTTTAAGATGTTTCACTTGAATTAAATCTTAGATGTATTTAACTAATTGTAACCAAATTCAACAGAGACATTCAGAGCATTGCTAATTCTTTTACCATATTCTTGGCTTATATATTTACACACATACACACACACACACACACACACACACACACTTAAAGAACAATTGTTATTCTGATTCTTAGTTCTAAACTAAAACTTTGTAAGTCAGTCTCTTCTCTTTAGAGAAATACTTCCTCCCAAGTTTGAAAAAATATATGTGTGTGTGTGTGTGTGTGTGTGTGTGTGTGTGTGTGTGTGTGGCTAACAATATGGTTTTGTTAAAATTTTAATAATTTTTAATGTGGTTCTATGTTGTAAATAATCTTGATAAACTAGACCAGGTGGTGGCACTCATGGTTGAGCGCACATGTTACAATGCACAAGGACCCAGATTTAAGCCCCCAGTCCCCACCTGCAGAGGGAAAGCTTTGAAGCAGTGCTGTGGACATCTCTGACTTTCTCTCTCTCTCTATCCCCCATCCCTTTCAGTTTATCTCTGTTCTATAAAATAGTTTAAAAAAATAATTTAAAAAAACGTAGTTTTTAAAAATAAATAAAATAATTATAATTATAATTAATAATAATAAAATAATTTTTAAAAACAAGCAGTGAAGCAGGGCTGCAGGTGTCTCTCTGTCTCTCCCTCTGTATCACCCCCTTCCCCCTCTATTTCTAGCTGTCTCTAATAAATAAATAAAGATAATTTAAATTTTTTTAAATAATCTTTATAAACCCTCTAAATCAGTTATCACTTTGTAAAATTTTGGCTTTCTCATTTCTATCTTCACAGGGGCTTTTTCCCTTTTTAACTCTGTGGAATTAAGACTGTACTTTTCTGAAGGTGTGAAATTGTTTTCCTTCAAATACAAAATTACTGGAGGAATCTGAAGCATGAAACAGTGACACTGTCAGCTTCAAATGAGTAAAACACTCTCCAAGACAACAGAACTCCATTGTTACTTAGCATCCCCAGCCCTGCTTATCTGAACTTTAAAAAGTCCAAATTGACTAATCCAATCCTTTCCCTTCCTTCTTTGAAATCTATAGGAGTTTAGTAATAAAATTAATTTCTTGGTAGCACGGAGTTTTTTTATTGTTGTTTTTTTTAATACACAGCAGAACTTGGACTGAAACTAGCTTTATAACATTGTTTATCATTAAAATCTTTGTTATTTTCCTTGTATTTAAACTAGCTATCTTTTAACCACCCTATTAGATCCTTTGGCAACTTCACTTGGGTTCTGGTCAAGGGAACAAATCAGTTGGAAAGTTTAACTGAGGCTTTATTTTTTTTAACAGCTGTGAAAAAGCTGTGTGTTTGTACACATTTTGTAAAAATGCATTCTTGAAATGTGGAAATCGAATGCTCTTGTCCAAAACAACTTTTTTCTCAAGGGCACTGGTGGTATAGTGGTGAGCATAGCTGCCTTCCAAAACTAACTCTTTTCTCACACCACACACTCTTGATGTCCCTTCTCGTTCGCCCTCTTCACCTCCCTCATCTCCTTCTTTCTCTCTGGAACTTACTTCTCTAATAAATGGTTAATACATAGGGTCTAGGAAATATTAAAAAGAGAATTTATACTTAGGAACCACTGTGTTTTAAGTTTCTTAGAGCTCAAATGGAATCTTTGATTACTTCTACTCTAGCTTGACCTTAATTGACTCCAAAATATGTCTCTCTGTCTCTCTCTCTCTCTCAATCACACACACACACACACACACACCACACTCATGATTTTGAGAATTAAATACTACAATGGCTAGTCATAATTATTCATTAAACCTGGAGAAAGATGTTTCTCAAATCACCACAGAACATACATTTTCAAAAATATACCATAAAAAAGATATGAAGTTTCAATTAGATAGTTAATAATGAAAAAAAGTAAAATTTTAAATAACCCCATCCAAAAATGGGGAGTGGACATGGACAGAATAGACACCAAAGAAGAAATCTGAAAGACCAAGAAACAGGAAAAAATGCTTCAAGTAGGGAGTCGGGCTGTAGTGCAGTGGGTTAAGTGCAGGTGGCACAAAGCGCAAGAACTGGCATAAGGATCCTGGTTTAAGCCCTGGCTCCACAAGCGGTGAAGCAGGTCTGCAGGTGTCTATATCTTTCTCTCCCCCTCTCTGTCTTCCCCCTCCTCTCTCCATTTCTCTCTGTCCTATCCAACAACAATGACAACAATAATAACTACAACAATAAAACAGCAAGGGCAACAAAAGGGAATAAATAAATAAATATTTTTTAAATGCTCCAAGTCATTGTCAGAGAAATGCAAATAAAGACAATGAGATACCACTTCACTGTGAGAATGTCATACATCAAAAAAAGTAGCATTAACAAATGTTGGAGAGGTTGTGGGGACAAAGGAACCCTCCTGCACTGCTGGTGGGAATGTCAGTTGGTCCAACTCCTGTGGAGAGTAGTCTATAGAGAACTCTCAGAAATAGACCTGGGGATATATCCTAAGGAACCAAACATACCCATCCAAAAAGAATTGTGTATACTTGCATTCATAGCACAATTTGTAATAACCAAAACCTGGAAGCAACCCAGGTGTCCAACAACAGATGAGTGGCTGAGCAAGTTGGAGTCTATATACACAATGGAATACTACTCAGCTATAAAAAATGGTGAATTCACCATCTTCACTTCATCTTAGATGAAGCTTGAAGGATTCATGTTAAGTGAGATAAGTCAGAAACAGAAGGATGAGTATGGGATGACCTCACTCATAGACAGAAGTTGAAAAATAAGAACAGAAGGAAAAACTCAAAGCAGAACTGGAGTTGTTGCATTGGACCAAACTAAAAGACTCTGGAGTGGGGTGGGGGGAGTCTGGGTCCTGGAACATGATGGCAAAGGAGGACCTAGAGGGGGTTGAATTTTTATGTGGAAAACTGAGAAATATTACATATGTATAAACTGTGTTATCTTACTGTGGACTGTAAACCATCAATCCTTCAATAAAGAAATGAAAAAAGTGAAGTTTCCAAATTATGTGTTTTTCTTAAATGGGATTCAAGATTATCTCTGTAATAACATTATTATTACCTTCCCTTTTATGTCCTTCTAGTTTCTTCAGTAGAGACACCTGCAACATCTTGGAGTTTCTCCCCTGCAAGTGGTGACCCAGGCTTAAATCCAGGTCCTTGAGGGCTATAATTTGTATGTTCTACCAGGTGTGCCACTAGCCAGTCCTCCAGTACTGTCACTTCTTAGTATTCATTTTTCTAGCCTACAGAAAAGACTATGACCTTCAGGAGTTGACCAAGGATTCTCATCTTGAACACTTCATAGATGGTTGGAGGAGGAAATAGAAACAGAGAAGAAAAAGAAGATGGTGATCATCTTGCAGCTTCAGGATTGCTCTCTGTGATATGGCGTCAACAGAAGCAGCAACCAAGGGATGTAAATGAACCAACAAATGCAGAAATAATCCTTGAGACACATAAACCCAAAGGCAGAGGAAGAGGAACACAGTGAGCACTGGAAAGGAGACAAAGAACAAGTCACAGAGCTCCCTGTCCGGATTCCTCAGACCCCAGTTCACAGCATTGTCACCTACATCTACAAGCCTGTCAGACCCTGTACATGAAGCCCTGAGTGAATCTCCCACCCCAAGATAACTGGTCTCAGCCTGTCGGCACTACCACTAGGAAGGGCCTCACCCTACCCCTGAACTCAACCAGAAACCCATAGAGCCAGACTTGTGCCCCAGTTGGTCCAGGTCCCACTATGTTCTGATAAATGCCAATCCTAGCTCCCACGTGCAAACCAGGGAGCCAGAACAACATCTCACCTCTCCCCACCTTCCACCCCCAGGCTTCACTGTATTAGGGTGGGCAAATGTGGTCCCCAATTACTTGTGCATCTAGGGGAATCATACAGGGCCCTCCCCACAAAGCCCCATTGTGTTTGGGCTGGGGAGTGTGGTCCCCAATTACCATATGTGTGTACCTAAGGAAACCAGAGCGGTCTTTTCCCCAGGCTCCACTGTCTTTGGGCTCATGGTGAAACAGAACTGGAAGTCCATAATTAAGTCCCCATATCTATGGGCAACTCATTTTTAACAAAGGGGCCAAGAACATTAAATGGAGAAAGGAGAGTCTCTTCAACAACTGGTGCTGGGAAAAACTTGGCTGAAATATGCAAATGAATGATAGTGAATCACCAAATCCAAAAGTTAACTGTAAGTGGATTAAAGACTAGAAACTATCAAATACTTAGAAGAAAACATTGACAGGACATTTCATGACCTATACTTCAAAAATATCTTCAGAGATTCAAATCCAACAACAATAAACAAAAATCAATGGTCCTACTTCAAACTGAAAAACTTCTGTACAGCAAAGGGTGTCACCAAACCAATGGAAAGATATCCTAAGGCATGGCAGAAGATTTTTATACATACTTCAGATAACAGTCTAATAACAAAATTCATAAAGAGCTCAGTAAACTTAATACCAAGAAAACGAACAACCCCATAAGAAAATGGGATAAGGACATAAATAGAGATTATTGGTGATATTTTTTTACTCTCAGATGCAAGTCCAGTTCTCAGCCCTATTGAGAAGTGATTATGTTTTTCCCATTTTAGTGCTGGGTAGGATGAGGTCACACTACTGCCCACTGTCCTTGGTAGAGCTGGTTACAAGGAAAAATGACCTCTGTAAGAAGGATGTGGTAACCATTCAAGATAGATCTGTGGGCTTGGAAAAGGGGCATAAGATATACTCCTGGGGAATGGGGGGTAGATGGGGGAAAGGTGTACCTTTTAGGAGGGCAGGAGCTAGACAGGATTATAGAAGCTGCCTTCCCAGTAAAAGTTTAGTCTGACCTTCACCACCTCTACTTATAATCATCTGTTCACCCAGTGAAGGCCAGGCTGCATCATTATCCTAACCACCTGTACTATCTCAGACTTTCTATACATTCTTAACCCAACTTTAGTCATTCTGTCCTATATTGAGGCCTACTTAATCACTATCAGATTATAAGCACATATTATAAGCATATTCAGGGGCTATAATCTGAAAATTTCCTTTCACAAGGAACTCCAGGGAAAGGTGGAATAGGGAGGGGTGGAAGAGAACTGTGGAGGCCGATGCATAATAAAATTATGCATGTGACAATGACTGTACTGTAAAGCATTAACTCCCTCCATTAAAAAAGGTAAAAAAAGAAAAAGACCACCATTTTAGTAGACAGCTCCATGGCTTCAATCAAAACATTGATTTCAGTTATGCAAAAAACAAGTTGAAATATTCTAATCACAATACTTTACAAATGCATGGTTTTGCGTACTTTATTTTCTTGGAATGTGGTCGTTTTCAGGTACCTACTTACTGGGAAATAAGTGTGCAGTATTGCATTTTAAGGATCCGGAGTTGTTTGCAGCCCCTCTGAAGGTGCTGAAGCATTTTGTCAGTAAGCAGGACACAACCAGAAACATCCAAAATGTGCAAGTAGTGGCATTTTGCAGATAGTATTTCCATTGCGGAGTCCGTAATCTGAAAACAGCAAAAGAAAGAACTGATTATTATGATGAAATACATCCCAAGGAAAAACATTGCCCTATAACAATAACATTTCTTTTGCATAATTCAAGATGTTAAGAAATCCAAGATTAAGGTATATACTCAGTCTGAAGAGGGTCTGCTTCCTGGTTTAGGAATCCTTAGATTCCCATATAGATACGTACAGATAATGATGGACCTAGACCTCTAATAGACCACTCTTTTCACCATCACTGGTCATTTCCATCAGGAATGTCATCATAAGCCCATTTGAGGACCTCACCAGGACCTTGCCCTCATTATGAAGTAGCAATGGTAGGGACTGCCCCACTCTCCAGATGGTGACTGGCTCATTCTACTCTGCCACTCAAGGAAGACTGGTCCTGATAAGAGTACAACCTATAATGTTCCCAGATGTGACCATGGACTATGAGCTCAGACTGACAGTGACTTGGAAGATATACTGGCTCCTGTATAAACAAACAAACACTTTTGGGTGGTGAAGACAGCATACTGGTTATGCAAACAGACTTCCATGTCTGAGGCTCCAAGTTCCCAGGTTCCCCCCGTACCACCATAAGCCAGAGCTGACAGTGCTCTGGTAAAATAAACAAACAGGCGCCTATATTAAACCTAGATACTCTCCTCACCTACTTCATATTTACATTCCTTCAGGCACTCTTAGCCTAGACTTGTCAGACAATGTAAGGACTACAAAAGCTGGATAAGTGCAAGAGACCAGCACACTCAAATGATAGCCCTTTTGGTCACTACCAGGCCACCCCATCATCCAGAGCCCTAGTCAGGGAATCCTGGGATTCCCACATAGATATAATGGGCCTAGACCTCTAACCAATCCCTGTCTCTACCATCACTGGTTATCTCCATCAGGAACATCATAAACTCTCTTGTGGGCCTCTACAGGACCTTGCCCTCAATGTAGAATAATACTGGTAGTAATTGCCACACTCTTGGAAGGGAAGCTGGATCAACTTACTCTGCCACTTGAGGAAGACTGGTCCTGAAATGACCAGTCTTAGAATGTTCCTAGTATGCAGCCTAGAATGTTCCTAGCTTTGATCATGGAATGTGAGCTCAGACTGACAGGGATGCAGAGGTCACATAGGCTCCTGTGCTAAATATGAATAGACGTGGGCCCTAGGTCAGACTGATGAGTTTTACAGTTAACAGTATTTATATATTTTCCCATATTTGAAAGCTACTCTCTGCCTTTATCCAGCTTTATGTTCCTATTCCCAACTCTGACACAATCTTCCCAGACAATACTTTTAGTCTACCTGCATGTTAGCTGTCGGGCTTAGGCAAAAATTTGTAAAGTCACAGGCTCATCGGAATATATCTATAGGGGACCAGGTGGTGGTGCACTTCATTGAGTGCATAGGTCACAATGCATAAAGACCTAGGTTCAAGCCCCCAGTCTCCACCTTCAGGAGGAAAGCTTCATAAGTGGTGAAGCAGTGCAGAAGGTGTCTCTCTATCTCTGTGTATCCCCCTTCCTCTCAATTTCTGGCTGTCTCTATCCAATAAATAAATAACAATGATAACAGTGGTTTTTTTTAAAGGAATATACCTAATACAGATTTCCTACCATCTTCCAACATGAAGACCCTAAATCTCATCTGCTATATTTTTACTTTTAGGTTCCTGGTTATTAAACAGTTTGTTCTGCTCTCTCTCTCTCTCTCCATATACATATATATATATACATACATATATATATATACATATATATATATATATATTTCTTTCTTGGGGAAGTAATGTTTTACATTCAACAGTAAATATAACAGTTTGTACATGCATAACATTTCTCAGTTTTCCATATAACAATACAACCCCACTGTCCTCTGTCATCCTTTTTGGACCTGTATTCTGCCTCCCCCACCCCAGAGTCTTCTACTTTGGTGAAACATGCCAATTCTAGTTCAGGTTCTACTTGTGTTTTCTCTTCTGATACTGTTTTCAAACTTCTGCCTGAGAGCGAGATCATTCCACATTCATCCTTCTCTGTTTCTCATTTACTTCACTCAACATATATTTTTCAAGGTCCATCCAAGATCGGCTGAAAACGGTGAATTTATCATTCTTAATAGCAGAGTAGTATTCCGTTGTGTATATATACCACAACTTGCTCAGCCATTCATCTGTTGTTGGACACCTGGGTTGCATCCAGGTTTTGGCTATTACCAATTGTGCTGCTAAGAACATATGTGTACACAAATCTTTTTGGATAAATGTGTTGGGTTCCTTAGGTTATATCCCCAGGAGAGGAATTGCAGGATCATAGGGTAGGTCCATTTCTAGCCTTCTGAGAGTTCTCCAGACTGCTCTCCACAGATGCTGGACCAATTGACATTCCCACCAGCAGTGTAGGAGGGTTCCTTTGATCCCACAACCTCTCCAGCATTTGCTACTGCTACCTTTTCTGATGTATGACATTCTCACAGAAGTGAAGTGGTATCTCATTGTCTTTATTTGCATTTCTCTGACAATCAAAGACTTGGAGCATTTTTTCATGTGTTTCTCAGCCTTTTGGATCTCTTCTGTGGTGAATATTCTGTCCATGAGCTCTCTCCATTTTTGGATGGTGTTATTTGTTTTCTTGTTATTGAGTTTGGCAAGCTCTTTATATATTTTGGTTATTAGCCTCTTTATATATTTTGGTTATTTTGGTTATGTATAGCATGTAAAGATCTTCTCCCATTCTGTGCAGGGTATCTTGGTTTGGGTAGTGGTTTCTTTTGCTGTGAAGAAGCTTTTTAATTTGATGTAGTCCCATAGGTTTATGCTTGCCTTAGTCTTCTTTGTAATTGGATTCGTTTCATTGAAGATGTCTTTAAAATTTATGCGGAAAAGAGTTCAGCCAATATTTTCCTCTAAGTATCTGATAGTTTCTGGTATAACATCCAAGTCCTTGATCCACTTGGAATTAACTTTTGTATGTGGTGAAATACAGTGATTCAGTTTCATTCTTCTGCATGTTCAAACCCATTGTTTCCAACACCATTTGTTGAAGAGACTCTGCTTTCCCCATTTAATAGTCTGGGCACCTTTGTCAAAGATTAGATGTCCATAGGTGTGGGGGCTTCTTCCAGGCTCTCAATTCTATTTCACTGGTCTGTGTGTCTATTCATGTTCCAGTACCAAGCAGTTTTGATAACAATGACCTATAATACAATTTGAGATCTGGGAGTGTGATGCCTCCAGTTCTGTTCTTTCTTCTCAAGATTGTTTTGGCAATTCTAGGTCTTTTCTGGCTCATTTGTTCTATTCTCCTAAAAAATGTGGTTGTGATCTTGATAGGGATAGCATTAAATTTGTAGATGACTCTGGGTAGTATATTCATTTTGAAAATGTTAATTCTTCCAACCCATGAGTATGGAATATCTTTCCACTTCTTTGTGTCTTTTTCAGTTTCCTTGAGTAGTGACTCATAATTTTCAGTATACAAGTCTTTCACTTCTTTGGTTAGGTTTATTCCTAGATATTTTATTATTTTGTTGCTATAATAAAAGGAATTGATTTCTGGATTTCCACTTCTTCTAACTTAGTATTTGCATAGAGGAATGCCACTGACTTTTGAATGTTAATGTTATAGACTGACACCTTACTGTATTGCCTGATGATTTCCAAAAGCTTCTTGCTGTATTCCTTAGGTTTTTCTATGTATACTATTATGTCATCTGCAAATAGGGAGAGTTTGACTTCTTCTCTTCCAATCTGTATCCCTTTAATTCCTTGCTCCTGCCTGATTGCTATGGCAAGAACTTCCAACACTATGTTGAATAGTAATGGTGATAGTGGGAAGCCCTATCTAGTATCTGATCTGATGCTGTCTAGTATCTGATGCTGTCTAGTATCTGATGCTTCCAGGTTTTCACCATTGAGTATGATGTTGGCTGTAGGTTTGCTATATCTAGACTCCACTATCTTGAGAAATTTTCCATCTATTCCCATTTTTATAGTGTTTTGATCATAAACTGATGTTGTATTTTGTCAAGGGCTTTTTCTGCATCTATTGATATGACCATGTGGTTTTTGGTCTTGCTTTTATTGATGTGGTGGATCACGTTGATTGATTTATGTATATTAAATCAACCTTGCATCCCTGGGATAAACCCCACCTGGTCATGATAAATAATCTTTTGAATAGACTGCTGTATATTGTTAGCTAGAATTTTGTTCAATATTTAAGCATCTGTGTTCATCAGACATATTGGTCTGTAGTTTTCTTTTTTGGTTGTGTCCCTGTCTGCTTTTGGTATCAAAGTGATGTTGGCTTCATAGAAGCTGGAAGGGAGTATTCCAGTGTCTTCAATCTTCTGGAGTAGGCCCCACTGCTAAGCCACCAAGTTATAGATCTTCTCCTGAGTTTCCTGGTTAGTTCTTTGTCCCCTGGTGTCAGCACAGGGCCTCCCCACCGATGCTCCAGATTCTGAGGGCAGTAGCAGTGGAGACTCACATTTGGTGAGTCTTAGGGGAGTCCTCACCTCCCTTCAGCCATCTTTTTGTTGGTGAAACAGACTAGAGGTGGTTGTCTCAACTGTTAAATTGTTGGACTGTTACCAGCTACTTAATCTCTCCCTAGGCTCCTCTCTGTCCACGAGCCACACGTGTTTACACTCACTGGTGATTTGGTGGGTTCCTGAAGTCGTTCTAGTCCTGTCTTGTTTCGGTCCCAGGTGCTCTCCTTTAGTATTCCTACTTGACCCAGGAGAGGCGAGGAGAGAAACTCACCTGCTCTCTGCTTTATATCTTAATGCTTTTCAGCCACCAAGTTGCAGATGCTACTAGGACACCAACTTGACTTCCCTAGGCAGATGACCTAACCAATGTGTCCTGGAATCTCACATCCCCAGAGCCCTATCCCAGTAAGGAAAGACAGAAACAAGCTGGGGGTAGGGGCAGACCTGTCGATGTCCATGTCCAGTGGAGAAGCAATTACAGAAGCCAAACCTTCCACCTTCTTCACCCCATAAAGATCTTTGGTCCATACCCCCAAAGGGATAAAGAATACGGAAGCTTCCAATGGAGTGGATGGGATATAGAACTCTGGTGGTGGGAATTATATGGAATTGCATCCCTCTTATACCACAATTTTATCAATCATTATTAAATCACTAATAAAATAAAATATAAACAGGCTGGGCATATGGATTGACCTGCCAGTGCCCACATCCAGTGGAGAAATAATTACAGAAGCCAGACCTTCCACCTTTTCCACTCCCAAAAGAATTCTGGTTCATATTCTCAGATGGGGAGAAATATTATGGGAAGATGACTAGAGGGTTCTGAAACCTAATTCCATCAGGACCCAGAGAAAAAAAGGGGGTGGTGGGATAAGTGTATGTATGACATAGGAAGGAAGAGAAGAGAAGGCAGGGCCACAGAAAAAATAGGCAAATAGATAGATAGATAGACAGACAGACAGACAGTTAATAGAAATAATAGTCAACTCATTTCTGTGGTCTTGGGAGAACCACTGCACTTTCCATTGGAGGGAATGGAGACACAGAATTCTGGTAGTGGAAACAGTGTGAAACTGTACCCCTGTTAACTTGTAATTTTGTAAATCAATATTAAATCACTACTAATAAAAACACTTAAAAATGCTTGTAGGTCTTTTCATCTTGGACTCATCATGGTCCCCAGAGAAATGACTTCCAATCTGCTGCTTGGAGAGAAAGATCTGGCAGCCAAATGCTGTGCTATAAAAGTACTTATGTGTCTGTGTGTTCAGCATTCACTCGGTTCTTGTTTTCTCTTTTGTACCCAAACCCTCAATTATACACTATGTCTTTCAACTCAACAGCCCTGTACAACAAATGATCTATAATACCTGCCACATGACATTTAGCAGTGTCTGAAGACATGTTTATTGTTATGACTGGAGGGTATGGGGACTGGGTGCTACTGACATGGAGTAGATAAAGTCAAGGACTTATGAAACACCCTACCATGAACTGAATAATTCCCCCCTCCCACAAATTATCTCATTCAAAAATATCAATAATACTAATGTTGAGAAATCTAACTCTAGAAAATATATTTTCAATCTTCTGGTGAGGGTAGGAAGAGCCAGTTGCCAAGAGATGTGGACTAGGGAAGGTGGACTAGTGATCTATCTGCTTCTCAAAAAATTTAACTTTATCTCCCATGCATTAACCATCTTCTTAATTCATCTCCAGAAGTACATAGTGAGGCTAGGTTTGAAGATTATCCAGTCAGTTTTCTTCACTGTTGACTTGGAATTCAAAGCTGTCTCTAGTTTGCCAAATTAGTGCTTATATTTGCCAGCTTTCAAAATTGTGTTTCTGTTTCCTCACCTCCTTTCTCTATCCATGCATGTTCTCACTCTTCCTCTGAATTTTAGTTGTGTTTTAAAAGACAACAAAATAATAGAGAGCTTACTGGTAGAGCACATGTCTTGCATATATGAGGCCCTGGGTTTGATCCCCAGCAACATATATGACCTAAGTGGTGCTCATGTGTGTGTGTGTGTGTGTGTGTGTGTGTGTGTGTATGTGTGTGTTTCCACTGCAGCCAGGACTGTTGCTGAGGCCTGGTGCTAACTACAAATCCACTGTTCTCAGCAGCCCTTTTTTTTCTTTTTCTCTTCTTTCTGTTTTTTATTGGATAGAGTAAAGAGAAATTGAGATGGGTGAGGGAGAGAGAGAGACCTGCAGATCTACTTCACCACTCTTAAAGTGTCCTTCCTTGCATGTGGGGGTTAGGGGCTTGAACTCTGTTTCTTTCACATGGCAACATGTGCACTTAACCCAGTGCACCACCACCCAGTAAATCTTTAGCAAACAAACAAACAAAAAAAGTGCACTAGGAAAATAGCTCATGTGGTAGAACATTTATGAGAATTGGTTTAATTTATTTGAAAAATTTACTCTGATACAAATGAAATAAAAAAGCTATTTCCAGTTTTTGGGAAAGAAAAAAATAGTGACAAGTACTGCATACATGGCAAAGAAAACAAGATTGATTATGAATCCAGCCTCTGGCTGCGACCTTGCTTGGCTTCTTTACCTGGA
Source organism: Erinaceus europaeus (assembly GCF_950295315.1). Classification (NCBI taxonomy): domain Eukaryota; kingdom Metazoa; phylum Chordata; class Mammalia; order Eulipotyphla; family Erinaceidae; genus Erinaceus; species Erinaceus europaeus. The sequence continues at coordinate 70,917,939 of NC_080169.1, forward strand.
ATTCAATTTGATGTGTCTTAATTCTGACACCTGCACTTACCATTGGACATCCAGCAATACTGAGAAATGTGAGATTAGTGCAGTAAATAGCTAGTGCTTTGATAATGTCACTTGACAGCTGGGAGCAATAAGAGACATCCAAGTGTTCCAGAATCAGTGAGCCTTTGCAGAATGCCTGTAAGAAATACCAAAAACAAAGGTTTTTTTTTTTTTTTTCCATTTTGCTCAAATATCATGTACATCTAGCGCCATCTTACCTATGGCAATCATTTTAGAAGTACTACATCTTCTTGCCAAAAAAAAAAAAAAAAAACCCACTATACTCAAATTCCCTTTAGATCAACAGAGATTCATACACCAGCTGAATATCTTAATGATATTCAAATTGGGTTTTTTTTAGGTTACCCAATAAGATATGATTAATAATATTAAAATTTCATTTAGCCAAGTGAATGTAGAAAAAGAAATGTGGAGATGAGAACTGGATGTCAGACAACTCAGAGCTAAAAATGTAGTGGACTGAAATGATAGTAGTCTTCAAAGTCAGGCAAATCTTAGTTTTAATTTCATGTAAACCATGCATTAGTTTTGAAACCATAGGAATGACTGTGATTAATCTTTCTGAGCCACAGTTTTCTTTCTTTAAATTAAAAAATATCTATCTACTGACTCTGTTTTAAAATTCCAACTGTATGAAGGACTGAGAAAGATGTGGAAATCATTGGAAAATATTCCCTTTATTTCAGTAGTTTGTAAATTTCATCCTCATTTTTCAGTTGGGGAAAAAAAAAAGAACTGAATGATAAGAACCCAAGTGGAGAAAGGAGATGGTTGGTGGAATGCATATGTTATAGGCACCAGGAGCCTCCAGCAGTATATGGGAGTACTATGGGCAGCATCTTGGAGTTCCATGGAAGGTGAACAACAGCTAAAGGGTCTTCTCTCTCTCCCTCTCTCTCTCTCTCTCTCTCTCTCTCTCTCTCTCTCATGGACTTTTTAAAAATAAAAATAAGTCAACCTGGAACACTGGCATTGCACATATGAGAGGTCTTGGCACCATATGTCTGCATGAAATTGAAGAACAAGAGCCTATGAGGAAATAAAGTTGAAATTTGTTTCTCTCTCTTTTTAAAATTATCTTTATTTATTTATTGGATAGAGACAGCCAGAAATTGAGAAGGAAGGGAGTGATAGGGAGAGAGACAGAGAGACAATTGCAGCACTGTTTCACCACTTGTGAAGCTTTCCCCCTGCAGGTGGGGACCAGGGGCTCGAACCCAGGTCCTTGTGCATTCTAACAAGTGCACTTAACCAAATGTGCCACCACCCAGCCTCTAAAGTTGAAATTTTAAGAACTGGGTAAGTAGGAGTTGGCTAGTGGCACACCCAATGGAGAATAAACATTACTGTGTGCAGGGACCTAAGTTCAAGCCCTGGGTCTCCACCTGCAAGGGAAAATTTTACAAGTGTTGAGTTAGTGCTATAGGTGTTTTCTTTCTTACTCTCTACTTCTTTCTGTCTCTATTAGAAAACAAGTGTACTGGGAGTTGTAAAGACATAAAAGCACAAATCCTAGCAATAACCCTGGTGGTAAAACAAAAACAAACAAAAAGAATGAAAGGGAAAAAGAAAAAGAGAACCATAGAAGTATCTTAGCTGTAGAGCACAGGGCTTGCATACATGAGGTTTCAGGTAAAATCTCCAGCATTGTGTATGTCAGAGCTAAATAGCATTTTGGTATTTCACTCATAAAAATAAATCTTAAAAAAATGTTTACAACTCAGCACTTATATCAGAACAAAATGATTCACCAACATAATCCTAATAGTAATTGTAAAATATATATTAAAAAATAATTTTAATTTGTTCATAAAGGAAAGGGAATTGGAAATCATGATTAATTCAAGGTATTAATAGTGTACTTATAGGTGTTACAAATATTCTAAGATTTGCCCAAAATTATAAGAATTACACATAGCAAGAGGTTTCACCATATTGTGAAACTACTCAAATTCTTAAAGTTTGAAATTAGAGGCCTCAATATGTTACAGTCTGCCACTAGTTTTAGTTATAGTTTAGTAACCTTAGTGAGTTACTAATTAGGCACTTGTGGGGAAAAGCCCACTGTCTGGGAAATCCAGGCCATCATCTCCATGAGGGTCTGAAAGGGTCGACCCTGAGCCCCCTCCTCACAGAAGGGGTGGTAGGAAGGTTCCCCAGCTGACCTCATGACCTTATGATGGATGGAGTTTTCCAGGCTGGGAACCTTCCTGTACATACTTCCTCGTTCCTTTGAACAAAGGCCATAAGTTACTGTGTATGGCCAACTGAAACCCACCACAAGTATCCTGGCTTTGCTCAACTGCCCCCTTCCCCTCTGCCCTGAGGTGCTCGTAATTAACCCTTAGAGAAAAGTCTGCCTATGAATGATGGCCTCATGACCAGACCTTATATGGTAACTTTCCAGTTATGATCAAATATTTGATAGGTCAAGATTTAACCCTTTATTGTGTATGGATTAATGATTACCTTAACTTTTTTCCTAACCCTTGGGTATATCTACCTGTCTGTACCCCCGAAAAAATGAGTTGTCTCTCTGAAGCTGCTCCTGGAGGAGGTCGTGATCCCTCTCCGTGCAATCTCCCTCATCAGCAGGGTCCCCAGGACCCTTGGGGTGGCCCGTCCCCCCCCTCCTCCGCTGGTGCCGGCCTATGTGCAGAGGACAATCGGCCCCCACAGTCAGTTTTTCTATTCATAGGTGAAAATGAATATTTATCAGACTACATGGCATTTTCCCTTCAGAATGGAAGGTAGATAGTCCTGGCTGTTGAGTCTGTTTATAGCCATCAAGATGATGCCAGAAGTAAAAATTGCTGTTTAGCTTCCCTCCCACTATGTGTGCCAATTTCCTATTGTTTCAGCCCTAAGGAAGACTGGAGAAAGACTAATAAGTTATTTTATTTGGCAATCCCAGGGAAGAAGCAAAACACAAAGTATTCCCAACAGGGAAATATACAGAAGAGTCAGTTTTGCCTAGCAAATAAGGGTAGGGCTGTGGTACCAAATAAAATGGAGTTATGAGTCTGAAAGAGAGCATGTTGGTTGTGCAAAAGACTTTTATGCCTGAGGCTCTGTGGTCTCAGGTTCACCCCCAGCACCACCATAGGCCAGACCCCAGCAGTGCTCTTGTTAAAAAAAAAAAAATAAAGAAATCATGTTAAGTGAGGTAAGCCAGAAAGAGAAGGACGAATATGGGATGATCTCACTCACAGACAGAAGTTGAGTAATAAGAACAGAAAAGGAAGCATAAAGCAGAACTTGGTGTATTGCATAAAGTAAAGGACTCTGGCATACATTTGTATAGTGCATTCCATACTTCAGGGAAAACTAATGGAATTGGTTACTTAACCCTAACTCATCACATTTTCCTGGTCACAACAACCAACAGTGATTCATCTATGACTTCATGCAGAACTTATGTTTCTAAACTGATCAGTACTTTTTAACATTTGGGTTATTCTTGAGGCTAACTCTGTATAGGAATCTGTATTCTCTAGAAATTAAGTGATGTCAAAACTTGGAAAGGTTAGCTTTTCAATTTACTGAGATCCTTCCATGTATTTTTTTATTATAAGTACTTGATCTGATGTGTGCTGCAGATGATCCATAGTATGTAAAGCTCTCCCATTCTGTAGTTTATAAAAATAGACCAATAGCTCCGCATAAAACTGAAAATCTTTTTTACTAAGGAGGTGAAAAACAATTACCAGATGGTTTCATTCATATGTGGAGTATAGAAAATTGAAACACATGAATCTGCAAAGAAAAAAAAGTAGCCAAACTATCTCGAAGACTTTTGTGAGAAAAAGTCACCCCGTTTGGCGGGGGAGGTGTAGGGGAACACAGAAATTTTCTGGTGGTATGTGTAGTATGCGACTGTATCCTGTAAACCACTATTAAAAAAAAAATTAAGTTGCAAAGCTTCTGCACAGTAAAGGGAGTCATTGCCAAAAGAGATAGACTATAGAACAGAGGAATATCTTCCCATGCCATGAAACATCTGAAGCACACAGCAGATAAAGGATTAATAACCAAAATATATATAGAATTCAATAATTCGGGAACAACAAAAAACAACATTAAAAATGAGGGGAGGACATGAATAGAATCATCACCCAAGTCACTGGTTACCAGAGAAGTGCAAATAAAAATGACAATACCACTTTACACTTTGAGTGTCACACATTAACTAGGACAGAAACAGCAAGTGTCAATGAGAATGTGTGTGTGTGTGTGTGTGTGTGTGTGCAGTGGGGCAGGGGAGAACCCTTCTACACTGCTGGTAGTAATGTAGATTGGTTCAATTCCTGTGGAAAACAGTCTGAAGATTTCTCAGATGGGGCCAGAAGGTGGCACACCTGGTTAAGCACACACATTAAAGTGCATAAGGACCTGGGTTCAAGCCCCTGGTCTCTACTCATGGGGGAAAGTTTCACAAGTGCTGAAGCAGGGCTTCAGGTGTTTCTCTCTTTTCCTCTTGATCTCCTTCTCCCCTTTCAATGTTTGTCTCAATTAAATAATAAATAAATAAAGATTAAAAAATAAAAATGAAGTGGCCACATAATAATTTAAAAAATATTTCTCAGAACACGAGAAATAGAACTACACTATGACCCAGCTATTTATCTCCTGTGAATTTATCCAAAGGAAACAAAAACACCCATACAAAGACATCTATGTATATTTATGTTCACAATACAATTTTTAATAACCCGAACTTGGAAGCAACCCAGATTTCCAACAACAGACGAGTGTCTAAGAACACTGTGGTACATATGCATAATGGAATACTACTCAGTTGTACCTTGCCTGGTAGAGCATGTAAGCATGTGCCTTACCATGTGTAAAGCCCTGGCTTTCACTTTGGATGGTACTAGGACACTCCATAGATGATGGAGCAGTACTATGGTGTCTCTCCTCCCTGTCTCTCCCTACTCCCCCTCCTTCTAAAGTGAAGAATGAAAAATTGACTTGGAGATACCACACAGTAGTGATATTAGACAAATATGAGGCCTTAGTGCTGCATTCAAATTTTTTATTTAAAAAATATAGGGATAGATGGGGGTAAATAGCATAATGGTTCTGCAAACAGACTCTTATGTCTGAGGCTTCAAAGTCCCAAGTATAATCCCCTTCCCCACCATAAGATAGAACTGAGCTAGAACTGTTTAAAAAAGATACATGCAAGGAAATAGAGTGATTATGAAATCTATAATACATTTAAGGTAGCAGCCTTCATCCATGGACCATGTGAGGTAAAAAGATGAGCTCAAAGCTATATGCTCAGTACAAATCAATACCAGCCCCCAAATAAATCAGAACTTTCTGTTTTAATTCATATTTTCCTGAAGAGGACATGTAAGTCATATTAAGTATTTTAGTCTGCAGGTATGTTTCAATATAATCATTCAGGAGATTCCAGTTCTTCCTACTGAATTCTTTGCTACAGATAAGATTTTTTGGGTTTGTTTTTTTTTGGCTCTAGTGCTGCATGCAGATTCATACATATATCAAAGCTGTTAATTTTCTTTTTTTGGAAAACACTAAGCACATCCAAGTCTAAGTATGTGTAGTAGAGATGAAAAGAAAATACAAGGGGGTGGAGGAGTCCTTGTGATCCTGGTGTGTGATGGCAGAAAGGAACCCAAGTTGGGAGTGAGAATGTTTTCCAGACATATCACAGACAGAAGAGAAAAACTGTGACTGTATGTCAACAACTGTACTGTGAAGTATTAATGCTTCATTTTCGTAAAGTGATTTAGAAAAAAAAGAAAATACACAAATGATCAAGTTTGACATCTGTCTGTACAGTGTGTCATCAACCAATTTTGCCCTGGATTGAAAAACTTAAAGAAAATATCTAAAGCACTCAGGGAGTTAAATAATTACTTCTCTCATCTTCAGAGCTAAATCAAAGTGCGGAGCTTAATGATGACCGTCTCCTTAACAGGGTTGGTGTAAGAGACCGAGTCTCATTCCTACTTGCTGACTGTCACCATAAAATACTACTGCCAAAGTCATGATTTAAGCCAGATGGACATACCTGTCCCAGATTTAACAACACTCACTCCTCTGTGCTCACCTACGAACTCATCTCTTGACTCTGTTGACTGTTGTTTCATTAGGTTCTGATTCACTTTAATGGAAAACTGGAGGGGTGGCATCCTCTGGATGATTCTGGAAAAATCTTGTGCTTTCAAGAAGCATTTTATATGACAAATACTATCTGGGGCTGCTTTCCATAATTTTACAAGCTAGAACCTGCAAGAAAGCCTCCTTGGGAGGGTGCTGGCTTTGCCTCGTGCACAACCCTGGTTTGAGCCTGGTCCCTCCATCACTGAGGGAGGCTTCTGTGCTGTAGTGTCTTCCCCTCTCTCCCACTGTCTCTCTTGCTCACTGTCTCTGTCATAAAAAGTTGGCCTGAAAGATGATATATAAATAAAAATAAGATAAAACTACAATTTCTTTGACCTCATGTCACATGACATGAGGAGCTACCCTCTACCAAAGACAGTCTTGCTCCCATCAAGTATCAGAACCTGTGAGAGTGGTTGTGGCCTGGGCAGACAGAGCTGAGAAATCTCAGCTTTGCTACTAAAACCAGACTGTGTAAAGCCTGAGGCTTTTCCTGGTGAGTTTCTAGCCCTGCATTTTCATCCTGTCTGCTCAAGAAGTCAGGCTGAGCAAGGTTTATTATTGTTTTTCCCCTTTTCTTTAGTATGACTGGGGAACATTGAAAGGGGAGGGGCGAGAGAGTGGGAAACAGAGAGACACACGCACTGTTTGCTTCACTGCTTATGAAGCTCCCCCTGCATGTGGGGAGCAGGGCCTGAACCCAGGTCCTGTGTGGTAGCATGTGCACTTAACCAGGTGTGCCACCATCACTGAGCAAGGTTTAACAAAGGCCCAGGCCCTCTCTCGGAGGAACAGAAGTAATACAGAATACAGAAAGGACTCTGTAAGGCATAGGGAGGAAGGCCAAGGTACAAAAGAAATAGTTCCAAAGAGTTTTATGATGAAATTTGTTTAAAGCTAAAGTTTAGCTTCAAGTCAGCACAAATGTGACATATTCTATAGCATGTTCCCCAAGTTCTTTCTTTAGAAGAAATATATTTTGCTTCAATTTTATATATTTTCCTCTTTTATCTTGTCTTTTTCAATTTGCACTTGTACTAGAGCTATTTATGTAATTGCCTTATTTTCTGTATTAACTGTAGCTTTTTGAGGACAAAATCCCTATTTAATTAATCTCTGTGGCCTCAATACCTAGCACGCAGAAAGAAGTTCAATGGAAGGGGGGAAGGTATCCAGGGATAATAAAAAATACCTCTTAGCACAGGAGTAAGTGCAATAAACTCCCATACTTCACTCCCAATACACTAAGTCTAGGCCTTCCTTTCACTCTGCTCACTAACTGCCAGTCATGTATGAGAGTGGAAGCACAGTCTACAGCCTACTTACTAGCCTGAGAACAAAGCCTGCCAAGAAAGAGTTTTATGTCTCCAGACAAATTATCTAGCCTCTCAAAATTTCAGTTATCTCATCTGCAATATGAAAATAATATAACCCTTTAATGTGGCACTGGGTTCAAAGAGTTGTGGAACTAAATCTGTTAACAGAAATCTAAGAAGTGAATTTTTGGCTCATAGTAAACAATGAATAGACAGTAGCTTTTACTTATATTCACTGCTCTCTTCTGACTATGATTAACTTTTTGTTTGTTTATTTTGTTTACCCAAAGCACTGCTCAACTGTGGTGGAGGAAGGGATAGAACCTGGGACCTCTTGCATGCAAGTCCTATGTACTACTGCTGCACTGTCTTCCTGGCTATGACTAACAAATTTTAAGACTTAAATATCATAATAAATACGTTTATTATGTGTCCAAAATATTTTGAACACATACTTTCAATAACATTATGTTAATGTGCTTTTAAATTATATGGGCATAACTCTTCAAGTATATGTTATATACCACAAAGCATATACATAAAGATATTTCTAGATAGAAGTTCTAATATTTTATCAAACTGAAACAGATTGTCTTGTTCATTTGTCAAGGTCAGTACTTTCTCTGGAGATGCCAACTCCACGGAATTCCTTTGGTTGTCAGTAAACTTTGACCATTTACTGGCTGTAGAGGTCCTGGATTTGATTTAGAAAAGAAGAAGGGGGGTTGCTTTTACAATATAAAACGTGACAAGTGAATAAAATAAGCCAAATATATGGATATTAAAAACATATGGGTTAATACTGGAAATGAAAGCAGGAAAAGACCAAAGCAAAATGTCGGATTTATAGTATGCAGTTAGGAATTGTTGAAAACAGGTTCCAGGCCACTTTCAGATTGTAGACTTCACCTTTAAGATAAAAATGAGTCAGAGTTGGGGTGAGAAAAATGACTTAGCAGCAGTGCTCATGGCTTGACTGTGTGAGACCTTAGGATGTTTCCTGCTAGTGTATAAAATGATAGAGTGATCTTTCTCTCTCCCACATGGCATTTTAATTAATTTACTTATGTATTAGGTAGAGAGAAATCAAGATGGCAGGGGGAGGTAGAGGGAGAGAAAGAGAGAAGCTTCTTTCCCCCTTCAGGTGGGAACTGGGACCAGGAGTTTAAACTCAGGTCCTTGAGCACTGTAACATGTGCGCTGTACCGAGTGAGCCAGGGTCTGGCCCTTGCATTTTTTTTTCTTTTTTTCAAATAAGGAGCTGGGGAGATACTCAGTGATTGCACACCAGACTTTCATGTCTGAGGTCCAAATGCCCCAGGCTTAAATCCCAGCACTACTGTTCAGCTCTTTCACCAAAATAAAATAAACCAAATTAATCTTTAAAAATGTTTAAATTAGTGAGTGGGTGGTGACACACCCAGACTCAGCACACATATTACTATGCTTAAGGACTCAGGTTCAAAACCCCAGCTCCCCACCTACAGGGGGAAAGCTCCTCCAGTGTTGAAGTGGTTCTGCAGGTTGCTCTCTTTCTCTCCTTCTCTGTATCTGCTCCCTTCTCAATTTGTTTTTGTCCTGTCAAATGAAATAAAAGAAAATTTCCACGAGGAACAATGGATTTGTTGCGCAGGCACCCCAGCGATAACCCTGGTGGCAACAATAAATAAATAAACAGATATTTCTTTATTGGGAGATTAATGTTTTACAGTCGGCAGTAAATACAATAGTGTGTACATGCATTTCCCAGTTTTCCACATAACAATACAAGCCCCACTAGGTCCTCTGCCATATGTCCCAGGACCTGAGCCCTCCACCCACCCCAGAGTCTTTTACTTTGTTGAAACATTAGTCCCCCAATAAGGATTTAAAAAAAAATAATAAACAAACAAAATTATAAATAATAAACCAGGACTGGATTACCTATGAGTTAATCAAGTATGTTTCTTGTGGTCTATGCCACAACCCATACATTTTTCATTTTTCTAAGGTAGGCAACCCAAAAGGGGGTGCCCAGTGACCCAGGTACTTAGCATTCCTTCACTGTCTTCTATTGGACATGAGTAGGGAAATCAGGTAGGCTATAACAGCCAGCCTGAAACAGTGGATTGTTTTCTCTTTGCACAGGCAGCTACCATACTGGTTCTCTTTCTCATTTCTAAGCATATGGTAACTCAGAGCTAGTACTCTATAGACAAAGTTACTCTGTCTTTCTGTAACCTGTTCCATTTAAGAACTTCAGGTGGGGACAGGAAATAGTTCTCAATAGAATGTTTGCTTTTACTAAGCAGAACTTGAACTCTGGAGTTGGGGGAGGGTCCAGGTCCTGAAACGTATGTCAGAGGAGGACCTAGTGGTGCAGATGGATGTGAGGGCGATCTGGCTGCAACATCTGTCACCCCATTGATCTCCAGGGTTGAATTGTTATGCAGAAAACTGGGAAAGGTTATGCATGCACGAACTATTATATTTTACTGTTAACTGTAAATCATTAATCCCCCAATAAAGAAATTCAAAAAAGGAAGAATGTTTGTCTTGCCAGGCACAAGGTGTTGGGTCTGAGTCCTAGCACTACATGGGTGCAACATGGACAGCACCAAACAGGATTTCATGAGAAGTACAGTAATGCTGTGGTTTCTCTCTCTCAAAAATAAAGAATAAAAAAAACTGTACCCTGTGGATGGGTGGTGGCACACTCTGTTGAGTACATACATAACCACATTTAAAAACCAAGGACCTGGGCAAGCTCCTGGACTCTACCTGCAGAGAAGGAACTTCACTGTTTGTGAAATTGTGCTGTAGGTGTCTCTCTTTCTCTCTCCCTCTCTGTCTTCTCCTTGTCTCTCAATTCTTCTCTGTCCTATCAAGTCAAAGAAAAATAAAATAAAATTTTAAATAATTACAATATTAAATTGAACCTTGAGTCTGCCTAGCAATACTGCATGTATATGAAGGTCAAGGTTCATAACCTGGCACTTAAAAGGAAAAAAAAACCCTCTATGAAATAATAAGTTCATAAACCATCTGTGCTGCTTTAATCTCCCCCTTGGGGATAACATGGGATAAGAGATGATGTAATTGAAGGAGGCTAGCAGGATAATAGAAAAACAAAGGTTAAATTCTGAAGTTAAGGCTGTACTCTTAAGCATGTTACATAAACTTCAAGTTTCCTCATCAGTTAGAGGATAATAAAAAACAACTGTTTGTTTAGCTCACAGACTATAGAAAATATTTACCCCCAAAGCATTGGACAAGCATAACATACTATAGAGATTCTGGCATTTGTCGGCAGTGAAACCAGAGAGACCTTGAAATTTTTTATCTGTTGTTTAAGACCTAAGAACACCACTTTCAACATAATAAAGTCTTTGGTTTGAATGTTGTACACACATTTAAATTGGAAGGTGATAGAGTTATTACATGTCACAACATAACATAGAGAAATCATAACTCCTGTGAGGCATGACACAATGTTTCAGCCAGTCTAGGCACAGTGAACAAAAGTCAGACATACTGCATAAATGAGAAATCAAAAACAGATTGACCATTGAGGTTTAAGAAGCAACAGAACCATAAACTTATGCTGTTATTGGAAAGTGGGATTCTTATGCTTATTTTTCCAGACTTCTTACTTACTTTTGCCTCCAGACAATTGGACAGGTTTGGCAGATCTCACCTTGCTTTGCATATGCTAATGTCCTATGGGGCAGATTAAAGGTTGGGAGAGGACTCTGAAGGATTATCTTCTTTTAACACATTTTTTTCCTTCTGTTTTGTGAATGCTCAACATAAAAATAACAGATGCCTGCATTCATTTAGCATGTCCATCGGTGCTTCAATTGTCTGAGAATGACTCTCCCCAGTGGGAGTGGGCAAGAAGCCAGGAAGAGTGTGGGGAGCTCTCAGTGTCAACATTTTTTTAGCCAAGAAAACCTGGTACCCATGACTTCGATATCCCTTGGAACCTTATAGACTGTGGGAAACTGACAAACTATCAATTCCCACATCCTTTGAAGTTTGGCAAATTTCTAATTCTATTGAACTGTCTCTATGATTGGAAATACACTAGTGTCAGGATGAACAGAGAATACTGAACTTAACTTATTTTACTCACAATCGTACTTGGGACAGAGAAGAATGCTTATGTACTTTGGTAGGAGTTTATCTGAGTTGATTTAAACCTAAGATCTCAAAGATATGTTGTTCTATTATACACTCTAGAAGACAATTTTTGGTGTGAATAGCCCTTTTGTTATTTCTATAACAAAATTCTGACCTCTGCTATGCTTTGTGGGAGTTTTTTTTTCTTTAATTTTAAATCCTTCTATTGAAGGATTAATAATTTATAGTTCAGTTGTTGACAAAGGGGTACAACTTCTCATCTCCCTGAGGTAGGTGCCTAGCCTAGTCCGTCTGTCCATCTCTACCATCATGCACCAGGAGCCAGCCAGCATGCTCTTCACCCCCTCCCTTTCCATTCTTCCTGGAGTCCTCTGCTTTAATGCAATACACAACACCCAGTCTGAGTGTCATTTTGTGTTTACCTTTTCTCTCCTTATTTCTTTTCTTTTTCTTCCTTTTTTTTTTTTTCCTGGTCCAGGACTTTTATTCTTGGAAAGGTTTTTGATAACTGTTTCAATTTTGTTGGCTATGATTGGCCTGTTCATATTTTCTAGCTCCTCTATATTTAATTTTGGAAGTTTATAGGCATCTAGGAACTCATCAGTTTCTTCCAGGTTCTCTAGCTTGGTGGCATATAGTTGTTCATAGAAGCCTTGCATGATATGTTAAATTTCTGTGGTGTCTGTCGTGATATCTCCTCTTTCATTTATAATCCAATTTATTTGGGTCTTCTCCCTTTTTTGTTTTGTGAGTCTGGCTAAAGCTCTGTCGATTTTGTTTACTCTTTTGAAGAACCAACATTTACTTTTGTTGATCTTTTGTATGGTTTTCTTATTTTCAATGTTATTGATTTCTGCCCTAACTTTAGTGATTTCTGTCCTTCTGGTTGCTTTAGGGTTCCTTTGTTCTACTTCTTCTAGGTATTTAGAATGTGCAATCAGGTTGTCTATTTGAGCTTTTTCTTGTTTCCTAATGTGTGGTTGTATGGCTATGAACTTCCCTCTCAGTACTGCCTTAGTTGTGTCCCAAATATTTTGATAGCTTATGTCTTCATTTTCATTGAACTCTCAAAACATTTTGATCTCTTCCTTAATTTCCTCTTTGACCTAGTAGTTGTTAAGTAGTGTACTGTTGAGCTTCCACATTTTGGGACTATTACTAATCTTTTGTTGATTGTTAAATGTTAGTTTAATTCCACTGTGGTCTGAGAAGATCCCTGGATGACTTCAATGCTCTTGAATTTACTGATGATGTCTTTGTGGCCTAACATATGGTCTATCCTTGAGAATGACCCATGTGGACTTGAGTAAAATGTGTATTTCAGTTTCTTGAGATGAATGACTCTGAAAATGTCCAATAGTTCTAGTTTATCTCTCTCCTCATTAAGCTCCCTCATGTCTTTATTGATTTTCTGCCTGGATGATCTGTCAAGTTGAGAGAGTGGGGTGTTGAAGTCCCCTACTATGACTGTGTTGCTGTTAATATATTGCTGTAGCTCTTTCAGTAGATGTTTGATGTATTTAGATTGCTTCTCATTGGGTAGATGTTAATAATTGACTGATCCTCTAAGCATTAAGTAGTGTCCATCCCTATCTTTTTAATTTTATTTATTATAAAGTTTATAATGTCCGATATGAGAATAGCTGTTCCTGCACCTTTTCGTGGTCCATTGGCTTGTATGATAGTTTTCCATCCTTTCACTCTGAATCTGTGTTTGTCTTGTTGAGTTAGGTGGGCTTCCTGTAGATAGCATATTGTTGGGTTGTGTTTTCTGATCCATCTTCCTACTCTATGCCTTTTCATACGTGAATTCAGGCCATTGAAATTTATTGATATCATAGACTAAAGATATTTTAACACCATTATTGTAGGGTTTTAGAGTGTTCTGATATATAGCATATTTATGGTGGTCTGACTGTTTATAGGAGACCTTTCAGAACTTCTTTCAGGGCAGGCTTGGTGATAGTGACTCTTTGTTTTTCTCTTGCAGCCTTCAGCCTTTAGGATCTTTTCTTTATCCTTACTCCTTTTCATTCTAAATATGATGTGTCTTGGTGTCTTTAAGTCTGGGTTAATTCTGTTTGGGACCCTCTGGGCTTCTTGAACCTTTATGTCTTTCATGTTGTCTAGACTAGAGAAGTTCTCAGCTATAATGTCCTGTAGAATGCTTTCTTCAGGGGTTGTTATTCTGAAAATATTCCAGATACCCCCTTCTTAATTCTACCAGAAGATTCTCAACAGTTAGTAGAAGTTGGCCTGAGCTCTGGTGGATACAGCCATACTAGAATTCAGTTTCCAGAGTAATAAGCCCTAGGGATGGATTCCCAGGTCACAGTATGTCAGAATCTGTGCCTTGCCATATCCAGACCTTCATAGTCGTCTCTCCAAGAACCCTGTGAAATGACTCTGAACTGAGGATTTTCTAGGATCTTCATCAGATAATTTAGTCATTTAGTTCCTAATAATAATCTGGCATATTGTAGGAGGTAAAGAATTTTACTGAGCAGTTGGTCACGAGATCATTATATTCAGACAGTTAGATACCCAGCTGTCCTTTTCAGTACATCAAAGACCAAGCAGTAAGACCAACTAGAAAAAGATCCTTTGATTTTTTGCTTCCCTTACAATCCATACTCATAACTTCATCTCTGGAGAAAAGGTGGAGTGACTTAAATGGCATACTTTGAATCTTGCATCATTTAGTTTTTTTTAAGATTGTGTTTATTTATGAGAAAGATAGGAGGAGAGAGAAAGAGCCAAATATCACTCTGGCACATGTGCTGCCGGGGATCAAACTCAGGACCTCATGCTTGAGAGTCCAAAGCTTTACCACTGCTCCACCTTCCAGACCACTTGAATGATTTAATCTTAGAAAACAAATCAAAATCAATAGCAGATTAAAAAAATGCTGTTATATGGAATAAACACATCTAGTCCATTTTTGACATTATAAATCTGTATGTGTCAAAACCATCAAAAATTAATTTTGGTTGAAAAATAGGGGTAGAATATATCATCAATGAGTGACTTGTGAAAACATTGCATAATTAACACCTTAAAATAGAAAATTTAATAATTCAAAGAGTTTAAGATAAGAAAAAGAATCATTAGAGAGAAATCCAGTTCTTACTGTTAAAGGAAGAATGAATCCAAGGTAAAAGAGCAACTGGAAGACAACCACAAACTCAAAACAGCTATGTAAACCTAAAGATAATATTTTTAAAATATGGCTCTGGGGATATTAACTGAAATGAGAAATTCAATAGAAAACTTCAACAAAGTCAGAGGAAGTGTGAGAAAGTGTGACAGAAGTTACAACAAAAATTAGAGAGTTAAACAGTAATTGAGCTAAGAATAAAAATATATAAATAAATAAATAATACACTTTAGAACAGAAGTCAAAGACTGAAATGAGGAGGATTGGTAGAGGAAACCATACATTAAAAAAAAGGATAAAACTAAAAAAAAAACTAAGAAAGTCTAAGTTGAAGTACAACATTATAGAGTGCCTAAAGGAGAAGAGATTTAAAAAAAAAAAAAAGACCAAATTTCAATTTTGAAAAATATATTAGCCTAGAATTTCCCCCAAATGAAAGAGGAGATAAAACCTCAGATCTAGGAAGCTATAAAATTTCTAGATAAAAAAAACAAAAATCTAAACTCACCAAGGCAAATGATGCACGACAAAGAGAATTTTTAAAAAATTTTTTAAATTTCTTTATTGGTGAATTAATGCTTTACATTCGACAGTAAATACAATAGTTTGTACATGCATAACATTTCATAGTTTTCCATATAACAATACAACCCCCACTAGGTCCTCTGTCATCTTTTTTGGACCTGTATTCTCCACCCTACCAACCCCAGAGTCTTTTACTTTGGTGCAATACGCCAATTCCAGTTCAGGTTCTACTTGTGTTTTCTTTTCTGATCTTGTTTTTCAACTTCTGCCTGAGAGTGAGATCATCCCATATACATCCTTCTGTTTCTGACTTATTTCATTTAACCTGATTTTTTTCAAGCTCCATTCAAGCTCTGTCTCTCCTCTTTCTCTTCCGCATCCCAACCTGGAGAAGGGCTGGTGTGCATAGCGGGAGGCGTCCATTTTACTAGCTCTACATGGCCTAAACCCACTGTGATCACACTCAACTCTTGGGCTCCAGCATCAATAAAGAATTGTATTACCATGCTGCCATGAGTTCCTGGTCTCTACTCTCTCCCGCAACACAACCCGATACCAAT
The DNA here is from genome assembly GCF_950295315.1 of Erinaceus europaeus. NCBI lineage: Eukaryota > Metazoa > Chordata > Mammalia > Eulipotyphla > Erinaceidae > Erinaceus > Erinaceus europaeus. The sequence continues at coordinate 70,933,814 of NC_080169.1, forward strand.
ATTTTCCTCTAAGTATCTGACAGTTTCTGGTCTAACATTCAAGTCCTTGATCCACTTGGAATGTACCTTTGTATTTGGTGAAATACAGTGGTTCAGTTTCATTCTTCTGCATGTTTCAACCCATTTTTTCCAACACCATTTGTTAAAGAGATTCTGCTTTCCCACCTTTGTCAAAGATTAGATGTCCATAGGTGTAGGGGCTTACTTCTAGGTTTGAGAGTTTTATTCCACTGGTCAGTGTTTCTATTCATGTTCCAGTACCAAGCAGTTTTGATAACATTTGATGAAAAAATGGCATTACTTTTTAAAATTATCTTTATTTATTTATTGGATAGAGACCACCAGAAATCGAGAGGAAGGTAGAGACAGAGAGGGAAAGAGACAGAAAGACACCTGCAACCCTGCTTTACCACTCACAAAGCTTTCCCCCTGCAGGTGGGGACCAGGGGCTCAAACCTGGGTCCTCGCGCATTGCAACATGTGTGCTCTACCAGCTGCACCACCACCTGGCCCCAAAGAGAAGATTTTTAAGTGCATTATGAGAGAACAGAGTGACCTATGAAGGAATCTCCCTCAGACACATGGTTTCTCAAAAATACTGGCAGAATATATTAAAAACTGTAAATGGAAAAACCTTAAGAATCTACACCTGAGGAAGATGGGTCGATATTGGGGCAGCTTGGAATGTTCCTACTCATGACCACAGATTGTGAGCTCAGATCTACAGGGATGCAGAGATCACATAGGCTCCTAAGCTGAATATGGGCCACAGACCAAATCAAATCAGTGGGGTTTACAGTCAACAATATTTATACACCTTTCCCATATTAGGGAGCTACTCTCTTCCCTGATCCAGCTTTCTGGTCCTTTCTGCAGCCATGACATCATCTCTCCAGACAATAACTTAGATCCACCTGTATATCAGATTTCAGGCTCAGGGGGAAAAAAAAATTGTATAGACACAGGCCCTTTAGAATATAACTAAAATATGCCTAGTAGCTATCTACAAAATGGAGTACCCCCCAGTTCTTCACCTGCACTATTCCAGCCTTTAGGTCCATGATTGTTCAACGATTTGTATGTTAACTCTCTTTTCAGCCACCAGATTCCAGATGCTAGCAGGATGCAAACAGACTTCCCTGGACAGACAACCCCACCAATGTGTCCTGGACCTCCATTTCCCCAAAGGCAGGCAGGCTGGGAGTATGTATCGACCTGTCAACGCCCACATTCAGCAGGGAAGCAATTACAGAAGCCAGACTTTCAGCCTTCTGCATCCCACAATGACCTTGGGTCCATACTCCCATAGGGTTAAATAATAGAAAAGCTATCAGGGGAGGGGATGGGATACAGAGTTCTGGTGGTGGGAATTGTGTGGAGTTGTACCCCTCTTATCCTATGGTTTTGTCAATGTTTCCTTTTTATATATATATTAAAAATATTTCAGAGGGGTTGTATGGAGACCTAGGATCCTATGTTGAAGGTTGAAGGAAGAAGATGTTTTCTGGAGGAGGAGCTATACTGACACCTATCTTGGGAAATTAAGGAAATGTAATCCTGTGATAATAGCAAAGCTATAATTCAGCATTTATTCAAACTAATGATACTGAATATGTCAAGAAAAAGTCAAATACTGTCACATTAGCTTTTACATATTTAGAAAAGTCTTACTCATGGCTTTGTGCAAATGGAGGCAGGAGGGATATTTTAATCTACCTCCCTGCTCTTATGTCTCAGGGGACATTAATTGGGGATGGGGAGAGGATTTGAAAGTCAGATGGTAGGTTTAAGGGAAAAGAAAGTGAGATTCTGAGGTTATCAGGTCTATCTACTTCTTGGATCTAATCCTGGAGCATGATGTGTTTTCCATGAATTTCTGCCTAAAACATCTTTAAGTGGTTTTTAAAACTATTTTCATTTTGAAGGACAAGACAATTAGAAATAAGGTAGTAGTGGTGTTAGTCTCTAAGGTTGGTTGCTTTTTTTTTTTTCAATTTTAGTTTTAACATACTAATGTTTCTTGCAAAGCAATTTTTTAATGTAGCAGTTTTTTAAATTTTTTAAATTGTCTTTATTTATTGCATAAAGACAGCCAGATAAGAGGGTGATAGAGAGGGAGAGAGACACATGTAGCACTACTTCACCACTCGCAAAGCTTTCCTCCTGCAGGTGGGGACCGGGGGCTTGAACCTGGGTCCTTGCGCATTGTAATTCACGCACTCAACCAGGTGCGCCGCCACCTGGCCCCGCAAAACAATTCTTAATTAGAGAAATTTAGTATCTTTGTCTAACCTCACTTAGCAGTTTCGGTCACCTCCCGACTCCAGGCCATGTCATATTACCAAAATGTTCCCTAATCTATTCTCTTCTCATCAGTCTCACTGTTACACCCTTCTTCAGATTGCCATCCTCTCTCTCCTGTATGTAACACAAACCTATTAACATGTACCTATGTATAATATTAAAGCTCTTCTTTCTCCCCTTCAATTTAACCTCCATATTTTAAAAGTGAATTTTCCAGCAAATAAGCTTTTCCTGCCATGCTTTAGGGACTTGGTACCTGAATTATATCCTGCTATAGATTCTTTATCACAGCGTAATGGCTAGAATTTGTTATTGTACATTTAGACATTTATAGTCTAGTTCAAATGACTGTTTTGAGATACAGGCATGTTTTTTTAACCTCTTTGAACTTTAGCTTCTCTAACATGGAATTAAAAATATTACCTACCTCTGTGTCTGACATTTACTAGGTGCTAAGTTACTGTTAGTTGACAAACATACAACATGATACTGCATTTTTCCTTTTACAATGCTTTCTATCCCAATAAACCTGACCTCATCAATTTCTTTTTCTTACATTAACTTCTATTTTCAAACAAACAGATGACCTCAGTTACCACTACACTGGAAAGTCCAATTCCAATTATTTCAATGACTAAGCAAGATGTCATATTCTCCTGAAATTAATCTGAATGAGATAGTCTGAGTCTAGTCTTACATGAAGATATGGAGTTATTCGTTTGAATTGAGTTTCATCATGTTAAATTTTTCCAACTCAGTGATTACAAGTGATATGCTAGTGCTGTATAAATTAAACTTTAAAATCATGAATAAATATGACCACCATTTCCAAAGATCTGGTCCTCTAGGGAAAGATAGAAACAGGCTGGGAGTAGGTATTGACCTGTCAACACCCATGCTCAGTGAGAAGTAGCTACGAAGCCAGAACTCCTACTTCTGCTCCCCGTAAACAACCTCGATCCATATTCCCAGCGGGGGAGAAGTGATAGGATGAAGATAAGAGGACTCTGCACTCCAGCTCCATCAGCACCCAGAGAGAGAAGGAAAAGGAGAGGGACATGTGGAGGTAGCTATGATGTTATGAAAGGCTTAGAGGGGAAGAGAGGATTGAATCAGAAAAAGAAGGGGCAACTATATATAAATATGGGCAGATATTTGTAGAGAAGATGGTTGGCCCATGTCTATAACTTTAGGGGAACTGTGGTGGATTGCAGTGGGGAGAGTGAAGATTCAGAACTCTGGTGGTGGAGTGGTGTAGATTCAAACCCCTGTCGATATATTATTCTGTAATATAAAAGTAAAAAATAATTAAAAAAAAATAAAAACTATATGCTATGTAAATAAAGATTATTTCTGACAAAATCCAATACATGTGTTCAAGTCCTGTGGCAGGTCACAACAGAACTGATTTTCTCTTCTCAAAATGTCATTGATTGGACTGGGGAGACAGCATAATAGCTATGGAAAAGACTTTCATAACTGAGGGTCTGAGGTCCCAGATTCAATCCTCAGCACCACCATAAAGTAGAGCTGATCAGTGAGTGCTCTGGTCTCTCTGTATCTTTCTCACTGTATCTTTCACTCATTAATAAAATAAATATCACTGATAAATCAAATTACTGAATTAATTAAAATGTTTTGCTTAGTTGTAGTTTTCACCCACAAAAAACCCACATAAGGAAAAAAAATGTTCATTCAGGCAGAGGAGATAGCATAAAGATAATGCAAAAAGATTTTCATGCCTGAGGCTCCAAAGTCCCAGGTTCATTCCCCCACACCACCATAAGCCAGAGCTTAGCAGTGTTCTGATCTCTCTCTCTCACTTTCACACACACACACACACACACACACACACACACACACACACGAGAGAGAGACATGCATATATTATGTATGTAGATATTATATATAAACATATTATATATAATATAATAGATATTATATAGAATGCCATGTGTATCTTTCTGTCTGCCTCAGAGTCCATGTGCAGAGCCACTATGCCAGCTCTGCACTCTACGTATATCTTTCTTCCTGTATTTATTTAAATAAAGCAAATAAAAATATTTTCTAAAAAGGAAAAAAATGTACTCATCCATATACATGGATGCTGCATTGATGTATCTTAACATATTTCATTCTCAAAAAAGGAATGAAAATGTAAATAAGGCAAAGGGATTGTTTTAAAAAGGACAATGAGAATAAATCATTGGGCTTATTTCATTGGTTTTAACAGATCCTTCAATTTATCTGTATTGTAGCATCACAACTAAACTGATTCTTTTACCAGGCTTGCCAGTCTGTCATTTAATTAAATTCATAAAATACTTAAGAGAAAAGATTTCTTGAGACATATTCAATTACAACTGTATTAAATATCTCTTCTAAAACATATGTACCTTTCAAGAGCACTAAATAATTCTAGTTTGACAAGATCATTGAATGCCTAACATTCTTGGAAAAAATTAAGTTGGAGAAACTTATTAAAACCAGGTCCTAAAAAGTCAATACATCTGAATTTCCAGACAATCAATCTGCATGTGCTGTAGTTTCCAGTAAAACAGTAAAATGAGGTAATTTTTATTTTTATTTTCATGACTCTTGCAAAATCGAAACAGGATAAAATGTTCAGTGCCTCAATTTTTTCATTAATTCATAGTGTCATTGTATTGTTTAAAAAATCCTATAGTTACCTCTTATAAGTAACAAGGAAGAAAATCCCCAGTAAATTATGGTTAATCTAAACATTTCAACTTAACTAGTTTGCTTTACTGACTTTCATTCTTTTGTAAATCCAGACAAATTGTGAAAATGGCTTATGTGTCACTTTCTCTGCCCCCTCTTTGTCCCTTAGGATTTAATTACAAAGAGGGAAAGTAAGTTGGAGAAAAATTACCACATGCCCAGAGTGTGAGCTTAGGAAGTTTGAAAGAAACTCTCCTCCTCTCTCCACACACACATAAACATTTCAAAAGGGGAGATAAGAGGTTGTGCCTATGTGTTGTGCTATAAAATAATGTGCACTTGGCAATGTCTTTGTATGTGTTGCTTTAATTCAAAGATTTATATACAGTTAAAAACACACACACAGATCTCAACCTAATCAATTCAGCCAGTACTGTCTTGACATGTTTCACTTCAGTCTAAGTCCACAGAAACCAGGCCTTTGATGTCATCCCTTCACCTCCAGCACTCAGGTGAGACTGCTCCTGGCTCATAGGACTTCTTACCTCCATTTCTAGTGGTTCACTTCCTGACAAAGCCACAGTATCTAGATATGGATCAAGGCCCAAGAGAAATAGCACATGTGCATATGTGCCCATAAGTTAAGGGAAAATATATACGTTAAAGCAAAAGTGCACAACAGTTTGCAGTGACCCAATAAGTGCAGCAAGCAAGTAGAAAGATGTAAAAAAGACAACATAAAGTACTTAGTCAAATAGTTTCTACTTAAACCTAGATACCCTCTTCACCTACTTCCTATTTCACTTCCTTCAGTCACTCCAAGGCTAACCTTGTCAAAGTAAGAACTTAAAACAAGTTGGATAAGGGAAAGAGACCAGGATACTTTAATGATGGCTCTTTTGGTTACTAGCAGACTACCCCTTCACCTGGGGCCCTGGTCAGGGAATTCTGGGATTTCCACACAGACATGATGGGCCTAGACCTCTAATAGATCCCTCTGTACACTGTCACTGATCATCTCCATCAAGAACAACATAATGGACCCCTTTGCAGGCCCCTACAGGACCTTGTCCTCAATGTGGATCAACAATGGTAGGGACTGCCCCATTCTCTGAAAGGAGGTTGGGCCACAACACTCTACCACCAGAAGAAGATGGGTCTGGCAATGAGTGCAGCCTAGAATGTTCCTAGCTATGACCACATAATATGAGCTCAGATCTATAGGGATGTAGAGGTTACACAGACTCCTACACTGAATATGGACCTCAAATCAAATTGATGGGATTTTTCAGTTTGTCAGGCAGCCCCCCAGCTCCATCGCTGATAGTATGGTCTATTTACATAATCATTGTTTTGCCTGAGGACCCGCACTGCCTGCAGAGTATTGGTTAATCTCACTGGTTAGAACCTTTGAAACAGCTGCTATGGAAGCTTTCTACCTTCATGCTCTTTTCTCCACCCCCTCTCCTAGCCATTTCCTTTTCCCACTTGCCACTTCCGGTTAAAGAGATATATAAAGGCGTTGTCTCTGATCAATGAAGGCATTGCACTGTGTTCCTGCTCCACCATGAGTTCCTGGTTCCTCTCCCACGTCACTGAGTAAGCAGCAGCCCAGGTTGGCTCTGGTCGAGTTCTCTCCAACCCAGAGAGCACGTGCCCGGGAAGAAACACCCTCACGCTAGCCCAGCATCAATTAACCATATTTATATACTTTTCCCATATTTGGGAGCTACTCTTTTCCCTGATCCAGCTTTCTAGTATTATTTCCAACTCTGACACCATCCCCCTCAAACAATAATTTTGACCTATTTGCACATTAGCTGTCAGGCTCAGGTAAAAATTAGTAAAATCATGGCCCCCCTGGAATATACCTAAAGTAGACTTCCTACCTTCTTACAAAATGTAGACCCCAAATATCATCTGCTATACTTCTGCCTTTAGATTCTTGATTATTAAACATTTTTTTTCTGCTTTATATCTTAACTCTTTTTCAGCCGAGTTGTAGATACTACCATGATGCCAACCTGACTTCCCTGGGAAGATGACCTCACCAATGTATCTTGGAACCCCACCTCCCCAGAGCCCAGCTGCACTAGGGAAAGACAGAAATAGGCTGGGAGTATGGATTGACCTGCCAACACCCAGGTTCAAAGGAGAAGCAATTACAGAAGCCAGACCTTCCACCTTCTGCACCCCATAATGATCCTGGATTCACACTCCCAGAGGGATAAAGAATAGGAAGGATATCAAGGGAGGAGATGGGATGTGGAACTCTGGTGGTGGGAACTGTGTAGAATTGTACCTCTCTTATCCTATGATCTTTTCAATATTTTTTATTTTACAAATAAATTAAAAAACAAAAAATACAAACAAAAAAAAAAAAAGGAGAGGAAGAAAGAAACCTTACTGATTTGATTAAATAAATTAACAATTGCCAACTGGGAAAAAAAAAGCAAGAAATAATTATAATAAGATATGAGAAAGTTGGGGTTTTTTTTTAGATATTTTAAAAATATTTATTTACTTTTGTTGCCCTTATTTTATTGTTGTAGTTATTATTGTTGTTGTTACTGCTGTTGTTGTTGTTGGGTAGGACAGAAAGAAATGGAGAGAGGAGGGGAAGACAGAGAGGGGGAGAAAAAGATAGACACCTGCAGACTTGTGAAGTGACTCCCCTGCAGGTGGGGAGCTGGGGACTCAAACCAGATCCTTAGGCTGGTCCTTGCGCTTTGTGCCACATGCGCTTAACCCACTGCAGTACTGCCTGACTCCCCTGAGAAAGTTTTATGTCACGAATTGGAATAGAACAATTGAGTCTAAGGCCATACCATCTTGAATAGAACTGTTGAACTTATGCAACTAATAATAATTTTGTAGATTCATGTTCTTATAGTCTCCCTTTAAAATTTTTCTTTTTTATATTACTAAAGTATATGCCAACTTTTTAAACATCACCTTTTTTTTTTTTGACAGGGGTTCATGGTTTTCAGTGTAGTCACTGACATACAAGTACTATTTCATTATGCACCAGGACCCCACAATTTTATTTCACCCATCCCTCCTCCTCCTTCCCCAGAGTCTAAACAGAGTTCTACTGTTTAATAATACAGTTAAAAATATGAGTTTCATTCAAAATATCAGATCATCTAAAAAGAGTATAGTGTCATGCCTCTAAAAATTAAAAATAAGAGTCAAGTAGAATGCACACATTACAGTGTACAAGGACTAGGGTTCAAGGCCCTGCTCCCCATCTGCAGGAGAAAAGCTTCATGATCAGTGAAGCAAGTATGCAGGCATCTCTCTTTCTCTCCCCTTCTCTATCAACCCCTTCCCTCTCAATTTCTCTCTCCTTCTACCCCAAAATAAATAAAATTAAAATATATAGATTTTATATAATACCTGTAACCCATAGACTCAATGAGAAATGGTGGAAAGCATTGACTTATTGATAACCTCAAACTTTGGTCAGCACTCTGTCATCCCAAGAGACATTTTAAAAATGAATAAGTGATATATATTAAGAGGCATATCATTCTCATGGTAGGTTTTAATACTTCTAAATTATTTGTAGTTATTAGTTAAATATAAATGATCACCACATAAGAAATATAATCCAAATAAGAAATGTTACTACTTAACTTTCATTTTAATAAATTTTGTTCTATCTCTTTGTCAAAATTTCTTGAAAGCTTGTTTAGCTCATATTCATAGACAAAGTTTTGTGTTATGTAGTTAAATGAGTTTCTTCAAAGGCTATAGGACTTTGGACCAATCATTACAGCCCATTGGGTCTTTGTTTCCTCGTCTACAAAACAGGCCATTGGCTTAGATTAGTGTAGAGAAACCATTTTCTAGTGTAGAGAGCAGTTTGGATATTTATAACATCATTGAAAGTCATACAGAATTATCAAATTAAAAATTAGAACAAGTGTTACTATGAAAAGAAGCTCCAGGAGGGCGGAAGTGCAGCGGGTTAAGCGCAAGTGGTGCAATGCAAGGAATCCCGGTTTGAGCACCTGGCTCCCCACCTGCAGGGGAGTCACTTCACAGGCGGTGAAGCAGGTCTGCAGGTGTCTGTCTTTCTCTCTCCCTCTCGGTTTTCCCCTCCTCTCTCCATTTCTTTCTGTCCTATCCGACAGCGACGACATTAATAACAATAGTAACTACAACAACAAGGGCAACAAGAAGGGAAAATAAATGTACTTTTTTAAAAAAGAAAAGAAGCCTCTAGATTTATTGAATTTTGAGTCCTGCCTTTGGCAGGTCTGGACATCCACAGACTGGATATTCCCCACTTCTGGTTTAGGCAGTTCTAGGGTACCTTCAGTCTCAGATTTCTATAATATATTGTCATCTAGAGCACAGTTTGACCCAACACCAGGTTATATAACATGTGTATACATACACACACACACACACACACACACACACACACACATATTTGTCATCTTCAGGGCTTTACTTCTCCCAGTTGACTTTTTCAGATAGAATGCATTCTTACAATACTGGTTGAGCATGTAATCATTTTGTAATCATTTTTATTTCTGTCAGGGCTTCAATGGGGTTTTTTACCTGCACAATTCCACTGCTCCTAGTGAACTCTTTTTTTTTTTTTTTAGATAGAGGGAGAGTGAGAAAAATGACACCATAGCACTGCTCCACTGCTTCTGAAGGCTTCCCTTTGCATGGTGCTCCATGTGGTGGTCAGGAGCTTGACTCCAGGCTCTTTGCATATGGTGCAGTATGCTCTACCAGGCCTGAATAGTAATAATTGTCATATCTAATTACTAACTTGTGTTTTTCCAAGCTATTACGAACCAATTATATTTTAATAATTTAAATTCCTAACTGTTAAGTAGCAGGTATAAATTTTTGCACTACCTTAACTTTCATGATTAAATTTCCATTTTTCTAAATACATTTTTATTAGAAGACTTTGTCACAAAGCAGCTCATCATTCTCCAAGTAAATTTTTACCAATCTCTATTTACTCTGTAAGTCAGACATCAAGAAGGGAGTGTATAGACAGAAAAAATTCAGAAAACAAGTCCTCTCAGTTATCACAAGCTGTGGAGATTTGCTAAAAACAGAAGTTGGATCTACACATATGTGTGGCTACATTTCCCAATTCTTTTTCTTCTGCAACTTACAAAGTTTATTCAGTTTGTCATGAACTTTCAATATCAGTTATTTAAGAGATGTTATAAATTGTCTTACCTGAATTCCAGCATCAGTGATGTTATAACACTCAGACAGAGAAAGTTCCTTTAATTTTTTATGTCTGGAAAGTGCTACCAAAGCCTAAAATATTTAATATGAAAATTATTTGGTTATTATAATTTAGTATAAAATTTTAATAACAATTCGTTAAAATAAAACATATAAAACTAGAAATTTAGCTTCATTTAAAAAAAAAATTTTTTTTGCCTCCAGGGTTATCACTGAGGCTTGGTGCCAGCACTACGAATCCGCAGCTCCTAAAAACCACTTCCATCTGCCACCCTGTTTCAGTGGCTAGGACAGAGAGAATTTTGAGAGGGGAGGGGAGGGGGAGATAGAGAAAGATAGAAAGCTGCAAACCTGCTTTATCACCTGTGAAGCACCCCCCGACACCCCACAGGTGGGGAATCAGGGACTTGTGCAGGTCCTTGCATTTCATACTATGTACGCTTAACTCAGCGCACTACTGCCCAGCCCTCTCAAATTTCTTTACATTTATGATAGGAATCCAAAATCACATTTGGTTAGACAACATCACTAGACTGAATTTGCAGACTGGTTAGGCAATACCTTAAATTAAATTTTCCAATGTTTTGCGAAAAAATGTTAAGGAATCTCAGGACGAGCTGGTCAGTGAGGCACCCCATTAGTGCCCCATGTGCAAGGTCCCACTCAAGAATCTAGGTTTGAGCCCCTGCACCCCACTTGCAGTGGGAACGCTTTCACAAGCAGGGAAGCGGGTTGCAGGTGTCTGTCTTTCTCTATGTTCCCATCTTCTTTCAATTTCTGCCCTACCTAATAAAAATTATAAAGGAAAAAAGGGGGATGGCCACCAGGAGTTGTGGAGTCATAGTGCCAGCACCAAACCCCAGCAATAACGTGAAGTAAAAAAAAAAAAAACTTAAACATTAATCCCTCCAATAAAGAAAAAAAAAATTAAATCTTGGAACCACGGTACTCCTTATCTTACCTCTTTTTTTCTGTTAATACTATGTGGAGCAATATACACAAACCTTACTGACTCCTAAACTTAATCATTTAATTCTGAAGATACTTTAGGGACTAGTAATTTGTCTTTCAATTCCTATTTATGCCTAAGCTATACATTTTTTTAAAAATAGCTTAGTTTGGTATAGTTGATTACTTGAAGAGAAAGAGAACAGATATTTATGTAAAAGCCTGTAAATACTTACTCATCAATATCCCATGTCATTTTCAGTTTTTTTAGCTTTGTTTCTCTCTAGCCAAAAAATAGATTGTGCTCACTTTGCAGCATGTGTGCAAGGATAACATGAAAATTTATGAAGTGTTCCATATTTTTTTAAAAAAAGAAATAAAATGGATTATTAGGGCTGGGTAATTAATGGTTTTACCCAGTAGAGTGTACACATACCATGTATGATGGCCTGGTTCAAGCCCTTAGTCCCCACCTACAGGGGTAAAGATTAACAATCAGTAGAGCAGTGCTGCGAGTATCTCTCCTTCTCCCTGTCTCTATCTCCCCTCTTTTTCCATGCTTCTCACCTTCTATTAAAAAGAAAGAAAAAGATCGTCTCTGGGAACAGTGGAGCCATGCAGGCCCTAAGCCCTAAAAATAACCAAATGAATAACCAAACAGACTATACTCTTAAAACTTAAAAAAATTTTTTGCATGATTTTGCTCTCCTATTTCTTAGTACTTACTCTCCTAAACTAGCATTAAGACTTAGATGAAGAATCAAAATACTGCTGGGAATACTGTGAGAACCAGGTTGAGCATGGTAAGGCTTTTCCCATTGAAAAATGGGGAACTGAGGAAAGGAATCTCCCTGTCAGACTCCCTCTTGGGAGGTTGAGCTTAGAAGAGGTACAGACTTCAGGTTTTTTTTTGCCTCCCTGTCATTTACTCCCTGTCTAAAGAAATCCTGCATGTTTCTGCCTCCACGGGCTCAGCATTCCTTAAAACATTAAGCCAGGTCTGCATTCCTTGATACAATGGCCTGCTCTCTTATTATCTACATATCAATGTTCTGCTTTGTCTAACAAATGACTTAACGTCTCCTCCCTATTTGCCCACCCATTCTGCTCATTTGATATATTCTTTTCCTACCCTCAAGACTGCAGGGTATTATTAATCCTACCAGTTAAACCCTTCGCAACAGTTGCTAAGGTAGTTCCTACCTTTCCCAGCTCCCTTTGACCTTTCTTCACCCCTTTCCTAACCATTTATGGTATTGTCAAGCCACTTCTGTTTCTAACTTGGGACTTCTGTTTTCCGGCCTCAAAGTGCACACATGTGTGTGCACTTGGACTGGGATCCTGATGCCAGCCCTTATGTTTTGCGCCATGTGCGCTTAACCCGGTGTGCTACCTCCCGACTCTGGGGCGCTCGGATGAATAAAGATTTGAATGGCCTCGCAGCCATGAGCTCAGTTCCTGGGTCACCTCTCTCATATCACTAGCCCGACAAAATACTGTACAATTGTTATCCTCCTATTTTTGTATTCAGCAACACATTACTTTTACAATTCCATGAGATACATTTGTGAAGCTAGATAGATAAATGCAATTTTTTATTCTGTGAGCCTACAGTTAGCTGGCAGAATATGTAAGATATTTAAATTTTTTCTTTTTCCACTTTATCTACAGGACTGGCTTATATTTTACTGATCTTAAAATTTGGACATAATTCAACATGATCATACACATATACTACCTTGTTTTTCTTCTTGTGCATACCTTTTTTTAAAAGCTTAAATGACCCTCTCTCTAAAAAAAGAAAATCAAGGAAAAAAATCAATTGAAGTTCAGAAAAACTGAAGCTGATGTTTAAACTGTAATTTCTAATTTTATTGAACAATTCCACCCATCACCAAAAATAAAATTACTGTTTATTCTTTTAATTTTATTGTGAAAACAGGCGATTCTCTATAAGCACATTATGTTTTCTGCATGCTTGGTTCGAAACAAAGAATGACCAAGTTTTGTGGTGCTTTCACGTGTAATCTGGGTTTCATATGTTGATATTGTTTTATTCATCTAGAAATATTGGAATTTAGATATTCCCCTGATAGAAATCAAACTGAACAAAAATATTTTGTAAGAGATGCTAAGTTTGTCTTTTTATCTTATACTGACAATCACTAAGTATGTTTTATTATCCTGTGGGAAATTTTTCTCATAAAATTTTTGTTCAAATTTTACACTTTTGGGGGGAGAGTTGCTTGTGAGGGAGAGGAGTGATAAACATGTTCTGGGGTTAGGTGATGGTGACAGATGTATAAATCTGTCAGTATAATCAAATTTTTCAACTGATGAGTTTTGAAGAGTGAGTTGCATTACAATAAAAGTGATCTTTACAAATTAACTGATATAGCTACAAGATGCAAATCTCAAACATCCCACAAGCATCATTCATCTAAGATAGAGATATCTGTCACTTTTAAAATATTTTTTTGTGAATTTTAGACCTGGACAGCCAATCTATTAGCAAGAGAGGGAGCAACAGATGTCATCATGCTCATGTGTTGGGCAAGTTGTCATAAAGTCTTGCTGCTGTAAGTAAACACAACTTCACAGCAATAAATCTAAGCCAGATGGAGAAGATGAGAGCTCTGCTCACAATTGCCTGGTGCTGGTTATGGGAGGCCAGCTTCTCTGGATAAGTGAAATGTATTATTATAGTAAATAGGATTAATTTTTAATCACTCTTTAGCTCAAAAGATCTTCAGATTAATGACCTAAAGAATATCCATGCTGACCAGATTTTGATGCCTCTAGTAAAAGGCATATGTTACCATGTGTAAAGATGTGGGTTTAAGCCCCTGGTCCTCACTTGTAGAGGGGACATTTTTGTTTGTTTGTTTCATTTTTTTTTTTTTTTTACTAGAGCACTGCTCAGCTCTGGTTTATGGTGGTGCAGGGGCTTGAACCTAGGAATTTGGAACCTCAGGCATGAGAGTCTCTTTGCATAAACATTATGCTATCTACCCCCTCACCCTAGAGGGGAAGCTTCATGAGTGATGGCACAGTGCTACAAGTGTCTTTCCCTCTCCCTCTCCCCCCTTTTTTCTACTCTATTTCTCTCTCTCTCTTTCTCTCTCTCTCTCTCATATAAGAAAAGTGGGAAAAAAAGGAAAGGGGAGGGGAGAGAAAAGAAAGGGAAAGGAAGGGAAGTGGAAATGCTGGCTGGAAACTTGGGATCATTGTGCAGGCATTGAATCTCAGTGATAACCCTTGTGGTGAGAGAGAGACAGAGACAGAGACAGAGAGAGACAGAAAGGGAGAGAGGGGAGAGGGAGAGAGAGAGAGAATGGGAGAGGGAGGAGACAGGGGAGGAAAGGGAAAGAGTATTGATGCCAGCTAGGTGAAATGTACTTGGCACCATCAAGTTTTAATATACTTCAAAATATGTGTTTTCCAAAACAACTGATTCTTCCAACATTTTCCTGACTTTCTCTACACCTTTAGGAATTCCTAAGTCTCAGGTCTTGGAAAAATTCATTTATTTGACACTGATAATTCTTTTGATAGATAAATGTTTATAATGATCAGGCTTTGGGATCGGAACTGGAACTATAAAGATCAGTGATACTGACATGTCTGATATAGAGGACTGAAATGTCATTGGAGCCCAAAAGAAGGCAAATACTGTACATAGGATGATAAAGTCCACTATTGTGAACTGGAGAAGACAGTATGCAGGAGGGTGATGAATGGTGAAGTATAAGTTGCCAAGAAAACCGTGGAGAGAAAGATAGTCCCAGCAAAAGGAAAAGAATATGCTAAAATACTAAGGTATAAAACAGTGTGAATGTGTAGGGATAAAGCATGGCATGATTAGATGTATAGTGGGCTTTTAAAAATTATCTGAAGAGTTGGCTCAAGGAAACTGTGTGGTTTTGCTTTTGCTTTGTATTATTTAATAAAGTATGCTTTGGATAAGGATCCTAAAGGCTTAGCTGTACCAAAATTTTTCTGGAAACACAAAAGTGGGGAAATAAGGCAAAAACAAGGAGTAATGAAAAGAGCCAATACAGTGGAGTGGCAAGCCCCTGCAGAGCAAAGAACAGGTGGAAGCTTTCTTTCTGTGTAAATAGTAGCATCATAAAAATGCAATCCTCTTTCATGCCCTTCACAATTCAGCTAAACTTATAAATGTTTTTGGCTTGTTTTATTTTCCTGAAGTATAAGAAGGGACCAAGCATTGTAATCAGAAGAAGCCTAGTAAAGAGCAGATGGTATGAAGAAATTACCTGCATTACATGGTTAAAGATGTTAGGCCTCAGGAACCACAGGTATCCTGGGGAGGACTTTATTCTTTTATATGCCATTGAATTGAAAAATTTCAACCTAAGGACCCTGTGAATCCCTAATAAAAGAATCACTTATGTTGTAACTCTGGCATCAAGTCCATTAAAGGGAGAGTCAAGACCTAGGGCTCAAAAAGAAGAAGGCACCAAGTCCCAAATTGCCGAAGAAATTTGAACATCATCTTATGCAACAGACTTAAACAAAAGCTTCGTGTCTATGAAATATGAGTTGGTTCATAAGTGACCATGATGCAAAAAGACAAGTTTATAGGGCACCAAAGTAAAAACCCTTGGTGGAGGGTGAGGGTGGATGTTCAGCTTCATGGGGTGGGGGAGGGGGTACAGGGGATGGGGTAGGACACAGTCTTTTGGTGGTGGGAATGATGTTTATGTACACCTCTATTAATCTTTAGTCATATAAATCTCTAATTAATATGAGAGAGGAAAATTGATTGTATGCCTCAAACTTTTTAAAGCACAGACTGAGTCTTTTTAATACATAGGCTGAGTCTTTGATATGTTGACTCTCTCAAATGCCTAGACCAGGAAGAACAGAAGCAACCAGTGGCACAGCTATATGCAAATAATGTCAAAGGACATATATTATGGTGATATTGGATACTATACAGCAAATCCGAACAAAGGAATTTTTCAAAGTTAACCCAATTACCAAACAATGTGATGATAACAATAACTATCTATTGTCTTCTTGAACCCTAAGACAGCAGGAACCTCACATTGCCACTATAGAGCCTTTATTTCCCCCAGTCCTGGAACCTTAGGGTGGGGCTCACTTTCCTTCATGCTTCTCTCAATTCATACCAAATTATACTGTATCCGCCAATCACAACTTAATCAATGCAACAAGTACCACCTCAGCATGCTTCACTTCAGACTGTGTCCAGAGACTTCAGGTGTGGAATGACAACCTTTCAGCTTCATTACTCGGATAAGACCTTTCCTTTCATAGGATTCTCTAATTCCATTCTAGACAGTCTACTTCCTAACAAAGTCCCAAAACCTAGATATAGACTGGTCCCATGAGATAGAGCCTATGTAGACACATAAACTAGGGCAGAATATATACCTGAAAGCAAAAGTTCACAATAGTCTGCAGTGAGTACCCCCCAATACTTCATCTGCACTATTCCAGCCTTTAGGTCCATGATTGTTCAACAATTTGTTTGGCTTTGTATGTTAACTCTCTTTTCAGCCACCAGGTTCCAGATGCTAGCAGGATGAGACCAGACTTTCCTGGACAGACAACCCCACCAATGTGCCTTGGAGCTCCGCTTCCCCAGAGGTCTTCCCCACTAGGGAAAGAGAAAGACAGGCTGGGAGTATGGATCGACCTGTCAACGCCCATGTTCAGTGGGGAAGCAATTACAGAAGCCAGACCTTCCACCTTCTTCATCTCACAATGATCTTGGGTCCATACTCCCAGAGGGGTAAACAGTAGGAAAGCTATCAGGGGAGGGGATGGAATATGGAGTTCTGGTGGTGGGAATTGTGTGGAGTTGTACCCCTCTTATCCTATTGTTTTGTCAATGTTTCCTTTTTATAAATAAAAAATAAAAAAGAAGAAGACAAGTATGTGTTTCATGAGTGGTATAGGGATCAGTTGGCATGGAATGATTGCTTCCACTAGGAAGTGTGGCTGTGTATAAGGTACTTACAAAGGAAGGAGAATTTGAATAAAGCTCCAGAGACTAAGTAAGATTATCAGCCCAAGTAAAAGGAACAGTCTTTTAAACTGAGGAAACAACAAAGAACAAAGACCTCATTTGGAAAGAGTTAGTTGTTTGAGAAGTAGCTTAGTTTGGGGTCACTGGCAGTAGGGGAAGGAAACAGTGAACATTGTCAAGAACAGATATATGTACACTAGTCATTTGGGAACATAAAATGTCTTGAAAGCCTTTCTTTTTTTCTGTCTGTTCTACATCTGGAATTGTTTTGCTCATGTAGATAGACATCAGCAATGAACTAGTCATCAAATGTCAGAATGGTGCCTGCGTGTATGTACTTACCATCTTAGTCACACCCATGCTTAGCTATCACTAAAATAAACATAACATACCCCTTTTAATCCTCAATTACTTATTTTGAAAATATTCAAATCCACAAATAGTTTCATATGTAGGTATGATGAACACCTACATACTCTACCTAAAATTCACCATTTTTTTTCTATATTTGGTTTTTAACATTGCATGTATAAAGAGCTATAGTTTTAGTAATATATATGTGCATATGATTTTACATGTATACATATAGTCTATGTTATAAATATGGTATTGTGTACCGGCATGCTCTAGATATATACTTCCCAGAATGATTTGAAAATAAAATCAGATATCTTTAGATATTACCCCTTAAATATTCTATGTGCTTCTATATATACTGCTTTAGAAATGAAAACATTTTCCACATAACAATATAGCAGATAAAAACTAATAGTATGCCCACACTAGCTAATATGAAATCAATAATCAGGCTTGTTTTTAAAGGTCCCAGTTAGATTTCATGCATTGCATTTGGTTTTTGTGTCACTTTTAGATTTTTTTCTTTTAAATTATATTTTTCAAAAACATTAAGTATTGTGAAGAGATTTAATCAGCCATTACAAAGAATGTCTAACATTTTGGATTTTTCTGATTGTGCTTCTATGTCTACTTTATAAGTAAGAACTTTTCTGGGTTTTTTTGTTTGTTTTTTTAAGAATCAGTGCTGACATCCCATTAGAGTCTCTTCCTGTATCACACTGATGATGTTTTCTGAGTTACTTGATTCAGGTGACAAATACTCAGGTGAGGAGTAGACATGCAGCTTCCTGGGCCAGTGGGGGGGTGGGAGTGGGTGGGAGGGATGGGTCACAGTCCTTTGGTGGTGGGAATGGTGTTTATGTACACTCCTAGCAAAATGTAGACATATAAATCACTAGTTAATTAATATGAGAGGGGGAAAATCAATCGTATGTCTCAAAGTTTCTCAAAACACAAACTGAATCTTTTTAATATATAGGCTGTGTATTTGATATGCGGACTCTCTCAAGAGCCTAGACCAAGTAGATTAGAAGCATCCAATAGCACAGCTATATACAAGATACTGGATACTGTACAGCAAACCATAACAAAAGGACTTTTCAAAGTTAACCCAATTAACAAATAATGTGATGATAACATTAACTATCGATTTTCTTTTTGAACCCTAAGACAGCAGGAACCTCACATCTCCACTATAGAGCCCCTACTTCCCCCAGTCCTGGAACCCTTGGATAGGGCCCACTTTCCCAGATGTGTCTCCCAATCCAAACCAAATAATATTGCATCCGCCGATCACAACCTAACCAACGCAACGATTGCCACCTCGACATGCTTCACCTCAGACTGTGTCCAGAGACTTCACGTGTGGAATGACAACTCTTCAGCTTCATTACTTGGGTGAGACCTTTCCTTTTATAGTACACTCTAATTTCATCTCAGGTAGTTCACTTTCTAACAAAGTCCCATAACCTAGATATACACCAGTTTCTGTGAGAGAGAGCTTATGTGCACACGTATCCATAAACTACTGCAAAATATATACCTGAAAGCAGTAGTACACTAGAGTTTGCAGTGAATACCTCCCTAACACTTCCTCTCACTATTCCAAGCTTGGGATCCATGATTGCTCAACAAATTGTTTGGCTTCGTATGTTAACTCTCTTTTCAATCACCAGGTTCCAGATGCCATCAGGATGCTGGCCAGGCTTCCCTGGATTGAAGACCCCACCAATGTGTCCTGGAGCTCAGCTTCCCCAGAGACACACCTTACTAGGGAAAGAGAGAGGCAGACTGGGAGTATGGACCGACCAGTCAATGCCCATGTTCAGCGGGGAAGCAATTACAGAAGCCAGACCTTCTACCTTCTGCAACCCTCAACGACCCTGGGTCCATCCTCCCAGAGGGCTAGAGAATGGGAAAGCTATCATGGGAGGGGGTGGGCTATGGAGATTGGGTGGTGGGAATTGTGTGGAGTTGTACCCCTCCTACCTTATGGTTTTGTTCATTAATCCTTTCTTAAATAAAAAATTAAAATAAAAAAAAAAGAATCAGTGCTGACATCCCATTAGAGTCTCTTCCTGCATCACACTGATGATGTTTTCTGAGTTACTTGATTCAGGTGACAAATACTGAATATTTTTATTAGAGGTGATTGTTTCTTTTAATTTAATAAGTAGTCTATGGTGTGTTTCTTTGAGACCATATAAATATTCTATATAACAACCTTTAAGTCAGTGATTTTAGTATTAGTTATCCTTGTCTATATCAGTTATTTCATGGGGAATATTTATTTAAACCTTTTTTTCTATCAGCCTTCCTCTGTAATTATCCTAAATATGTTGGGAGGAGCTTTGAATAAAATAAGATTATTTTAAACATGGCAACTATTTCTTACTCTTTCAATTAATTTTTTGCAATAACTATCAACAATCATTTTTTTCCAGATTCCTGGTAAGTGCACTTACAAAATGGATTACTATTTTGACTGGTGTAAACATGTTATTTGTTGGAAAATGCTGACACACTGAAGAAATATTTTTACCCCATTATAAGACTGACTCCATGAGCCAGCGTGAATTACTGAATATTTGGTCACAATTTAAAAACAAACAAGCTTGTTCAAGCCAAGTCCCTACCACACTGAAGGAAGCTTCAATGCTGTAGTCTCTGTCATTGCCTCTGTCTTCTCTGTCTCTATGAAAGAAAGAAAGAAAGAAAGAAAGAAAGAAAGAAAGAAAGAAAGAAAGAAAGAAAGAAAGAAAGACTATGCTTTATGTATAAAATTTAAATGAATGAAAACCTATTTACAGTTAAACTAAATTTAGCATTTTTATCCCTCTAATAAATAAATAAGTTAATATATATGTTTTTATTGCCACTATTGTTATTGCTGGGGCTCATTGCCTGCATGATGAATCCACTGCTCTTAGCAGCTACTTTCTTTCGTTCTTTTTTTTTCTTTTTTGCCTCCAGGGTTATTGCTGGGGCTCCATCGAATCCACTGCTCCTGGAGGTTATTGTTTCCCTTTTGTTGCCCTTGTTGTTTAACATTGTTGTGGTTATTATTGTTGTTGTTATTGATATCGTTGATTTCTCTCTGGATAGGGCAGAAAGAAGTGGAGAGAGAAGGGGAAGACAGAGAGGAGAGAAAGACACCTGCAGACCTGCTTTACTGCTTGTGAAGCGACGCCCTCCCCCACACACAGGTGCGGAGACTGGGGCTTGAACTGGAATCCTTATGTCGGTCTTTCGTGCCATGTGCGCTTAACCCTTTGCACTACTGCCCAGTCCCCTTCCTTCCTTCCTCCCTTCCTTCCTCCTTCCCTCCCTCCCTTTTTTCCTTCCTTCTCTTTTTTTCTGTGATAGGACAGAGAGAATTTGAGAGGGCAGGGGAGATAAAGAGGGAAAGAGACAGACACCTGCAGTATTGCTTCACCGCTAGTGAAGCTTCCCCCCTGAAGTTGTGAACTGGGAGCTTAAACCAGGGCCAATCATGCCAGTGTGAGTGTTCCACTGGCTGTGGCACTAGCTAGTCCCCGAAATATGTTTCATATTTTTGCCACCACTAATGAAGTCTCATTATTTATAGTTGTCAACTGCATTTCTTCAACATTTGTTAAGTAAATCTTCCCTACTTGTTTTTTTCTGAACATAAATCTGTAGTAGTCCCATATATGAAGAGTTCTCTAGTGACTCCCATGGCATATAACATGCAGTCAAATTTCTTTCTATGTACCCATGGTTATTCTTACTCTGGCCTCCACTTCTTCCTCCAACTTCATCATCTACTATATACAGTACTTCTTCTTTTTAAATTTCTTTATTGGGGGACTAATGGTTTACTTTCTTTTTCATTTAATTTTAATTTTTTATTTATTATTGGATAGAGACAAAGAGAAATTGAGAGGGCAAGGGAAGAAAAGAGACAGAGAGACACCACTTGTGAAGCTGGGACCAGGAACTTGAACCTGAGTTCTTGCACAATGTAATGTGTGCGCTCAACCAGGTGTGCCACTGCCTGGCCCCTATAGTACTTTCTTAAATCATGTTCTAATAGTAAAAAGTCATATGTGGGTCCTTTTACACATACCTCCTTCTCACACCTCCATACTTACTTCTTCCTTCACTAAGGATACTTTCATTTCTTTACTTCCTAGACATCTACTGAAGCATCTCAAAAGCTGAAAATTCTTTACCCAACTATTTTATAGCAACAGCAGAGATACAAGCATTTACCTTTTAACTTGATAGTGTTAACAAGTTTTGGTGCATATACCTCTGTCATGTCAAATACAATTCATTATGTCTGAAGTCATATAACTAATTCATAAGAATGATACTTTGGGGTTGGGCAAGTGATTCACCTGGTAGACTACACTCATTACCATGTGAAGGACCCAGGTTCAAGCCCCAGGCCATCACATGGGAATGCTTACAGAAGGGGAGCTTCATAGGCCATAAAATAGTGTTGTGGTGTCTCTCCTTCTTTCTCTGCCTCTCACTCTCCACTTCTGTGTCTTTCACTTTCTCTCTAGAGGAAAGAAAAAAGTGGCCACTAGAAGCAGTAGAATCATCTAGGCCCACTGAACCCTAATAATTATCCTGCTAGGAAGAGGGAGGGAGGGAGAGAGAGAGAGAGAAGGAGAGAGAGAGAGAAGGAGAGAGAGAGAGAGAGAGAGGAACTGAGACTGCTTGCTATGTGCCAGACATTATATTAAGCAGTTTACATTCATTATCTTATGGAATCCTCACAACTTTACCAGGGAAGTAACATTATATGATGTTGTATTAAACATTGGATATAAACATTGTATTAGTGAGAAGGAAACAGAAACACTGAGAAATTAATTTGGCTAATGTTTCATTGTTTGGTGATAACGACCAGGATGTGAAGTTACACTCTGACTTCATTCTTTCAGTAACTTTTACCAAGGTAGTACTACCATACCTTATTTTACCATTTAACTGTATCTTAAGAACAGGACGGTATCTGTACATTTATTTTTATGACTTACTCATTTTTGTGAGTGAGACCAGAACACCTTCAGTTCTGGCATATGCTGTGCCAGGGACTGAACCTGGGGCACCATGCTTGCAAGTCTTGTGGTTGATCACCATACTATTTCTCTAGCTGTCTACAAATTCAGTACTCCCAGGAGTTAACCCAGAGTTTGACACATAGTTGAAAATGAATAAATATTTGCGCATGAGTGAACAGTCTATTTATAAAGTTAGCTGTTTTTATGAACCCACTTCTCCCATATCTTGCTGGCATCCTAACAGAACTCTTGGAAAGAGAAAATTATTTTGTTTTGTAATTGTATGAATTAGTGTTTATATTTTCTGTGTCTTTGTGAAAAAGTTGCTCTGTGTAATGATCTTTTTTTCAGGAATGAAGAACAAATCATAAACTTGGAGATACATTTCATCTCACTTCAATCTTCAATCAGCTATAGACCAATTTCTCTCCTCTCCGTGTGTTACAAACTCCTTGAGAGGCTGCTTCTGTCACGTATTTCTCATCTTACAGAGAAATTCCTATCACCTGCCCAAGCTGGTTTCCGCCCAGGAAGATCTACCTGCGAACAAGCCCTGGCCGTCTCAACTTACATTGAAAATGGATTCCAGAAGAATTTAAAGACGGGTGCTGTCTTTGTTGATCTCACAGCAGCCTATGACACAGTCTGGCACCGAGGTCTCCTAGTCAAGATCTCAAGATGCCTGCCTCCATGGGTGGCCAACACTATATCGTTTCTTCTCCAAAACAGAAGATTCCGGGTGCATCTCGGTGACAAGTCTAGCAGATGGAGACTTGTCTCAAGTGGCCTCCCCCAGGGCTCTGTTCTGGCTCCTACGCTATTTAATATTTACATCAATGACCTCCCAGAAACTTCTTCAAGGAAGTTCATCTACGCCGATGACATCTGCTGTGCAACTCAGGCATCCAAGTTCGACATCCTCGAGGAAACACTCACGAAAGACATGTCTCTGATATCTGATTACTGTAAAAAATGGCGACTAATCCCTAGCACTGCAAAAACGGTATCATCTGTTTTCCATCTACACCATGCCTCGGCCTTGCGTGAGCTTAATGTGCAGCTTGACGATACGAGAATCTGGCATGAAGCCCAGCCAGTATCTATCTTGGCGTTACTCTCTATCGCACTCTGTCATTTCACGAACATCTCATAAAAACTGCAGCAAAGGTGGGCGCGAGGAATAACATCATTGCAAGACTGGCCAGCTCCTCATGGGGCGTGAGTGCTTCCACACTACGATCATCATCTCTGGCATTATGCTATTCCACTGCAGAATACTGTGCCCCAGTATGGTTCCGTAGCCCCCACGTCCACTTGGTCAATTCCAAATTATATTCCTCCATGAGGATCATTTCTGGAACCATCCGTTCCACCCCGGTTCCATGGCTGCCAGTTCTTAGCAACATCGCCCCGCCAGATATTCGTCGGGATACGGCATCATCTAAGTTCATTTCCCACGTCTACGCTAGACCGGACCTGCCAATATACGCGGATATCTTCGCCCACCCTGTCCAACGCTTGATGTCTCGTCATCCAATCTGGTCCCCTACGCCTACACTGAACTTCTCTGTTCCAGACTCTTGGAAACAGAGTTGGCAGTCAGCTGAGGTAAAGAACAAACACCTCATCACAGACCCCTGCAAGCGTCAACCCGGCTTTGACCTAGCACGTTATGATTGGGCCCTCCTCAATCGCTATCGAACAAGCCATGGCCGGTGCGCCGCTATGTTCCATCGCTGGGGAGCCAGAGATGACCTGAACTGCCCCTGCGGCTACAGACAGACTATGACCCACATAGTCAACGACTGCCACCTCTCCAGATTCAAAGGAGGTCTCAAAACTTTACATCAGGCTCAACCTGACGCTGTTAACTGGCTACGGAAGAAGGGCAAACGCTAGAAGAAGAAGAACTTCAATCTTCCTAAAATCACTGATAATGCTATCCTGTACAACACTCTTGAATGTGAATCTTAATCTCATAAGTGATCTTTCCTTTTTTATTCTGGTTAGCAATTACAGTCTTATAAAAAAACACTACTTCACAATCTTTTATTTCTACTTGATTGTTAATGTAAAATTTGTTATCATATGTCTGTTTAAATATAATTTAAAAATTACTCTTGGGCTGACAAAACAGCTCATTTGGCTAGTGTGCCGCCTTGCCATGTGCACAATCCAGGCTCAAGCCAGCTCTCACTGAACTGAAGAAAGCTTCAGTGCTATGGTTTCTTTTCTATCTTTAAAAAAAAAAAATACTCTGATTTGGGCTAAAGCATAATAGTTCTGTAGATGACTTTCATGCCTGAGGCTCTGAAGTCCCAGGTTCAATCCCCAGCACCACCATAAGCCAGAGCTGAGTAGTTTCTGGAAGAAAGAAAGAAAGAAAGAAAATTACTCTGACTTAGTTTATTGACCCACAAAGTTTCAAGGAAAGCTATCTTTGGTTTGCCCACAGAAGTAGATCCTATCTGTCTTCATGGAAGAAAGGAACAATCATCAGCATCTCTACTACCTGAATGTAGAGCAACTCATTTTCAAGACTGCCTTCTATCTGGTGGAGCTTGAGAGGAGAGTATGACTCCAAAAACTTTCCTAGAGGGGGAGTCGGGGGGTAGCGCAGTGGGTTAAGCGCACATGGTGCAAAGCTCAAGGACCAGCATAAGGATCCTTGTCCAGCCCCCTGCTCCCCACCTGCAGGGGAGTCGATCACAAGCAGTGAAGCAGGTCTGCAGGTATCTATCTTTATCTCTCTCTCTCTCTCTCTGTCCCCTTATCTCTCCATTTCTCTCTGTCCTATCTAACAACAGTGACATCAGTAACAACAACAATAACGACAACAGTAAAAAACAATAAGGGCAACAAAAGGGAAAATAAATAAAAAGTTTAAAAAAGTTTTTTTTTAATTTCCTAGAAGGAAATGACAAGCTCAAGCTGGTCACTCATTTTTGCAATGTTTGTAGTAGGCATTTTACTGCAAAAGAGAATCAACTGACTAATTTCTGTGAGAAAAAACACTGGTGTAAGTGATAAAATCCAGAAGATTCATATGAGGTCTCTAGCTAGGGCTCAGACCTGGAATGAAATGAGTGAAAATCTAGCTCCATATTAAATATTGGGACAGAGAAGACTTCTTGGCATGTGGTTTGAAAAAAAAATTCTTTAGGACTGAAAGATAGCACACCCATTACACAACAGACTGTCATGCTTAAGTCTTGAAGATAGCACAGCCAATACACAACAAACTTTCATGCCCTAAGGTCTGAAGGTCCCTGGTTCAGTGACCATAATTGAGAGCTCAGTAGTGCCCCAGTTAAAAGAGAAAAAAAAAATGGGGCGGTAATGCACCAAGTTAAGTGCACACAGTACGAAGACCAAGGACCCGCGCAAGGATCCAGGTTGGAGCCCCTGGCTCCCCACCTCCAGGGGGTAATCTCACAAGCAGAAGCAGGTCTATAGGTGTCTTATCTTTCCCTCCCCCTCTCTATCTTCCCCTCCTCTCTCAATTTCTCACTGTCCTATCCTATAAAAAGTTACATATATTTCAGTGAAAATCATTATGTGTGTATGCTATATTAAATTCATCACTAAAAGTGCAATCTTGTCCTGCACTGGGCAATTTTTCTGATTTACTGACCTCTCTCTTTTGTAGCCACTAATTGATATTACAGTCTAAAAGTTCATTTTTGTGTTGCTCGATTAATTTTTTTTGTTTTTTTGTTTTCTCTACATACCATATTTGAAAATCCAAAGACAATCATTTTGCCTCTGAGTTACTCTGCTTCCTTTTAAGTCCCAATTCTTTCTACTTCTTTAGTCCCAAGTGATTTCATGTATTTCCTGCTGTAGACACTTTGCTTCACTGGACTGAACCTCAGGCTTTATTTGTGTGTGTGTTCCAGGCAGATGGGTGGTCTCTTGAAAGTGTATCATCAGACTAAGACATGCAGCTGTAAATACTCTCACTTCAGCTCAGTGCTTGGTTGAGAAAATATGGTATTTGAAGAAACCTTAAGTGTTTGCTTGAAAGGATGGGAATGGTACCAAACCCATTCATTCACTCACTCATAGACTTACCCATCCAATATTTACATGACTTCTTACAGACTAAGAATTATGCTAGGCATCTCAAATAGAAGCTGATGTAGCCTCTGCCCTTAAGCTCGCAATGCTATGGGGAGACAGATGTGGAATAAATATTAAAATACAACAAGCTGGTGACTTTGGTGGAGGCATAATACAAGAAGATTTTAAGCCTGCCCATAAATTTCAGGACAGCTTAACAGAGCTAAAACGTAGAAGGGGGGGGGGGTGTTTCAGAAAGAGGGAATAACTTGCAGAGATTGGGAGGCAAGAAAAACATGGCATATTTGGGGAAGTATGAGCCGCTTCTGAGCCTCTGCAGCTGAAGTTGAAAGGTTGAAGTCAGATGGGTGATTGCAGAGGTCAATAGTATCCACTTCAGGAAGAAGCTGGTCTTCCACATTAAATTATTTAGACTTCATGCTGTAAGTGAGGTGAGATTACCAAAGAAAACTAGGCAAGAAAGTGAGTAAGAGGCTCAGATGTGCATGCTGGATGATCCTATTGCAGGAGAGCAAAGAACATAATTGAGGGCAGTGGTATTTGAAGCAGGAGGCTTTGGTAAGGAGAAAGGAAGGCAAAAAGAGAGGTTGCAAGTACATAAGAAATACTTGTACTATACTAATATCTGAGCTGCATGCATTGGCATCTTTCTATTTTACTATATTATTTAGTCACAGAGAGTTGTGTTTTGTTGGGGGATATAAATAGCCGAAAGTAGAGGGCAGATAGTGGCATGCTCACTTGAGCACACATGTTACTATGCTCAAGGACCTGGGCTCAAGGACTTGGATTCAAGCCCCCAGTTCCAACCTACAGGGGAAAAGTTTCACAAGTGGTCAAGCATTGCTGTAGGTGTTTTCATCTCTCTCCCACCCACTCTATCTTCCCTTTTCATCTCAGTATCTATCTCTATCTAATAAATGGATAAATAAATAAGAAATAGTTGAGACTAAAGACTTTAAACATGTATGCAATTAAAGTTAATATGGAAACCACTGGAATTATATAGGCCAATTTTGCAACCTAATTTGAAATAATTTGTGTGATACCATCAAACTAAAATCTAATTTTACTAGGAGTCATCTGAGTGGAAATATGTTCCTGGGAGACTATCCTGAATGTGGCAGAGAAATGATACAGAACATCTGGAACTAAAGAATGCTTACTTATTTTGAAAACTACCTAGAGACATGTCTCTATTCCTTTAGTCCCTTTCCTCCAGCCACAGCCTTTGTTGTTAAAATTCGGAGGCTCTAGCTGGCTGGGCTAGCTTCATGGGCGGGTAACAGAGACAACCAGAGACGTACGGCTGGGCAGGGAAGCTGTATTTCTTTATTCAAGAACAACGATTCATAAACTAAACCGAACTAATCACCAAACAGAACTCTGCTGCCTCTTTCCCCCGCTGCGGCACCAAGCGCACTCTCGAACTCTGGAACCCTCTCGGGGTTCCTAGGGGGCGGGGCCAAGCGGGCCTGCGAAACTAGCAGGACTAATCCAATTTTCTTGGCAGGGGGAGAGCTAGAACAACCCAATGTAAAGCATACAACAAGCCTTCACTAAAGCCATTTTTTCCCCTACCTCATGACTTTTATATATGTTGTACCTTCTGTCTGGGATACTCTTCATGACATTCTTCATGTGCTTGGGCAGGTACAATAATTAAAGTATCTTGACACAAGTTAATAGTGCCTTTTAAATTATCTTAGGCAAAATTCCGTTTATAAGAAATACTGATCACATTTTTCAAACTTATCAGAAAAATCACAGTTGTCATTGGAGATAATTTCAAGGCAATGCCAAATAGTTTTGCTTTCTGGTGCAATCTTTAAAAAAAAACAATAATAATGTGGTGACATCAATGTCTCTGGATCTCTTTTCAGGAGTTTTGGCCCAAATATCTCACAGACTCACATTCAGTCTGACAAAACTGAAATTTATTTTCCTTCAAAACCTGCTAGTTTTCTTCTATTATACCTATCTTTTCTGAAGCAGACCCTCTCTAAACCCAAAGTCAGGTTGTTTGAATCTTTCTTACCTTCCCACTCCTACCCTCCACAATCTTTCACAAGTAATCTATCACCAAGTTCTCCCCATACAGTTCTTTTTTCCTTCCTTTAAATTACTCTAGTACTTTTCACTGACTTCCCTCTTCCCAGTCCCTCTTCCCTCCACCTGTTCCCCAGATAATTTATCTTAAAAGGGAAGCAGACTATGACTCTGACTTTCCTACTAAATGCTGCTTCATCAACCACTGGTTCAAGTTCAAGTTCCTGGACATAGCATGAAATTTCATCAGTCAGACTTTTTTTTTTTCATAGTATATTCTAGTAGTACTAAGCTACCTAGAATTCCTTGAACAAGATGTAGCATTTGCATACATCTGTGTTGAGTGAGCTGAGTTAAGAGATTATTTCCTCTGCTTTTTCTCTCTCTGCCACATCACATTTAAATAGCTTACACAGATTCTTCCCTTTGGGCTGCAGAAAACTGATCTTACTCATATTTGGGAATTCTAGAGATTAGCACTGCTTCATTAAGTGAGTATTTATCAACAGTCTACTTCCCCCACTCCCTACTCCATGGTTCTGGGAAAATGTTGATAGCAGTAAATAAAGCAAAATCTCAGTCCTTACGAGTCTCAAATATGAGTGAGAGAACTCTAGTAGGTTGTCCGCATAATACTCAAGATACAGTATTTATAGTGAGAGATTTTGAAAACAGGAAAATGAAAGACTCTTCTTAAACCACTGTCTAAGCTCATCGTCTGGAACATGGCTCTGACTCATTTTTCCTTTAGACAGAAAATATGGCGGTGACTAAAGCAACTAAAGCAGTTTCATTGAACTGCCCTAGCTGTGGATCCTGTGGTCTCTAGTAAATGATAATTCTCCTAACTGGTGGAAAACATTTTCCCACATAAATGGAAATATAACTTAATTTCCAAAAAATCCTCTCAGCTAGGAAAGGACTGAACAGTAGTATCCCAATTTAATAATTAGACATTAAGAAAAGGGCTACGAAAGATCATAGAAAAGGCTATAGATTTTAAAGATTTAAGTTGCCACCACATCAGTAAACTATTTTACTCACTTATAAAGCCTCACATTTTTAAATTGAAAATGATAATTAGTGTATTTCCCCTTCCTTTCAAATGTGCTTATTAAATAACTTCCACACACAAGTTTCATTCACACAAGACAATGCATTAGTCCCTGTTTTCTAAAAATGACTGAATGAAGACAATGAAATTATTTCTAAATTTATAAAGTTTGAGATAACTCCTCTTTTTCCTTCCCAGTGTGTGTGTGTGTGTGTGTGTGTGTGTGTGTGTATGTTATTTATTTTTGCAGCCAGGGTTGTGTCTGGGGCTTGGTACCTGCACAAGTCTGCCATTCCCAGGGATCCTTTTCTTTTAATACAGGGTGAGAGACAGAGAGGAATAGACAGGGCGAGAGACAGAGAAAGGAGAAGGAGTGACACTTCCACTGCTCCACTGCTTGTGACACTTCTCTGAAGGTAGGGGAACTGGGAAGTTGAAACTGGGTTATCAGACATGAAAACACTCTACTAAGTGAGCCATCACTTGACCCCTACACCACTTTTCCAACACGCAACAAAACTGCTTCTCCCACTGTGCATAGAACTCAGCTCATTATGGACACCACCATTTGAGTAGACACACAAGTAAAAAAAATGGCATCAAGTCCTTCCCAGGACCTTGAGACCTTGTCTCAGTCTTTTTTTTTTTTAATTTAAGAAAGGATTAATTAACAAAACCATAAGGTAGGAGGGGTACAACTCCACACAATTCCCACCACCCAATCTCCATAACCCACCCCCTCCCCTGATAGCTTTCCCATTCTCTAGCCCTCTGGGACCATGGACCCAGGGTCATTGAGGGTTGCAGAAGGTAAAAGGTCTGGCTTCTGTAATTGCTTCCCTGCTGAACATGGGCGTTGACTGGTAAGTTCACACTCCCAGTCTGCCTCTCTCTTTCCCTAGTAGGGTGGGTCTCTGGGGAAGCTGAGCTCCAGGACACATTGGTGGGGTCTTCAATCCAGGGAAGCCTGGTCAGCATCCTGGTGGCATCTGGAACCTGGTGATTGAAAAGAGAGTTAACATACGAAGCCAAACAAATTGTTGAGCAATCATGGACCCAAAGCTTGGAATAGTGGAGAGGAAGTGTTAGGGAGGTACTCACTGCAAACTCTAGTGTACTTCTGCTTTCAGGTATATATTTTGCAGTAGTTTATGGATACGTGTGCACATAAGCTCTCTCTCACAGAAACTGGTGTATATCTAGGTTATGGGACTTTGTTAGAAAGTGAACCACCTGAGATGAAATTAGAGTGTACTATAAAAGGAAAGGTCTCACCCAAGTAATGAAGCTGAAGGGTTGTCATTCCACACGTGAAGTCTCTGGACACAGTCTGAGGTGAAGAATGTCGAGGTGGCAATCGTTGCGTTGGTTAGGTTGTGATCGGCGGATGCAATATTATTTGGTATGGATTGGGAGACGCATACGGGAAAGTGGGCCCTATCCAAGGGTTCCAGGACTGGGGGAAGTAGGGGCTCTATAGTGGAGATGTGAGGTTCCTGCTGTCTTAGGGTTCAAAAAGACAATCGATAGTTAATGTTATCATCACATTATTTGTTAATTGGGTTAACTTTGAAAAGTCCTTTTGTTATGGTTTGCTGTACAGTACCCAGTATCTTGTATATAGCTGTGCTATTGGATGCTTCTAATCTACTTGGTCTAGGCTTTTGAGAGAGTCCGCATATCAAATACACAGCCTATATATTAAAAAGATTCAGTTTGTGTTTTGAGAAACTTTGAGACATACAATTGATTTTCCCCCTCTCATATTAATTAACTAGTGATTTATATGTCCACATTTTGCTAGGAGTGTACATAAACACCATTCCCACCACCAAAAGACTGTGACCCATCCCTCCCACCCACTCCCACCCCCCACTGGCCCAGGAAGCTGCATGTCTACCACTCACCACAGGGTTTTTACTTTGGTGCCCTACTTACAATTTCATCAGGTCCTGATTTTAGTTTCCCTTTCAGATCTTCTTACTCAACTTCTGTTGATGAGTGGGATCATCCCATACTCATCTTTATCTTTCTGACTTAGTTCACTTAACATAATTCCTTATAGCTCTGTCCAAGATGGGTCAGAGAAGGTGGGTTCATTGTTCTTGATAGCTGCATAGTATTCCATTGTGTATATATACCACAGCTTTCTCAGCCACTCATCTGTTGTTGGGCACCTGGGTAGCTTCCAGGTTTTAGCTATTATGAATTGTGCTGCTATGAACATAGGAGTACACACCTCTTTTTGGTTGGGTGTTATAGAGTCCTTGGGGTATAACCCCAGGAGAGGAATTACTGGATCATATGGAAGGTCCATGTCTCAGTCTTTTAAGGGAGACTGTGGTATCCTGCCCGGCCACACAGAAAAGACTGGTCCTGAAATGAGTTTAGCCTGCAATGTTCACAGCTGAGACCATGAGCTTCGAGCTCAGACCTACAGGGACTCAGAGGTTACACAGACTCCTGTGCTAAATATAAATATATGGGCCCTGGGTCAGATGGATGGAAGTAAACAGTTTATTTTATTTTTTTAACATTTTATTTATTTATTAATGAGAAATATAGGAGGAGAGAGAGAGAACCAGACATCACTCTGGTACATGTGCTGCAGGGGACAGAACTCAAGACCTCATGCCCAAGAGTCCAATGCCCTAGCCACTGCGCCACCTCTTGAACCACAACAGTTAATTTTATTCTTTTTTTTTCAAGAATGAGAGCTACTCACTTTCCTAATCTAACTTTCTAGCCTTTTTCTCTATTCTGATGCCATTTTCTCAGACAATATGTTTTTTAATTTATTTAAATTTATTTTCCCATTTGTTGCCCTTGTTGTTTTTCATTGTTGTAGTTATTATTGTTGTTATTGATATCATCGTTGTTAGATAGGACAGAGAGAAATGGAAAGAGGAGGAGAGAAAGACAGACACCTGCAAAACCTCCTTCACTGCTTGTGAAGCAACTCCCCTACAGGTGGGGAACCAGGGGCTCGAACCTGTCCTTGCTCTTTGCACCACG
Organism: Erinaceus europaeus; assembly: GCF_950295315.1. NCBI lineage: Eukaryota > Metazoa > Chordata > Mammalia > Eulipotyphla > Erinaceidae > Erinaceus > Erinaceus europaeus. The sequence continues at coordinate 70,966,593 of NC_080169.1, forward strand.
TGCGCTTAACCCACTGTGCTACCGCCCGACTCCCAACTCAGACAATATTTTTTATCCAACTTCATGTCAGCAAAAACTATGATAGCAGTGGGCCCCTAGAACCATGCCTAAAATGGACTTCCTAGCTTACTTTCACCCTAAGATTTCTAATCTCATCTGCTCTGTTCCTGCTTTTTGGTTCCTGTTCATTAACCATTTTGTCCTGCTTCATATCTTGCCACCTTTCAGTCCCCAAGTTGCAGACACTACCTAGATTCCATCCTGACTTCTCTGGGTAGACAACCTTACCAATGTGTCCAGGAACCTTGCCTCTCCAGAGGCCTATCCCCACTAGGGAAAGATACAAACAGGCTGTGGGTATGCATTGACCTGCCAATGTCCATGTCCAGTGGAGAAGCAATTACAGAAGCCAGAACTCCTCCTACCTTCTGTACCCAAAAACGATTTTGATTCATACTCCTAGTGGGGGAAATGATAGGAGGAAGAGGGTAAGAGGGCTCTGAGCTCCAATTCCATCAGGATCAGGAGCAAGAAAAGGAAAAAGAAAGGGACATTTGGGCATGTGTAGCTAGGAAAGGAGAAGATGGGCATGACACACCCAGTTAAGCATACATAGTACGAGGCTTTGAGGCCTGCTCAAGGACTGGAGTTTGAGCCCCTGCCTCCCCACCTGAAGGGGCAAGGATGTTTCACAAGCAGTGAAGCAGGTCTGCAGGTATCTATCTCTATATAGTGCTTATCCTTCTCTTCTCCCAGTTTCTCTCTGTCCTATCCAATTAAGAAAGAAATGGCTGTCAAGAGCAGTGGATTCCTAGTGCTGGTACAGAGGCCCAGAAATAACCCCGGAGGTTAAAAAAAAAAGTCAATCTGACCATGTTCCTGTCTAACTGACAATTCTCCCATTGTTAAAAGGGCAGAGGATAAATCCCTCAATGCCTGACCCCTTCACAACTTGGCCCCCCATATACCTCTCAAGCATCCTCTCTACCACTCTTCATAACCAAACCATACCCAAATGTGCACATTTCCTTATACTACTTCCTATATACTTCCTATACTACTTGAGGGTTTTTTGTTGTTGTTGCTGCTGCTGGGTGTCTTTCTCCCCCCTCCCACTACATACTTCTCTTGGAAAAGGATATTTTCCCTGGGTTTTAACTCCTGTTTGTTTTCCATACACATCACATGATGTAACTGCTTTTCCCGCATCCACCTTCTGCTAAAATGTAAGCACTGGGGGAAAGTAAGGGAAGAGGGTCAGTCTGTTTGTTCATTTTAGCATTCCCAGCACTGAGGGTAATAGAGTCAGAATAAATGTTTACTTACTAAATCCCCTAGTAGTGAGAGTCTAACTCAAAACTCACTATGGAAAATAATTGATAGTGAAAATACTTGCTAAACCGCCCCCACCAAAACATTTTTTCCTAAAGTCACAACGGGTCATATTTGATCTCTGTACCAAATCGGAGTTTAAATCTGAATGTTAAGTCAAATTTGCACTTCATCAGACTTACAATCCAGGTTGTTCTTATAACCCCAGTTGATATCTGGGCTGACTCATTTTAATTTAACTCTGTTTGAGGTTAGCTTCCACAGCTGTTACAACTCTGTGCTGTCAATCATTTCCCATTTTAGATCTGAGTGTAACTGACTTGGAGAAAAAAACAACATTTAGAAGACTATCTTCAGTGTTTTAGCAGAAAAAAAACTAGCACTCTCCTTCCATAGGTGTTTACTTATAGTACTCTCGAATTGTATATATATTTCACAAGAAAACAAAAACAGTGAATGGTACTTGAGCCTGTATTTAAAGTTTTATAACTCACCCTTAGTAGATAAAATTTTAATATGTAATAATTTAAAATTAAAATTCAGTTTTCTCCAAATGTTAAAAACTAGTATAAACTAGTATAAACCTCACTAAGCACATTAAACAGATATTCATAACATACTATAAAGCTTATGACAAGTATTGTAGTGGAATTTTATTTTAATATGTTTTATAATGTGCTTTGTCCTTAAACTTCTATTACTCTATGATTCCTCAGACAACAGCTGAACATTCTATTTATATGTGTCAGAGAAGGAGTTTTTTTTCTTTACTGGGAGGATAAATGGGATACAGTTGATAGTAAAATACAGTAGTTGGTACATCTGTAATATTTCTCAGTTTTCCACATAACACTCTAACCTTCTACCTAGTTCCTTCTCTGCTCTCATGTTTCCAGTACCTCAACATTCGCTCCAAACCCAGAGTCCTTTACTTTAGTGCAATATACCAAATCCAATCCAAGTTCTGTTTTGCGTTTTCCAGAGAAGGACTTTCATAGGAGAAAAAAAAAAAAAATCCTTGCCCTATTAGCTTTAAATCCTGGCTTAGGACATGACTTCTTCTTTTTTTTTTAAAAAACCATTTAACAAGCTGGAACATTTTTCTGCCCTCAGATTAGGTAAGCATCCATGTGAAACGAAGATGAAAAAGGAAACAGAGTGAACAGAAGGAAGAGCCTGAGGAATGCAAAAGAATGTGGGGGGGGGGGTAGTGGGGGCTTTCTATTCTAGAGCTCCCTGAACTTTGTTCAGCTAGAGAGACAGAACCTCTCCAAAGGTAGGTTCTTATATAAAAGTAAATGAGAACACATCCCAACTTTCCTCTATAAAGTTGTGAAAAGAAACAAGGCATTTCTGTGCTCACTATTTTATCAGCTAAGATCTAATGAGGAAAACAAAAACAACTCTATTTTAAACTGAGAGAATTTAATTGTGACAAGAAATTGGCTACATATTTGATAGAGAAACAGAATAGATAAATGAGATAATCACACAGTCTAGAAATCAGCAGCTGCAGGAAAGAACTAGTGCCTCAGTACTGGAAAGACAATGGAAAAAAGGTTTATAGAATCCCAGGGACCAGCACAACCCAGGAAAGGAAAAACCACAACAGACCTGACTAGAAGAAGTAGATCACAACGAAATGATGCAAAGAAAGGTGGAGGAACATCATGGTCTCACCGTTCTCAGACCCCAATTGCTCACAAGCATCAAAATCAATAGAAATCTAGTTGACATGAGTCAACCACTCTGTAGTAGAGTGAGAGAAGAGAGAGCTATGGATCGGAGGACAAACAGGCCCAGATGTTAGAGTAGAAAAGTGTCTGTGCAAGATGTCAACTGTACACTTAATATCACCTCCCAGAACCCATTCCCAGAATCTCCTAGAGTTCCCATTCCCCAGAACACACCATGAGGGCAAGCAACACAAGAACAAAGAGAGAAGACTTGAAGGAGAATGGAACTGGAAGAAGAAGAAGAAATGTCAAATGGTGCCTCAGATACTTCAGTAGATTCCAGCTTGCAATGAAGATGGCAATGAGAAGACTAGATTTGACTAACTATGAGCTAACTACATGTAACTGTCTCCTGCCCCACACTCATGCCACATTTAAGTGACATTCAAAGAAAGTGGTTAAAAAAAAACATAGAAGAATGGAAACTTGAATCTAAGTTCACTCAGATAAACTACGGTGGTGGGGCAGGGATGGAAGTAGAAAGACAACAGAACTTTAGTGGTGGATGTGGTATGAAACTATAGCCCTTATAATTTTATACTCCTATAAACCATTATTGAATTGCTAATATAAATATATTTAATTTTTATTTATGAAAAAGAAAAACTGACAAAAACCATAGGATAAGAGGGGAACAACTCCACACAATTCTCACCACCAGAACTCTGTACCCCATCCACTCCCCTGAGAGCTTTCCTATTCTTTATCCCTCTGGGAGTATGGACACAGGGTCATTATGGGATGCAGAAGGTTTAAGGTCTGGCTTCTGTAATTGCTTCCCTGCTGAACATAGGCGTTGGCAGGTTGAGCCATACTCCCAGCCTGTCTCTCTCTTTCCCTAGTGGGGTGGGGCTCTGGGAAAACAGGGCTCCAAGACTCATAAATTATTACTTTTAAAAGAAAGTAAAGAATTTAGTCCAATGAACAGACACAGTCTTTCATCTAAACAAGCCCACTTACCCCACATACAAGTATGAACAAATCAACTACACAGAGAATAAGAAAACAATAGCCTTAAGTGATGAAATAGACCAAACGGGTTTACTGAATATTTTTAGAATACTTCATGCCAAAACAGCTGAATTACATTTTTCCACCTGCCCATGAAACATTTTCAAGGATATGCAGTGTGCTACAACACAAGACAGGTATTAAAAAAAAAAAAAAAAAACTTATGAGGGTTGCCATCATGTCAAGTATCATTTATGTTCATAGTTTTATAAAATTAGAAATCAACAGCAAAAAGAAAGCAAACAAATTCATGGAGACTAGACAATATGTTTCTCAACACCCATTGGGTCAATGAGGAATTAAAGCAAAAATTTAAGAATACTTGGAGACAAACAAAAAGGAAAACACAATTATCAGAAGCTATGAGATATAGCAAAAGCAGTTCTAAGAAGTTAATAAGAATACATGCCTTTATAAAGAAATCAGAGTGAAAATAAATTAAATAGACTTCAAACAAACAAACCTCAGAAGATCAACAAAACCAAGAGGTGTTTTGTTGCATGAATAAATGAAATTTATAAGTATTTGGCTAAGGTTATAAATAAAAGGAAGGAAAAGAGAATAAATTGTAACAGACACTATATCATACAAAGGGCTGTGTAGAAATATACAAATAGGAGACTACTTAAAGAACTGTAAATTTGCCGGTAAATTTGATAATCTAGAGGAAATTGATACATTTTTTATATAAGGACACATTACCAATTCAGAAACAAGATCAAATAGAAAACCAGAATTGATTGATGTTGTCCCATTGATTTATATTCCAATATCATTCCCAATGTACTGATTTTCTAGAGATGTGTGTGTGTGTGTGTGTGTGTGTGTGTGTGTGTGTGTGTGTGTGTGTGTGTGTGTACACATTCTAAGGACATCCCATTAAAGTTTTTAAAATTTTTTTATTATCTTTATTTATTGGATAGAGACATCCAGAAATTGAGAGGGAAAGAGGAGATAGAGGAGAGAGACAGAGACACCTGTAGCCCTGCTTCACCACTTACAAAGCTTTCCCCTGCAAGTGGGGAACCAGGGGCTCAAACCCTGGTCCTTGCACATTGTAACATGTGTGCTCAACCAGATGCGTCACCACCCGGCCCCCATTAAAGTTTTTTGGTAGCAGCAAAACTTTAGGTCCACTTTCCTTCTATTTGGAGCTGGAGTGATAGGATGGTGTGACCTTAGTTTCAACTTTGATGAGTACTCAGCAGCTCCCAGGAAATAAATTCCTTAAATTGTATCCTTTTGTAGACTTGATGAGGCCATTTCTACACTCAGATTTTGAACTAAAATTTAGATCTTCAGACACTCATGCTAATTGTAATGTTAATTGTACATCATGTACAGATGTACAATTAACAGCAAAAAATACTTAAGTCATCTAAGATGTATTTCTCCCACATCAACCTAATTTCTAATAATACATAGTATGTATTACTATATTCCAAATACAAGGTATAATACTTCAAACTGCCAGAATGTCCTTCAGAATATATTACTGTATTTTATCATTTTAAATCAGAATAAGATTGATTTTCATATAACTTCATATATCTCTATTCTAGAAACAATAAATCTAAATTTGCCTTTTATAGTCCAGTAACTTAGGAAGAAAAGCAACTATTGTCCTTTCCAGTGGTTATGAAATGAAAAAGTTATTATATTACAGGAAACAATAAAAGTCATTTAATTGCTTCGAACTTTTTTTTTTTTTTACCTCATTAGAAATTACTGTTCCGGAAAGATCAATTGATAACAAGGAAAAGATGTTCACGATATGGTCAACTCCTATGTTAGTCAACAATACACAATTTCGTAAACTCAAGTAGTTTAAATTAGGGCAGCTGAAAGAAAGCAGCATGAAAAAAAATCTTATTTAATGACTTAGTAGTAATTCTTCATATAAAAACTGTTGGCAGGAATAAGTAAATAGTAGTGTGGGGAGGGAGGGAGGGAGGGGCAGGGAAGGAAGTCTTCTAGTCCCCAAACTATGCCATTAGCAAAAGGTTAGTTTACACAGATGTACCTGGAGGCAGAATAGAGATTGCCTGGCAAAAATAAGGGCATCTCCTAGGGAAGATCTAATGAATGGAGAATGCATTTTTGTTTTACTGTGTCCTAAGTGACCTCCCTTTCATTCTTTTCTAGGTGCTTCATGTAAATTAAGCTGTTTAAAGATGGTATCTAGGTAACCTATACTAACTTGAAAGCTTGTTTCTTTTCCTGCTTTATGGATAAATATATTTTGAAATCAGAAATTGATTTTGGACTGTGTCAATATTATCCATGCATATTTTGAGATAATTACATTTTCTCATTTTCCCATAGTAATATGAAATACTGAGTTGATGTGAGATTTTCAAATAATAATGCTATGTCAGAGTTTATTTAACCTTACCAATGTGTTATAACTTATTTATTAATATGCCTTACATTTTTTAGTTTTATGTTCATGAATTAAGTGTACTGATTTGTTATGTTCCTAACCCAGATTCAAGTTCAGCCCCCACACAGCACTAAGGAAGCTTTGGTGCTGTGGTCTCACACTCTCTCTCTCTCTCTCCCTCCCTCCCTCCCTCCTTCCCTCCCTCTCTTATCACCTCTCTGCCTTCCTTAAAACTAACTGGGATGGCAGGCAGTGGCATACACAGTAAAGCACACATTCTATCATGCTGAAGGACCTAGGTTCAAGCCCCCAGGTCCCACCTACAGGGGGAAGTTTCTCAAGTGGTGAAATAGTGCTCCAGCTGTCTTTCTTTCTCTCTTCCTATCTATATGACCCCTCTCAATTTCTCTATAAAAAAGAATGAATGGTTTTAAAAAAAAAAAAAAAACAGCAATGTAGAGCAATAGATTCATCATGCAAGCATCAAACCCCAGCAATAAACTCCACCCTGCTGGCAATAAAATATAAGTAAAAATAAAATATCAAATTCAGTGAAGATGGTGTCTAGGAGCAGAGACAGTCTGCCCAGTAGAACTCGTAGAACTCATGCACTGCCGTGTATAGTATCCCACTGCCGTGTATAGTATCCCACTGCCGTGTATAGTATCCCACTGCCGTGTATAGTATCCCACTGCCCTGTATAGTATCCCACTACCATATGGGAGCAACACAATATGGGGGAAAACACCGTGGAAGGTGAAATGGTGCTGGGGTATCTCTTCTCTCTGCCTCTGTCTCTCTGTGAAAACATCTAAAAGTAAAAGAATGAAAATATCATCTCAGGCTGATAGATTTGTGCATGTGCGAGATTCTAATAATGTGAAAAGAAGATTGCTTTTTAGTTTAAAAAATTAAGAAGGTATCTGATACTACATGTTAAGATACTTAAAATTTCTGTTTCTCTCATGTGTACAAGAGCTATATACATACTGTTATTAATAAATTTCTTTTTCCCCCATAAATTTGCCTTGTGCTTGTTTGCTTATTTATCCAGCATCTGAAGAAGACAGTGGAGCATAGGATGATCTAATCTAAGTACAGGTCTGGATTTTATCTCAACACTAAAGTAAATTTAAAAGCAGCAAATAATTTGCCATTGCAAAGTTGCATGAGAGTTGAATTATTTATAACATGTTCTGTGGCTTTGCTTTTGGTGAGAAAATACATCACATGCATAACAAACACTACTATATAAATTTTGTGATGAAGGATCGCTAAATGAGCAGGGAGAAGGAAGGGAGCTAAAAGGTCACCTGTATATTAGATGTCAGGTGCAGGCAAAAACTAGTTGGGTCATGGGCCCCTTGGAATATATATAAAATAGACCTACTCACTTTTTCCAAAACAGAGATCCCAAATGTTCATTTGCAATATTCCAGCCTTTAGGTTCATGATTAGTCAACAATTTGCTCTGCTTTCTTTCTTAACTCTTTAGTGCTACCATGCTACCATGATGCTACCATACTTCCCAGAGCAGACAACCCCACCATGTATCCTGCAGCCCCATATCTCTGCCCCACTAGGGAAGGAGAGAGACAGGGTGGGAGTACAAATTGACCTGCCAACACCCATGTTCAGCGGGGAAGCAATTACAGAAGCCAGACCTTCCACCTTCGCACCCCATAACGATCCTGGGTTCATACTCCCAGAGAGTTAAAGAATAGGAAAGCTATCAGGGGAGGGAATGGGATATGCAGTTCCAGTGGTGGGAACTGTGTGGAATTGTACCCCTCTTATCCTATGGTCTTGTCAATGTTCCCATTTTATAAATAAAAACTTAAAAGAATAAAAAGGTGGGGTGGTAATGCAGTGAGCTATGGCTAAGAAAGGAAGCAAGTTTGTAGAGGGTCTTGTGTGCTGACCTACCACACGAGTATATGAAACTATACCTCTGGGACCACAGCAGGCTTGTAAACCAGCATTTCCCCCATAAAATAATTGAAAATGTGACTAATTTATATGAAATGCCATAAGTTTCTTAACATTAAAAAAATTGACTTCTGGGAAAATAATCTCACCTATCTTTTACAAATTTGAGATGAGATTGTGACTTGAGACTTTGTCACAAGACTTCTGGAAAAAAGAAAGGGTCAAGAATAAATCTACCAGCTGGGAAATGCCGTAGTAAAGATTTACACAAATAATGTCCTTGAGGTGTAAAGAGAAATCACTCATGTCTACATATTTATAACTTCATAAATGACCCATAAATGACATAAATGTCAAACTTTCTCAAGGAAAAACTTAAAAAAATATCTTAGATATAATCAAAAGATTAATTCAATCAATTTAAAATATTCATGTGATCCGGGAGTTGGAGCAGTGGATAAGGCTTTGGACTCTAAAGCATGAGGTCCCGAGTTTAATCCCCACCAGCACATGTACCAGTGATGTCTGGTTCTTTCTCTCTCTCCTATCATTTCTCATGACTAAATAAACTTTTTAAAAAAGTTTTAAAATATTCACTGAGTATTAGACCAGCTTCTGGGGATCCCTGATATTTTCCAAATGGTTTTAACGGTCTATCTTGGATATTTCTCACTGGAAAATTTACTATGTTGATTATATGATTTGATATATTATTGTTTCATCATACCAGTCTGATAGTTTGTAGAGAGAGGCATCACTCAGGTGGGTACAGTTACTTAAATTTAGCTCTCTTATTTTTGTGCTTGCAGAACCATCAAGAAAATGTCTCAGTCCACTGTCACCAAGTCTGTAGAAAGATAAGAAAAACTTTATATGTGATTATATAATACATAATTATATATCACTATATAATGTAAAAATTATTTACTACCATTTATATTTGTTTATTATACACTATTAATCTCAGAGAGTGTTTATTGACAGTATGGTATAGAATAGAAATATTGGGGGGGGGGGTCAGGCAGTAGCTGGTCAAGCACACAGGGCTCTAGGCTCAAGGGCTGGAGTAAGGATCCCGGTTCACAGGCGGTGAACTCTACGTCTGTCCAGCTGTAAGCAAATCCAAAATTGAAATCTAAGCAATTCACCAAAGAAAACCTTTCAGAAATATTGATTTCTCAGAAGTTTAGAAAAGATCTCTTATCTAAACCAACTATGAGGACTCTCACAAGGAAAGATAGCTTAACAGTGCTTTGTGAATTGGTCTATTCTTCCAAGTGCCTATGATTCTCTCTTCAGTTTTTCCAGATAACCTCTCCAAGAATCTATGCAACCAGTCTGAATTCAGTGCCCCTCTTTTGTGTTAGAAAAGAAGTTTGCATTTAGTAACAGCTATACTCCCAACTTACATGTTTATTCTACTGACCAATGAGCACCTGAAAGAGTGAGCCTGCACCCCATCATCCAGGGCCCTAGTCAGGGAATCCTGGGATTCCCACATATATATGATGGGCCTAGATCTCTACCAGATCCCTCTCCATCCTCACTTGTCATCTCCATCAGGAACAACATCATAAACCCTCTTGTGGGCTTCTACAGGACCTTACCCTCAATGTTGAACAACAATGGTAGAAACTGTCTGAAGGGAGCCCGGGTCAATATACTATGCCACTTGAGGAAGACTGGTCCTGAAATGAGTATGGCCTAGAATGTTCCTAGCTATGACCATGGGTGTGAGCTCAGACTGACAGGAATGCAGAGGTTACACAGGCTCCTGTGCTAAATATGAATAGACATGGGCCCTACGTCAGACTGATGGGGTTTACACTTAACAGTGTTTATACAGAGTGAGTCTAGTACATTCTAGATAGTCAGTGTTTCCTGAACATTACCTTATACAATTTGTCAAATTCAACACAGTCAGGTGTTTCAAAGGTGAGAGTGACTTGAGGCTACCATCTGTTATTCTTCTACAATTTGACATGTAAATGTGACTGATATTTGGATAAGTCTTGTCTATATATTTGAAACATGCATCAGTAATCCTTTTATTCCCTGGTTTTAAAAACAAAGGGAAAACATTTGTAATGTTGTAATAGCAAAAAATAAAATAAATGATATATTTTTTTAATATTACAAACCTTCAAATCGGATCTTTCTAAGGTTGCAAGTAGAAAGGGCTTTGAAAGAACAATCAGAGATATGTGGTGCACCAATGAAAACTACTGATGTAATGCGAGAGCACTTCTCAACTAAAGCCTTTAGGAGCAAAGAAAAATAGAAAAGAAAAAATTAAGTACAGTGTGCAGAAACAGCAAAGTGATGAGTTAATTTCTCAAGATTTTTAAAAAGACACAGTAACAATTTTTCTTAATTTCAAAGAAATTGGGATCTTTTCCATTTTATTTTAGAACAATTATAATTGAGTAGAGCAGAGAATCAGAATTAAATCTTGTTATAAAAGTTTGGGAAAGCATGAGAAAATCACACCATTTAGAAACTCAGCATGTCGAAGTAAAACTGAAAGTTGATGCTGAGCTATAATATCCTTGAAGTTGTAGGATATTTAAGGATTCAGCTATTCAAATATATCTATGTGTAAATTTTTACAGGATATTCTCACTACGTAAACCTACTAAAATTAAAAAAAAATCAGACATATTTTTTCAATAATTCAAGCCCTGGAAAACTGTGCCCATCTAGCATAGTTGAGAAAATAAACTTTCCAGCTACCTACTTTCACACAGTTGTCTGTCAGAGTTGGCATGTCATTGATGGTCAGATGCATAATCCCAGTGCAGCTGTTTGCAATGTTCCTGAAACCTTTGACTGAAATCTGAATTGTACAAAGTAGATTAAAACAGTGGGAGAATTCAATAGCATGTCATTTAATAAAACCCTAAGGTAGTAATAAGGAAAAGGTAATCACAATGTTGCTACTATGGTTTAAAGTGAAACCATAATATATGGCAGACAGAGGAAATCTAGTCTTGACTTCTTTATTAATTTTTACATATATAAAATGTAAAATAATCTGTAACAGCTTATTTTTGTTGTGGTAAAGTCCACAAACATAAAACTCATCGCTAAAGCATTTAAACTTTCATAATCTTGAACAACCAAAGCCTTTATTTATTTATTTATTTACTTATTTATCTTTATATCACAGAATTACATGTCGACAAGGGGTTTGAATCCACACCATTCCCACCACCAGAGTTCTGAATCTTCACTCTCCCCACTGTAATCCACCACAGTTCCCCCTAAGGTTATAGACATGGGCCAACCATCTTCTCTACAACTCTCTGTCCACATTTATACGTAGGTGTCCCTTCTTTTTCTGATTCAATCCTCTTTTCCCCTCCAAGCCACTCATAACATCATAGTTGACTCCACATATCACTCCCCTTTTCCTTAACAAGCAAAGCCTTTATCTAACTCCAAAACATTTTCATTAAGCTCAAAAGAAATGCTATAGGTTAGAAGCCTACATCTTAAAAATAAATATTCCCCAATCTCTAATCCGTATTCTGTCTCTGTGGGTTTACTATTGAAATACTTCTAATATGTCTTTTATGTCTTTTCCTTATCTCTTTTCTTCTTTTCCTTTTTCTTTTTCCTTTTTCCTCTCCAGGGTTATTAGTGGACCTTGGTGCCAGTACTATGGGTCCATTGCTCCTGGTGGCCTCTTTTCCATTTTTTATTAGATAGGACAGAGAAAAATTGAGAGGAGGGAGAGATAGAAAGAGAGAGAAAGACAGACACCTACAGGCCTGCTTACTAAATTAACAGTAAACCCAAAGCTAGACTATGGAAACTATCCAGTAGAATGTGAGAAAAATATTTTTTAACTTTACATAACTCAGTTGAGAAAAAACAACTTTCATACACTGTAAATTGGGTATAAAAATTTTGAGGGGCTGTGGAGACACCATAGTGGTTATGTAAGACTCTCATGCCTGAGGCTCTGAAGTTCCAGGTTCAATCCCATTAGCCAGAGCTGAGCAATCCTCTGGTCTCTCTCACTTTCTCTGTATCTTTCTCACTGTATATCTCTCATTAAAATAAATAAATGTTTTTCTTTTTTTTAATTTTCGCAAGGGATTTTCTTTTTATTTATTTATTTATTTTTTTAAAAAGGAGACATTAACAAAACCATAGGATAGGAGGGGTACAACTCTACACAATTCCCACCACCAGATCTCTATATCCCATCCCCTCCCCTGATAGCTTTCCTATTCTTTATCCCTCTGGAAGCCTTCTACTTGCTTTCTGCACTTGTTGAGTCACTGCAGAGTATTGTGCACTTTCACTTTAAGGAAATTACTTTAAGGAACTGAAGTAACTTACTTAAATCCCAAATATTTAATTAAGGTGATTCAGTTCCTTAAAATTAAATTACTAAATTGATATGGGTTATATGTTATTTGTAATGGATATATGCTAGCTTGAATGTTTAGCTTGAATGTTATTATTTATCTTGTATAGCTTTATGAGAAGCCATGTTTTTCAGCACTGAGTTCTCACAGAGTGCATGTAGTTAATCCATTATGAATGGTCTCAGCTCACAACTGACTACTTTATTATTATCTTTATTTATTTATTTATTTATTTATTTATTTATTAGATAGAGACAGCCTGAAATTAAGAGAAAGGGGGAGGATAGAGAGGAAGAGAGACAGAGAGACACCTGTAGCCCTGCTTCACCTCTTGTGAAGCTTTCCCCCTGCAGGTGGGAACCGGGGACTTGAACCCGGGTCCTTGTACACTTTAACATGTGTGCTCAGCCAGTTACGCCACTGCCTAGACCTGCAACTAACTCCTTACTCATAATGACATACAACAATGTATCTAGATGTAAAACAACTGAAGTGACAAACTATTCACTACAAATTGAAGTAGTTACCAAGAGATAAAGAAAGAGGTTTAAGCGCTTTACTCCACTATCTACAAATTGATAGAGAAAGAGTTCAAGTGTTGAAATTCCCAATCCAGTACTCTTTCTGATGAACATTTTTCACTAGTAACATGCAGTCCAAATGTTCCTTGCTGGCTTTGAGAGTCCCTTAAGCCTAGCTGCTTCATAAGTCAGGAAATGAAGTACAACGTCCAGGTGGTTCTGCTCATACATAGACTATAGATAATAGAAGCACATGAACTTGCAAAAAGAAAAATAAAGCCAAACTATCTCTGAGAACTGTGGTGTTTATCTTTGGAGAGATAGGGGTTGTGGGGGGGTGCAGGGGTCAGAACTTTGCTGGTGGGTGTGGAATGGAAGCATACCCCTATAACCTTATAATCATGTAAATTATTATCAAACCACTAATAAAAACACAGGGAACAAAATGAAAACAATAAAATAAGTATTTTAATATTTTTTGAGTCTAGCATCTTCAGCCAGAAACATTCTCAGTCCCAGGAGTGGGTAGATCTCTCTGCTTTGAGCTTATTATACCTCCAATTTTTCTTTCTCTTTTCATCAAATCAAGCCTTGTTGATTTCTCTAGCTCCAATGACTCCAATTTATTTCACTAATTTCCTTTTTCTTTTTCTTTCAATTGTATAACTACTTCTGCCAGTAATCTATGCATGTCTTAGTTATCCACCCAACCAAAAGATGATCGTATATTTCTTACTATGTTAGATAACTATTATAGGCTGAATGAATTGAATAAAGGAGCAAAACAAAGACTGGGAAAGAGCACAGAAGTTGGCTATAGATAATAATGAAAATGGTTCCAAGTTGAAGGTAAAGCAGAAGCAGAAGTAAAGTCATAGTTCACTAAGATCATCCTTGGGATGAATGAGAAAAGCTTAGTAAGAATGGAGGGAAAAATAACAGAAAACTTTTAAGGAAAAAATAAGATATTTTGAATTAAACTTCCATGGACTCAAGAGTGGTTGTTTTCATTCAGCTTCTCCAAGAAAATTCCAGGGAAGATTAATAAACATAAAAAATCTGAGTAACAGAAGAGAAGATTGCTAGGTTTAGAGTCAGCAGAATTAGGTTTGAGTCTGCTTCTGCCTCTTATAAAAAAATATAATGCAACCTCTGTGTCTCAGTTTTCTCATAAGTAAAGTGGGTATAATATTTAGTATATTCTTAAGAAGACAAAATAAAGTAATGTATATAAAAGTGATTAGTTAGTACAGTATAGTGTTGGGCATCAATTTCCCTATTACTACTGTTCTTCTAGGCCTAGTGTATTCCCACACCAAAAACAAAGATTTGGGCCAGTGAAATAGCTCACTTGGATAATGCACTGCTTTGCTGTGTGTGACTCAGGTTCAAACCTAGCCCTCACCACATTGAAGTTTTTGCATGGTGACCATGCACATGCACGTGCGCACGCTCGTGTGTGTGTGTGTGTGTGTGTGTGTGTGTGTGTGTGTGTGTGTGTGTGTGTGTGCTGCTATCTCTGTTTCTAAAAACAGAAACAGAAATAAAATAAAGGTTGAAGAACTAGAGTTATAAAACCTTGAGAGAATATTGTAGTTCTCTCTTTACATTAAAAAGAAATGGTAATCAAAGTTGTGTGCTTTAAACACAAGCTTCTTATCTTTCCTTGGCTGTACATCAGCAGGGCTGATCACAGCGTCAATCAGAGTGAGCACTCCTTAAGAGATGAATGAATAGAGAGTCCTGAATTGCACAGTTGTTGGCAGAGCCAAGACTAGAAACCACCACTTCCCAGAATAAAACATAACCCTTGAGATCTGAAGAGTTGTTTTTGATAACATTTTTAAGTTTCTACCACTTTATCTTAGGTCCTGACAATCCATTAGTCTAGCTCTAGTTTTTCCAATAGTATCTTGCTCTAAACAGTAACTTTTTTCCTTTGACTACCTTAGAATTATTACACTCCTTGTTATGCATGTACAAACTATTGTATTTACTGTTGAATGTAAAACATTAATTCCCCAATAAAGAACTTTTAAAAAAAGAAATTTAAAAATAAAAAAATGAATTATTACATTCCTGATTTCCAAAGGTTTTCCAAGGAAAAGCCCAGAAAAATAGCTCACTAGGATAGTGAGCTGCTTTGCCATGTGTGTGACTTAGGTTTAAGCCTGGCCTCCACTACATTAAAGGAAACTTCAGTGATGTGGTCTCTTTCATTCTCTCCCTCTGCCTCTCTCTTTCTCAGCCTCAATTTAAAAAAAAAAAAACTATGCAAAGGGGAAAAAATGATAGCAATAAACAGCCACAGCTGAGTGACTCCTGGCAATGCAGCCAGAAATTTAAATATCAACCAATAAGATTACCAGAAAGGAAAAAAAAACTGGAAGGAGGAAGAGACTGCTGAGAACAACCTTTTAGTTTTGTCCTGGCATAAAATGCTTAGTTCTTTGCACAGTTTATATTAGAATATCCAAAATGATACTTGTCTAATTTTTTATGACTCAGATATTCCTGCAAGAATCTTTTAGGCCAACCAACTATTTGTTGTCTTTTCTTTCCACTGAAATAATGGGTTTATAAGCTTGAGTTCTTCTCTAAGGAAAAAACAAAAAATATTTTACCCTGTTAAAATACCAGCTAATATATGTGGTGCACTTTCTGCATGGTTATTTTTATAAACGTGAGAACTGCTGTCTCTTTATTGGGTTGTGATGTTATTTTGGCTTTAAGTTCAACACCATCTACAGCTCTGCCACTATGGTTTTTGCTGGTTAAGGACCTATCAGTTTAGAGTTAGCCACACTGGTGGTATTCCAGCCCCACAGAAGTTACTGATGGAAGCAGAAAAAAAAAATGGTTATAACAGAAAACATTTTCTCAGTTGCCGCTGCCCTCAGCAAGGAAGGACAGAGCTGTCTGTAAAGGAAATGACTTTTCAGTAAGCCACACAAAATAGACCAAAGTACTGAGCATCATGGAGTATTTCAATCTCTCATTGCTGTTCCAACATGGTGAGGAGAAGGAAGAGACTTATTTTAGTGAGAATAATATCTTACAAAGCTCCTACTTTCTATTCTTTCCTCATATTGTCTATGAATCATTTATATAGGACCAAATTCTTGATAGCAGCTAGAAATATCCATCTTTTGCTAGACATAACCCAAGTTGTGTTCCTATATAGTTTCCAGCTGTTTCTCTCATCTTAGCAATTTAACCAATGACTAATGGGAAATGTGATAACTTTAGTCATATCCATATATCTTTCATGACCTCTATGTGACCTCAGAGAAGCCTGTCTTGGCAAGCAGAATGAGTCATTGTAGAAAATAAAACAAAGATTTTCCCCCAGACATTATGGAATGTCATGATTTATGTTAATCAAGTGTGCCACAAGCATCTTTGATAGTAACACTTTCCAACTCCTGGGCTAAGAGGTTTTAATGGGCTTTTGAATCTGTGTCCTCTGTAGGAAAAGACAAACCTGCTTCTTGTACCTTTTGAGGTCTTTGTAGCCTCTCTGTTTGGATGATTTTGTAATTGCCAGTCTATACGTTCTTCATGACCAATCTACCTCTGTATTAATTAACTAACTTCTCCTTAGTACAGCCCTCCCTTCTTACCTCAGAGTTCCTTCCTTGACATTTTAGGATATCAGAACATCAACCTTCACATTGCATTTTGCATCTTCTGCTTTGTGTGATAGTTCTCTATGCACAAGTCTAACACCTTTGCCAAGAAACACAGAAAACACTTTTCCATCATGTCCTCAATAGTATAACACACTAGTGGATCCAAAGGGTGTGATGCAACAACGGTCTGGAAATAGACCGCTGAGTTGTTGAACAGTTTATAGTATGCAAATTAATTTTAGTAATTTAGGGGGTAGTCAATGTAGCCATTGGTTAAAAATTGCCACACTTACCTAAAAAATGTTGGACAACAAAACATTTTAGAAAATGTTTCATTTGTCCAGTGTGAGTGAGATATTAGAGCACAATATTAGTGAAGCATACAGCTGCCAGGAAGGCAAGCATGCTTCCAACTTTGTGTGTGCTCACTGCACAGTGACTCAGAGCTGTGCTCTGCAGAAACAGCTGACTCTTCTGAAATATTGACATTCTTTTCTAGAGTACACTATCTCATTCTTTTCCTCACCCAGAGCTTCCCCCATACTTGCAATGCAGTTTTATCTCCTTCTGAACAAAAAGAATAATAACCATACTTCCTTCTTATAGCACAATGACTCTCAGTACTACAGCCGGTGACTTGACAGCTACAGTTCTAATGACACACTTCATTCAGGCCCACAGACCTAAGAAGAGTGTTAGGAAGAGATCATTAAGTTCTGTGTAGAGACTTCGGAGGCACGGCTGTGTTTCTCTCCTCTCCTTTGCCTTCCCGGATCAACTGGGAATACCAGGGGCGTCCACTTGGGACCACACTGGAATGACTTCGGGAACCCACCAGATTGCCAGTGAGTGCAAACATGAGTGGTTTGTGGACGGAGAGGAGCCTAGGGAGAGATTGAGTGACTGGTAACTGTTCGGCAGTTTGCCAGTTAAGATGCCACCTCCAGTCTGTTTGAACAACACGGGGATGACTGAGGGGAGGAGAGGACTCCCCTAGAACTCACTGGGTTAAACTGGAGGTCTCAGTTGCTGCTGCCTTCAAAATCTGGAGCATCATCAGGGAGGCCCTGTGCTGACACCAAGGGACAGAGAACTAACCAGGAAACTCAGGAGAAGATCTATACCTTGTTGGCCTAGCAGTGGAGCTGTGAGAGTCTCTTTGCATAACCACTGGATTATCTCTGCACCACCCTGCTTTATCTCTTGGACAGGAGTCAATGATTAAGCTAAGAAGGCTACTTATAGTTTTAAATGCCTCAGGCTCCCATAGCATACAGGGAAGAAAAAAAAAAAAACCTTTAATTACCTTACTTAGACATAAGTCAATCCAGGCAAAAGTGATGAATAATTTGAAAAGTACTGAGAGAGGAACCTCATAACATACTATATAAAGTGGTTAAACCAACAAGAAGAAATATTAGAGAAATGAACCAGGACAAGAGTCTAGCTAAAAGTCCCCCGAAGGGTGAAGCACAAAATAATGAGGTCAACATCCAAACACTAGTTAAGTAAATAATCACAGGAGTGAGTAAAAAGTTTGAAAGAATTGTCATCATAAATGCAGAAACAACAAATGAAACTCTGGAAGAAAACACTAATTATTTCAAGGTTATTAGAGAGCTGAAAGCTGAAATAGCTGAGCTAAGAACACAACTAGATGAACAAGCTAAAACAGTATCAGAACAGGGTCACACATTGGTGGTATAGTGGTGAGCATAGCTGCCTTCCAGAACAGGGTCACAAAACAGATGAACTCCAGAAAACAGTAGAGGGGAGAGAGACTAGAATCAATGAGGCTAAAGACAGAGTTAGCAAGACCAAGAACGAATTAGAGACAATCAAAAAAGAAGTAAGAGAGCTCAAAAAGAGATTAAAATATTCTGAAAACAACAACAGAGACCTGTGGGATGACTTCAAAAGAAATAATATACGCATTATTGGCTTACCAGAGGAAGAAAGAGGGCGAGGAGAAGAAAGCATTCTTCAGGACATAATAGCTGAGAACTTCTTTAGTCTCAATAGCATAAAAGACATAAAGGTTCAAGAAGCCCAGAGGATGCCAAACAGAATTTACCCAGACTTAAAGACACCAAGACACATCATATTTAGAATGGAAAGGAATAAGGATAAAGAAAAGATCCGGAAGGCCGCAAGAGAAAAACAAAGAGTCACCTACAGAGGAAAGCCCATAAGGTTAGCAGCAGACTTCTCCATACAAACACTAAACACTAAAGGCCAGAAGAGAATGGCAAGACATCTGTTGAAGAGAATGGCAAGATATCTGTTGGCTTTCAACCAAGATTACTGTATCCTGCTAGACTGTCATTCAGACAAGATGGAGGCATCAAAACCTTCTCAGACAAGCAACAGTTGAAAGAATCAACTATCACTAAGTCTGCCCTGAAAGAAGTTCTGAAAAGTCTTCTATAAACAGTCAGACCACAATAATAGCCCATATATTAGAACACTCTAAAACTCTACAAGAATGGCGTTAAAATCTTCAGTCTTTGATATCAATAAATGTCAATGGCCTGAATTCATGTATGAAAAGGCACAGGGTAGGAAGATGGAACAGAAACATAACCAACAATATGCTGTGTACAGGAAACCAACCTAAGTCAACAAGACAAACACAGACTCAAAGTGAAAGGATGGAAAACTATCATACAAGCCAATGGCCCACAAAAAAGGGCAGGAACAGCTATTCTCATATCTGACACAATAGACTTTAAAATAAATAAAATTTAAAGATAGGTAAGGACACTACTTAATGCTCACTTGATGATTCAATCAAGAGAATTGTAACAATTAATAACATCTATACATCCAATGAGAAGCCATCTAAATACATCAAACATTTACTGAAAGAGCTACAGCAATATATTAACAGCAACACAGTCATAATAGGGGACTTCAACACCCCACTCTCTCAATGTGACAGATCATCCAGGCAGAAAAATCAATAAAGACATGAGGGAGCTAAATGAGGAGAGAGATAAACTAGAACTATTGGACATTTTCAGAGTCATTCATCTCAAGAAACTGAAATACACATTCTACTCAAGTCCACCTGGGTCATTCTCAAGGATAGACCATATGTTAGGCCACAAAGACATCATCAGTAAATTCAAGAGCATTGAAGTCATCCAGGGATCTTCTCAGACCACAGTGGAATTAAACTAACATTTAACAATCAATACAAGATTAGTAATTGTCCCACAATGTGGAAGCTCAACAGTACACTACTTAACAACTACTAGGTCAAAGAGGAAATAAACAAAGAAATCAAAATGTTTCAAGAGTTCAGTGAAAATGAAGACATAAGCTATCAAAATATTTGGGACACAGCTAAGGAAGTACTGAGAGGGAAGTTCATAGCCATACAAGCACATATTAGGAAACAAGAAAAAGCACAAATAAACAGCCTGATTTCACATTCTAAATACCTAGAATAAGAACAAAGGACCCCTAAAGCAACCAGAAGGAAAGAAATAACTAAAATTAGGGCAGAAATCAATTAACATTGAAAATAAGAAAAGCATACAAAAGATCAACGAAAGTAAATGTTGGTTCTTCAAAAGAGTGAACAAAATAGACAAACCTTTAGCCAGACTCACAAAACAAAAAAGGGAGAAGACCCAAATAAATCAAATAATAAATGAAAAAGGAGATATCGCAACAGACACCACAGAAATTCAGCATATCATGCGAGACTTTTATGAACAACTTTATGCCACCAAGTTAGGGAACCTGGAAGAAATGAATGATTTCCTAGATACATACCAACTTCCAAAATTAAGTAAAGAGGAACTAGATAACATGAACATGCCATCACAGCTAATGAAATTGAAACAGTTATCAAAAACAATCCCAAAAATAAAAGTCCTGGACCAGATGGTCTTACAAATGAATTCTAAAAAACCTTCAAAGAAGAACTAATACCTCTACTTTTAAAAGTTTCCAGAAGATTGAAAACACTGGAATACTCCCTGCCAGCTTCTATGACACCAACATCACTCTGAGACCAAAAGCAGACAGGGACACAACCAAAAAAGAAAACTACAGACCAATATCTCTGATTAACATAGATGGGAAAATATTGAACAAAATTCTGGCTAACCGGATACAGCAGTCTATTAAAAAGATTGTTCATCATGACCAAGTGGGGTTTATCCCAGGCATGCAAGTTTGGTTTAATATACGTAAATCAGTCAACGTGATCCACCACATCAATAAAAGCAAGACCAAAAACCACATCAATAAAAGCAAGACCATGGTTATATCAATAAATGCAGAGAAAGCCCTTTTGACAAAATACAGCATCAGTTTATGATCAAAACACTACAAAAATGGGAATAGATGGAAAATTTCTCAAGATAGTGGAGTCTATATATAGCAAACCTACAGCCAACATCATACTCAATGGTGAAAAACTGGAAGCATTTCCCTTCAGCTCAGGTACTAGACAAGGATGCCCACTATCACCATTACTACTCAACATAGTGTTGGAAGTTCTTGCCATAGCAATCAGGCAGGAGCAAGGAATTAAAGGGATACAGATTGGAAGAGAAGAAGTCAAACTCTCCCTATTTTCAGGTGACATAACAGTTTATATAGAAAAACCTAAGGAATCCAGAAAAAAGCTTTTGGAAATCATCAAGGCAATACAGTAAGGTGTCAGGCTACAACATTAACATTCAAAAGTCAGCGGCATTCCTCTATGCAAACACTAAGGTAGAAAAAGTTGAAATCCAGAAATCAATTCCTTTTACTATAGCAACAAAAACAATAAACTATCTAGGAGTAAACCTAACCAAAGAAGTGAAAGACTTGTATACTGAAAATTATGAGTCACTACTCAAGGAAATTCAAAAAGACACAAAGAAGTGGAAAGATATTCCATGTTCATGGGTTGGAGGAATTAACATCTTCAAAATGAATATACTACCCAGAGCCATCTACAAATTTAATGCTATCCCCATCAAAATCCCAACCACATTTTTAGGAAATGCTACAAATGTTTATCTGGAACCAGAAAAGACCTAGAATTGCCAAAACAATCTTGAGAAGAACAGAACCAGAGGCATCACACTCCCAGATCTCAAATTGTATTATAGGGCCATTGTCATCAAAACTGCTTGGTACTGGAACATGAATAGACACACTGTCCAGTGGAATAAAATTGAGGGCCCAAAAGTAAGCCCCTACACCTATGGACATATAATCTTTGACAAAGGTTCTCAGACTATTAAATGGGGAAAGCAGGGTCTCTTCAACAAATGGTGTTGGAAACAATGGGTTGAAACATGCAGAAGAATGAAACTGAACCACTATATTACACCAAATACAAAGGTGCATTCCAAGTGGATCAGGGAGTTAGATGTTACACCAGAAACTATCAGACACTTAGAGGAAAATATTGGCAGAACTCTTTTCTGCATAAATTTTAAAGACATCTTCAATGAAACGAAACCAATTACAAAGAAGACTAAGGCAAGCATAAACCTATGGGACTACATTAAATTAAAAAGCTTCTGCACAGCTAAAGAAACTATAACCCAAACCAACAGACCACTCACAGAATGGGAGAAGATCTTTACTTGCTATACATTAGACAAGAGGTTAATAACCAAAATATATAGAGTTGCCAAACTCAACCACAAGAAAACAAATAACACCATCTAAAAATGGGGAGAGGACATGGACAGAATATTCACCACAGAAGAATCCTAAAGGCCGAGAAACACATGAAAAAATGCTCCAAGTCTTTGACTATCAGAGAAATGCAAATAAAGACAACAATGAGATACAGCTTCACTCCTGTGAGAATGTCATACATCAGAAAAGGTAGCAGCAGCAAATGCTGGAGAGGGTTTGGGGTCAAAGGAAGCCTCCTACACTGCTAGTGGGAATATCAATTGGTCCAACCTCTGTGGAGAACAGTCTGGAGAACTCTCAGAAGACCAGAAATGGGCCTACACTGTGATCTTGCAATTCCTGTCCTGGGGGTATATCCTAAGGAACCGAACACACCCATCCAAAAACATCTGTGTACACATATGTTCTTAGTAGCACAATTTGTAATAGCCAAAACCTGGAAGCAGCCCAGGTGTCCAACAACAGATGAGTGGCTGAGCAAGTTGTGGTATAGATACACAATGGAATACTACTCAGCTATAAAAAATGGTGACTTCACCATTTTCAGGTGATCTTGGATGGAGCTTGAAAAAAATCGTGTTAAGTGAAGTAAGTCAAAAACAGAAGGATGAATAGGGGATGATCTCACTTTCAGGCAGAAGTTAAAAAACAATATCAGAAGAGAAAACACAAGTAGAATCTGAACTAGAATTGTCATATTGCACCAAAGTAAAAGACTCTGGGGTTGGTGTGGGGGGAGAATACATTTCCAAAAAGGATGACAGAGGACCTAGTGGGGGTTATATTGTTATATGGAAAACTGGGAAATGTTATGCATGTACAAACTATTGTATTTACTGTCGAATATAAAACATCAATTTCCCCCCCCCAAAAAAAATGTTCCGTCTAAGTCACTTCCTATGATAAAAAACTGAGAAAAACTTAAACAAGTATGACTCTTCAAGAGACATTAATTTTTTTCCAATAATTTTTTAAAAGTGGGAAATATGATCTTAGTCCCCCAGAGACTCATCATTGTCATCTGATATTTCAGGACCAAAAATTATTGCCAGTTGTTTTATCTTTCTAACAAGTTAATGTAATAAAAATTCTTATACATTTTGCCTTCAAAGAGAATACATTAAACTATGGAAGCTAAACAACAGGTGTTTACTTTATCTTTTATTATTGCTAGTATAAAGTTATATTCAACCTAATAATTGTAACAATCATATATATCTATGTGGGCCCTATCTATAAGAAAAATAGAAGAGCTGGGGAAACAGCATATTGGCTATGCAAAAAAGACTTTCATGCCTGAACCTCCAAGCTCCTAGGTTCAATCCCCAGTACCACCATAAGCTAGAGCTGAAGAGTGCTCTAGTGTTTACCTCTGTGTCATTTTCCCTGTACCTCACTTATTAAAATCAATAAAATATTTTTAAAAGAAAAAAGTAGAATGGTTTTCATTAATTCAATCTTTTTCCAACACAGGTTGAAGTGTGGTTCAGAAAGTAAACAAAGCATCCCCTTAATGAATAAAGAAACTTGGATATAAGAACTAACCTAGAAAAAGATGAATTCTAACATTTTTTTATGACTCATGATGACTCTGAGATGTGCTACTCCCTATCAATGGCACTTAAGACCACAGAATATATTTTTAAATAGAAAATGCAACAATTTTTTTACCCTGTGAAGTATATAACATTTTTTTAGCTTTTTAAATAATAATATAGAGGTTATGAGCCTGGTATTTAGAAGTGGTTCTATTCTTGGCCCAGACATTTTCTGTGTTATCCTAAGTCAGTGTTCCTATTTTCATGTTTCATTATGGAACATTTTCATCATACAGATACAACAAGATGCACATCCTCAAGAGCATAGATAGTGAAATATGCAGTAACATAATTTAGAAGTGATATGTTTGAGTAACTTTTTTAACATACTTACTTAAATTTACATGATTTAATTTTTAAACTGACTGTGTTCAGTAACAGTATTACAGAGTTCCTGAAAACTTAAGTCTGCTCTGATAACATTGTATAAAGGAAAATAGGGACACTTGAGCTGAGGGTAGATAGCATAATGGTTATGCAAACAGACTCTCATGCTTTAGACTACAAAGTCCCAGGTTCAATCCCCCGCACCACCATAAGCCAGAGCTGAACAATGCTCTGGTTAAATAAATAAATAAATAAACAAACAAATAAATAAAATTTAAAAAGAAAAAAAGAAAATAGGGACACTTACTTAGGATTACACAGAAAATGTCTGGGCAAAAGTAGAACCTGGATTCATCCACTTCTAAATACCAGGCTCATAACCTCTAGATTATTATTTGAAAAACTTAAAAAAAAAAAGTTATGTACTTCACAGGGTAAAAAAAAAAATTGTAGCTACATCAGGATGCAGAGAAAGGAGGAGAAAGGGAGGGACATTTGGATGTTGTACCAGAGTTATGTGTGTCTTGGAGGGGAAGAGAGGAAGGGACCTGGAGTAAAAAGGAAACAGTTATGTACAAATGAAGACAGGTGGCTGTAGAGATGATAGTTGGCCCATGTCTGCAATCTTAGGAACTGCTGTGGCTTGCAATGAAGGGATTGGGGATTGAGAACTCTGGTAGTGGGAACGGTATGGATTTATAACCCTGTTGACATGTGATTTTGCAAATATTAAATCACTAATAAAAATTTAAAAACAGAGAGGGAGAACAGTCTGTGAGGTTAACACAAATAGCATGGAGGATATAAGAGAGGGGAGTGAGGAATCATAGCTCCCAGATGGCTCTTTCTTATGTGCAAGTAGGATATCTTTTGTTATCATTATAATTCCTAAGCTTACCCATATTTTCTATGTTGAAGAAATAGTAGCAATTTTAGAGAGCTCTGAAATGTAACATAAAGTAATACAGGTGTCTTTGGGAGCATTTCAAATGATACCTTCCTGTGCATACTTATTTTCATAGGGATATTAGTGAAAAGACTGAAATGAAGTGAGAAAGGCAGCCAGATAGCTGCAGAAAATAGCCTAGGCAGGGATAATTACCAATAAAAAACCTTAAGGTGAGAACTCGTATGTTGAAAGAACATGGCAGCCAGTATGGCTGGAGCAGAGTTGGTAACCAGAAAAATGACTTTTTAAAAAGTTTCTTTATTGTGGGATTAATGTTTTACATTCGACAGTAAATACAATAGTTTGCACATGCATAACATTTCTCAGGGTAAATAGCTTTATAGTCCTATTTTAAACTCCAGTACCATCTTCCCTGACAATACCTTTAGCCCACCTGCATGTTAGCTGCCAGGCTCAGGCAAAAATCAGTAAAGTCATGGGTCCCTTGGAATATACTTGAAATAGACTTCCTAGCTCCTTCCAAAAGGAAAGCCCCAAATTTCATCTGCTATATTCTTACCTTTAGTTTAGGCTCCTGATTATTAAACAGTTTGTTCTGCTTTATATCTTAATAGTTTTCAGTCACCAAGTTGCAGATGTTACCATGATGTCAACCTGACTTCCCTGGGCAAACAACCTCACCAATATATCCTGGGGCCCCACCTCTCCAGAGTCCTATCCCACTAGGGAAAGGTAGAAAGAAGCTGGAGATATGAATCAAGCTGTCAACACCCATGTCCAGCAGGAGAAGAAATTATAGAAGCCAGACCTTCTGCCTTCTGCACCCCATAAAGATCTTTGGTCCATACTCCCAGAGAGACAAACAGGGAAGCTTCCAATGGAGAAGATGAGATACGGAACTCTGATGGTAGAAATTGTATGGAACTGTAACCCTCTTAGACCACAATCTTGTCAATAATTATTAAATCACTAATAAAAAAGAGGGAGCAAGTAGTGGCACAACTAGTTAAGCGCACACATTATAGTGCACAAGGACCCAGCTTCAAGGCCCTGGTCCCCACCTGCAAAGGAAACATTTCATGAGTAGTGAAGCAGGGCTACAAATGTATCTCTGTCTCTCTCCCTGTTTCCTCCCTCTCCTCTAAATTTCTGGTTCTATTCAATAATAAATAAATAAAAATACATTTTAAAAAGAAAAGTGGTCAGAGTCTAAAGGAATAGTGAACTTTTGGACTTTCTAATAGCATATGTGGCTTAGTATATGAGTATGAGAATTCAAAGATGGCATTAATTTGGTAGGTCTGCTTTAATTCATTGGATGGTTTAAACAACAGACATATGTCATCTGACAACTCTGTAGACTAACAATCCAAGATGAAGGTGTCAGCAGAGTTGGTTCCTTCTGAGGTCTATGAGGGAAGGGTAAGATCCAGGCCTTTCTCCCTGGGTTGTAGTTGATCATCTTAGAGTTACATAGTGCCCTGCCATATGCCTGTGTCTGTATCCAATTTTTTCTTTTTTTATAAGGACTTTGGTAATTCTGGATGGGGGCCTAGTGATCTCATTTTAATTAGCTGTATCAGCAGTGACCCTATTTCCAAATAAAGTCACATTCTGAGGCACTAGGGGTTATCTTAAACACAAATTCACAAAAGATTCAACCTTTCAAAATTTGAAAGAGAAATCTGGGTTGGAAAGACTAATTATCAAATGTTAACATATTATATATATATATATATATATATATATATATATATATATATATTCCTGTATGCTATGTATAGACATGTATAAGTGCTATTACATATATGAGATACATTGATGTGTATGTACAATATATATGTATCTATAATGAGGTATCATGATAGGATATAGCCTATTAGAGTAAGAATGCTTTCATTCAACAAATGTTAAGTATCATGTGTCAGACACTGAGCATCATTTGACTTTACGGGAAATGATAGAGGGGCTGAGAAGTAGTGTAGCAGTAATAAACCCAAATTACATGCCCGAGGCCCCAGATGTTCCAGATTTAATCCTCAGCATTACTATATGCCAGAACTGAACAGTGTCCTGATCTCGCTCACTTTTTCTCTCATGAAAATAAGTAAATCTCTAAAACACAAAAGGGGAAGTAGGAGGAAGGTTAAAAAAAATGGGTTAAAATAAAAAATTTTATGTTAGATGTCATATTGGCAAAATATTTGATATATTTATGAAGATGCTAAAACATTTTATGTTGATGGTAACTGTAGATTGATGACCTCTTGGAAGATATATGACTAAAAATAACTTTTGTGATGCCTAGGCCTCACATATGCACAATTCCAGGGCTCCCATGTCAATAATTTTAGTTTTTTTTTCAACCTCAAATACATAAAGAAAGATAGACCACAGCACCGTTGCACCATCCATTCACACACACACACACACACACACACACACACACACACACACACACACAGTGTGTTGGTACAAACCTAGAGCTAAGCAAAAACGTCGGTAGCACACATGATAAAATAGGTGAGCTATTTTCTGATCCCTAAAATAACTCTTTTCTCAGACACTTTTACTTGTAATAATTCATACCAAAAATTGCACAGACATATAGAGGGATGACCATAAGGATTTTTCCATCCAAAGGAAACAAAAGCACATATCAAAAGAGGTCTATGTATACCCATGTTCACAGCAGCACTATTTGTAATAGCCAAAACCTGAATATAGTCATATGTCCAATGTCAAATGAGTGGCTAAAAAAAATTTGTGATATATATATATATATATATATATATATATATAATGAAATACTAGAGTAATTTCCTTTGCATCATCTTGAGTGGAACTAGAAGGCATCATGATAAATGGGATAAGCCTAAACGAGAAGAGCAGATGCCAAATGATCTCATTTATAAGCAGGATAAATATAAATATGGACAGGGAAGTAGATCACAGAATGAAATGTGGACTGGTACTGGTGTACTTCATCTAAGCAATGAATTATAGGGAAAGAGGGAGAGAAAGGGGGTGGACAAGAACTGTTGGGTCCTGGTGCATAATGACATTTATGCATTTTTATGCATATATCAATGACTGCACTGTAAAACATTAACTCCCTCAAGAAAAAAAAAAGAATTTTCTGGGAGTCAGGCAGTAGGGCATCGGGTTAAGTGCAGGCGGCACAAAGTGCAAGGACCAGCTTAAGAATCCCGGTTTTAGCGCCAGGCTTCCCACCTGCAGGGGATGAAGCAGGTGGTAAAGCAGGTCTGCAGGTATCTATCTTCTCTATCTTCCCCATCTCTCTCCATTTCTCTCTGTCCTATCTAACAACAACAACAAGGGTAACTAAAACAATAAAAAGAAACAACAAGGGCAACAAAAGGGAATAAATAAATATTAAAAAAAGAATTTTCCTCATATGTTAGTACAAGAAAAAAAAACCCTTTATACCAACAATGAATGGTTAAACACTAGTATTTTCATACTGTGAAAAAATTGACAACTATAAAAGAAACTGACAAGAAAATATTCAATGAAGTTTATTTTCTAGAATATTGTTAATAGTGTGTGTGTGTGTGTGTGTGTGTGTGTGTGTGTGTGTGTGTGTGTGTGTGTACGCACGCGCTTTGTAGTGTATGTGATCCAATGTCAAGCTGGGGAACCACCTCATGAGGGATGAGAGAACTTTGGTGCTGTGGTGTCTTTCTCTCTCTCTCTTAGTGTCTCACTCTCCTCCCCCTCCTCCTCCGCCCACTCTTTCCATATGTGTGTGTATATATATATATATACTTAATTTCATCTCAGAGCAGTGAAGCCCCAGCAACAACAACATGCACTATATAATTTTAATTTAAAGGCAGTATAGATATACATAGAAATAGATAACTAATCTTTATACAAAAATACTATTAGTCATTTTTTAAATTTCTGGGTGGTAAATTTTTAAGCAATTAAATTTTTTAAAATATTTGTTCATATTTAATAAGAAACACAAAGATATTTTTAAATGCAAAAAATAAACATTTAAAGTGGCAAGTATTTAGTTAGAGGTCTGCAAAGAATGGTGAAAGAAGTCCTAAAGCTGCTAAACCTGAGTTGAGCACAAGTGTGAACAGAGCGTGTTGAGGAGGAGAAACTGAGCAGAGGCATCACTCAGCCACATCAAAGATGAAGCCAAGCAGGTTCAGGTGCAAGAGATGGTATACTCATTATAAAATCAGTCACATTACTTAATGCACCTATGCTGTTTATCCAATCCCAAGAGAATGCAGACTATTTCTAAAACATATGCAATTGGTGTCAACTTTTCTTTGCAGTTCTACACTACCCATTTATTTATTTTTCCTAACAAGTATTATTTAAAATTCTTCTACAGTATTATATAAATACATCTCCCTCTTTGGGGCAGCTGTGACTGTATTTAGTGAAAATCATTTAATGCTGAGTTTTTCTTCTAAGATCTTTTCATTTTACTAATACCATTTTATTTCTGAGTCTAAGATTCTGACAAAGGACTTCATAGTGCAAGTTCCAAATGAGAAAATATATTTTAGTTCCCAAAAGGGGAATATAAAAAAATATGTGAATCACCAAATTTATATCTTTGAAACCAGTTTGTCCTATTAAAAGAGATTAGCATTAATGCCAGTAGGCCTGAAAGGGTAAAAATATATAGATCGAGAGAGGGAGACAGAACATCCTCAAAGGATTTGATAAGTGCCTGAGAAGTATTTACATGCAAGTCTCACCAATTCTTTCTGAAGCTATAACAGCAGCCATTATAACATCTCTGGCTCATAGTAAGTCTATTTTTTGCTTCCACTTGAACCTAAAGGAGCGCAGATGCAAATGGAAAAATCACCAGTGCCTGACATAAATTTTTGATACATTTTTAATCTTTACTTATTTAACTAGAGAGAGAGAAGCAATTCTTTATTCTGGCTCATGGTCATGCTGGGGATTGCCAGGGACCTCAGAACCTCAGATATGAGGGTCTATTTGCAAAGCCATTAGACCCAGCCCTTTGATTAATTTTTTAAATAAATAAATGGAATAGGTTTGAACATTTTTGCATTGTGATGAGAAATCCTAACTTCTCTGTGATCAGAGACTAATTTAGGAACAATGGGGAAAAGAAATCTATTCTTCATATATTTAGGTCATACCCAAACACTTACTGAGATCAAGGCATGCAATAATAAGTGTAACAGTTTAAGTGTAAGTGTAGACATTACTGAGCTGAGAAGAGGGCAACAAAATAAGGAGAGCACATTGCATAGAGCAAGGGTGAGCCCAAACTAAGCTCCACTTCATTACTACCTTATGGAACTGCAGGTCCAGCATTGCTTGTTCTTGTGAACTTTAAGAGAAAATTTTAGAAGAGAAAATACAAAGCAGAAGTTGGGCTGGAGTTGGTGTATGGCTCCAAAGTAAAAGATTCTGGGGTGGGGGTGGGGAGTGTTCAGGTCCTGGAACACGATGAGAGAGAAGGAACTGGGGAGGCTAGACTGTTATGTGGAAAACTGAGAAACGTTACATATGTTGGAGAGAAAATTTAAATCTAGATTTTAGTGCAAAAAACTGCATTTTTTTCACTGCAAACTTTCAGTCATACTTTTTCACTTATTGATTTATTTTAGTGAAAGAGATAAAAAGAGAAGATACACACACCAGAGCACTACTCAGCCAGCGATGGCTTATGGTGGTGCTGGAGATTAAATCTGGGACCCCAAAACTTCAGGCAAGAAAGCAGTTTGCATGGCCATTATGCTATATTCCCAGTCCCCAAACAGAAAAGTTCTAATTGTTGGCTCAACATTTGAACAATGACTTTGTATTTTGCACACTATCTGGCTAGAGTGTTATCTGATTTTTTTTTTTTTTCCTCCTCCAGGGTTATTGCTGGGCTCGGTGCCTGCACCATGAATCCACCGCTCCTGGAAGCCATTTTTTTTCCCCCTTTTGTTGCCCTTGTTGTAGCTTCGTTGTGGTTATTATTATTGCCCTTGTTGAGGCATTTCGTTGTTGGATAGGACAGAGAGAAATGGAGAGAGGAGGGGAAGACAGAGAAGGGGAGAGAAAGATAGACACCTGCAGACCTGCTTCACCGCCTGTGAAGCGACTCCCCTGCAGGTGGGGAGCCGGGGGCTCGAACCCGGATCCTTACGCGCTTAACCCACTGCGCCACCGCCCGACCCCCTGAAACCTCTGATTTTAACTTTACTGTGTCTAAGAAAATTTATCCTGGGAGTCTGGTGGTACTGCTGCGGGTTAAGCGCAGGTGGTGCAAAGAGTAAGGACTGGTGTAAAGATCCTGGTTTGAGCCCCCCTGGCTCCCCTCCTGCAGGGGAGTCGCTTCACAGGTGGTGAAGCAGGTCTACAGTTGTCTATCTTTCTCTACCCTTCTCTACCCTCCCCTCCTCTCTATTTCTCTGTCCTATCCAACAACGGCTACAACAACAATAATAATAACTACAACAATAAAACAATGGCAACAAAAGGGAATAAATAATAAAAAAGAAAAAAAAAGAAAATTTACAATATATGTCTGCATGTGTTTTATGTATGTAGTTTCTGTGATAACCACCTTGTAGAAACTGAAGAATAAGGAAGATAATCACATGGGAGAGAGAAGTGAGCACTAGGATGAATTAGTGGAAAAATATGAGAGGACTTATTTTCAGAAGGATGGTTGGTCAATGGGCTATGTAGACATGTTGAGTTATTCCAAAGTCTGAAAAATATTTTTCTTTGTTGACGAGGCCACCTGTGTTTGCTAGTTGATGTCCACATTAAAGTTAGAGACTGGGAAATACTGGTGCAATCTCTCTCAGTGATTGTATTTCAAAAGATGGCTCTGGGTCCTTGAGGAAAACATTCCAGTTGTGAAACTCCAAAGAATTTTTTAACAGCAAGTATTCTAAAGTAAATGCTATAAGGAAAGGAGGTCAGAGGCTTATTGTTGGTATTCTTCGTGTTGGTTTGTCCCACTTCCCCCTACCTCTGAGACAAATGGTTTGGCCCTTGCTAGTTTTGTGCCCCTCTTTCTCCATGACCCGTATGCTAAGGACGTCTAGAGTCCCAACAGCAGCCGCAGAGGGAGAATGATTGGGAAGCACATGGTGTGGTGATTTGCCCGCTCATAAATAAAGATTAAACTGCAGCTTCTTGGCCCATCCATGTGTCCACGAGTCACTGTCTCTGTCTACTGCCGCGATGCTAGCCCGGCCTGCTGGAGCCTCCGAAACTTAAACAACAGCCTATTGTCAGGAAGAAAGCTGTATGAAATTTAACTGAGTTGTAAGAAACATTAAGGCTATCTTGGTCATAGGGTGATGACAAATATTAACATTACATATTAATAGTAGATATTAATGTTTAACAAGCTTGTATCTGTACAACATAAACAAATAGCATGGCCTTGGAGGCATGAGGTAGCCTTAGGTTGATAAATTTGGTCAAATAAATGCTCATCTTGATATTTTTCTTGCAGGGATTATTTTTACAAGCAATAGTTAATACCGTAAAACTGAATTTGGATTTTTAAAAACTCTGTGTTTCAGGTATTAAAAATGGTGAACTCCTCCCTCCATCTTGGGTGGAGCTTGGAGAAATCAGGTTAACTGAAATAAGCCAGAAAGAGAAAGATGAATATGGGATGCTCCCACTTGTAGACAGAAGTTGAAAATAAGAACAGGGGTGTTGGGCGGTAGCGCAGTGGGCTACGCACACATGGCATAAAGTGCAAGGACCAAGTTACGGATCCCATTTTGAGCCCCCAGCTCCCCACCTGCAAGAGGGGTCGCTTGATAATCTTTTTTCCTCTCTGTCTCCCCTCATCTCTCAATTTCTCTCTGTCCTATCCAACAACAACAGCAATAATAACAACAACAACCGTAAACAATGGCAACAAAAGGGAAAAAAATAGCCTCCAGGAGCTGCTGTGGATTCATAGTGCAGGCACCGAGCCCCAGCAATAACCTTGCAGGCACTAAAATAAAATAAAATAAAATAAAATAAAATAAAATAGAAAAATAAGACATAAGGGAAAACATGGAGCAGAACTTGGACTGGAGTTGGTGTATTGCACCAAAGTAAAGGCCTCTTGGGTACAGGCCCTAGAAAAGGATGACAGAGGACCTAGTGAGGATTGTATTATTATGTGGAAAACTGAGAAATGTTATGTATGTACACACTATTTTACTTAGTGTTGAATGTAAAATGTTAATCCCCCAATAAAGGAAAAAATTATTATTTTTTTTAAAAAAAGGACTCTGGGCTGTGGAGAGAGGGTTCAGGTCCTGGAACATGATGGTAGAGGAGGACCTAGAGGGAGTTAGATTGTTATGTGGAAAACTGAGAAATGTTGCAATACAAACTACTGTATTTTACTGTCAACTGTAAAACAGTAATCTCTCAATAAACAAAAAAAGACCACAAAAATAAATAAATGATAAAAAATAAAGAAAAAAAATGAGTGACTCATTCCTGTTTGCCTTGGTCTTCCAGAATAATGAAGAGTCCAGACCTATTACAAAGTTGGTCTTAGGAGAAAACTCATGGAAAATATGTCATCATCCAGGAGAGAGATAACCTGTGGACCTCAAGTCCAAATTATGTTTGTACCAGAACCTGCCTCTTGGTTTTGCAGGCTCTGTGCTCCTTTCCACCTGCATAAATATATTCTAGAACAAAGGGAAGTAGCTCTGAGCAATGTTTTTGACTCTGCTGCACTTTCAGTTACAACAGAGTTGTTCCCTTCTTCCCAAAACTAGCATGACAGTGTTTGGATTTCCTTGGCACCAAGGAGCAGGCCCAGGGTTGACTTCAGTGTCAGTGGTATAAGAATTCTAAGGGGCGTCTACGGCCATACCAGCCTGAACAAGCCCAGTCTCGTCTGATCTTGGAAGCTAAGAATTCTAAAGGGCAGGGCAGAGGCATACCTGGTTGATTGCACATGTTACCATGCACAAAGACCCAGGTTCAAGCCCCCCCCCTCCAGACTCACTTGTAAAGGGGGAGCTTCTTGGGTAGTAAAGCAGTGTTGCAGGTTTCTCTCTGTTTCTCTCCCTCTTTATCTAGCCCTCTCTTCTCAGTTCTCTCTATCTTTATGAAATAAAATAAAATAATTTGAAAGAATTATTTTAAATAATTCTAAGTAAAAAATTCTGTTAATTCACGAATTTGGAAGAGAGACTAGTGCTACCCTGGTATGTCATTTCCAAAATATGTCTTTGGCAAAAAAGTAAGTTTCATAAGAAAGGCCCTAAAGGCACAAAAGAATGAAGTTTACTTTTAAAAATTTTTTTTATTATCTTTATTTATTGGAGAGAGACAGCCAGGAATTGAGAAGATAGGGGGAGATGGAGAGAGAAAGATACCTGCAGCACTGCTTCACCACTCATGAAGTTTTCCCCTTGCAGGTGGGGACCTGGGGCTCGAACCTATGTCCTTGCATATTGTAACATGTGTGCTCAACCAGGTTCACCACCACTTGGCTGAAGTTTACTTTTAAGATAAAAAAAAAAAATTCTTCTAGGGAAATGCCCATCAGAGAAAGCAGAGTTTATGTCTGCATGTGAACTTTGACCTCCATGTTTTATCTTCACATGTCTACATGTGAAGTTTTATCTTTTGGGGGAAACCTTCCAGATCCTTCTTTCTTTTTTCCGAAATTCTCTGTATTAGGATGTTATTTAAAAAACAGTTTCTCACTTTCCAGGTACCAAATGCTTTCACCAGCTGTGCAACCTTAAGAGCCTTGGTTGCTTCATTTCTGAATTGGCATAATGAATGCAGACCAGATAACATTTGTATGAGAAGTCAATCTGATTTGTGTAAAGTACTCAACATGGTCTTTGGCATACAATAACTTTAAATAGTAGCCATTAATATTTCAGCCAGTTTTCATCTATGTTATTTTATTATTCTCGTAAAATGATGACAATAATATCAACAAATATTATATCAACAAATAATATAATATAAAACAATAATATCAACAAGTATCATAATATCACTATGACAATAATATCAACAAAGCATAGGAGAGATGGAAGGAAAGATGTTTTTAAAAAATCATAACTTTATCAAAAAGAGCTGAAGAAACTATCTTTGAAGCAGTAGTTATCTCCAAAGCACCATGCCCTACCCTCTATAACTCATCCCTATTTTCTGCCCAACTTTCTTTGTGTTCTTTCAAACTTAAACACAGTCCCAAATAGAGCTCAAATCTTCATCTTATTTAACCCCAGGATAGAATCCATTTTTTAGTTGCAACCCTTGTTTTGTTTTTTTTCTTAAATTTATCACTGGTATCATTTTACTCAATGCAATTTACTCTTTGGAAGTCCAAGAGGTTGCTAGTTACTTTTCAGGAAGTTCTTTGCAAATTCTCCCCCCGACAAGGCTTTCCTTTGTTTGTATCTTGGTAGCAATTCTAAAATTTTCAAGATTTGGGCTCTGCTATTATAATTATGCTCAGAGTATCTACACAGAAGTGGTTCATTTCACCATCCAATAAACTCTGTTTGTGGTTATGACACTGGAATGGAAGGAAGCCAGGAGCCTATAGTAGCGATCCTGGGGAAAGTGTAAGCAGCTGTGGACATGTAATATAAAACCTCTGAAAACCGTGCTGCAGTCCATTCACAGCATTAGTATAACATGAAGGCTGGATCTTGCTAGTTCTCCGGACGACTTTTCTCCTACTGCAGAAGAAAAGACTAACAGACAAACCTGGGTGCAGCCAGAAAGGTCCAGATAGAGGAGTTTATGGCATCCATTCCCTAAACTCAGGTACTGTAAACCTTTGTCTGTGAAATTTCTGCAATAAGCGAGGCTAAGATTCTGTAAATTGTGGAAGTGCCTGAAAAGACAGAGAAAAGAGAGGAAGGAGAGTCATTATACTTTGGTTGTCTTCTCACATTTTTCTTAAAACAGTATGACAAAGAAAAGTAAGGCTGTATTTTTCCCCTTGAAGATATGCAACAGTTGGATTTTATTAATTCTCTTCCTACTAAATAAAGGGGATTGGAGTGACATATCAGATAATGCATGTTTCCATTAGAGATGAAAATAGTTAAAGCTATGCCTAGATTTTTTTTAAGAAAGCTGATTGGGAAAATGCTTTGGGGGCAGGAGAAATGTGTGCATTCATATTGTTTGGAAGTTAGAATGTATTTGAAACCAAAGTTACAATGTTTGTGTTTAGGTTTTGTCTTCAAGTTCCTAAATGAAAAATATTTAGAAGAAGAAGACCTTTGTCAGCATTTAAATGGTGATTAACTGTTAGATGAGACTGAAGGTTTGAGGCAGAAAGGCAACAAAGTTGAACATGAGTTTTTTAAATGGACATGATAAGCAAATGGTTTGAAGAAGCAGGTTTGACTATGCTTGATTTTATAGATAACAGTTATGCTTAAAGAACTAGTTGATACATGTGGCTTAGAACTGGGTTAACAACAACAGTCTGCAAATGGGTGGGTAACGTGAGAGCAAAACACTACATCAGAGGCTATCCATCTCACTAAAGTTGAAACAGATTAAATACGGCATCACCACAATGACCAAAATGAATGCTTCCAGAAAAAAAAAAAAAGGATAATTAAGTTGAGCCTGCACTACCCTACAAGGGCTCACAGTCTGAGCACACTCCGTGGACACTTTTCCAAGCTCTACTAAGCTTGGTATTCTTTTCAAAGTGCAAGAACTCCCACTACTGCCCGCTGATGGTTTGATCTGCTGCAGTTTAATAGCAAACATAAAAGCAAAACAAACAATGGGAAAGAAAATCTCTCTCTCTCTCTCTCTGGAGTAAATAACTCACAATGTGCAGCTTCATACAAACGGGAAATAAGGCACAGAAGCATTGGCCATTAACCAGATTTATTTTCAAAATTTGAGCTACAGAAGTATGTGCTATGATTTCCATTCTATAGTGAATCATTTTATTCAAAGCGCACATTCCCCTCTGGCAATGCCTGCGTCCAGAAGACCCAAGAGTAAAGAGAGGGAAGTCTTTTGGATTCCCCTGTGGCTGGGTGAGCAGGATCATAAGGAGGAAATAGGATTAATATCCTTAAGACTTGCCCCTCTCTTATGGGACCCTTGAGTTAAGTAAGAATTATGCCAACAATTTAGATTTTTTAAAATCTTTCTCTACTTGGAGCATACCCTTATGATCCAACAAAATACAGTTCTCTTAGGGTTGAGAGAGATGTGTGCTATCATGTCTGATAACCCTTTAACTCTCTAATTTGGAAAAAGGGTCTGTAAGGCAAGCAGCATGGCACAATAGAAAACATGCGGGGCCAGGTGGTGGCGCAGGGGCCAAGAGGTGGCGTAGTGGCCAGGTGGTGGCGCACCTGGTTGAGCGCACATGTTAACAGTGTGCAAGAACCTGGGTTCGAGCCCCCAGCCCCCACCTGCAGGGGGAAAGCTTCACAAGTGGTGAAGCAGGGCTGCAGGTGTCTCTCTGTCTCTCTCCCTCTCTATCACCCCCTTCCCTCTTGATTTCTGATTGTCTCAATCCAAATAAATAAATAAAGATAATTTGTTTAAAAAAAAAAAGAAAAGAAAACATGCAAGGTGGGAATCGAGCTGTAGTGCATTGAGTTAAGTGCACGTGGCTCAAAGTACAAGGACCAGTGTAAGGATCCCAGTTCGAGCCCCCCTGGCTCCCCACCTGCAGGGGAGTCACTTCACAGGCAGTGAAGCAGGTCTGCGGGTGTCTATCTTTCTCTCCCCCTTCTGTCTTCCCCTTCTCTCTTCATTTCTCTGTCCTATCCAACAACAATGACATCAACAACAACAACAATAATAACTACAACAATAAAACAACAAGGGCAACAAAAGGGAATAAATAAATAAATATTTTTAAATATACTTAAAAAATAAAAGCAAACATACAAAGTTTTGGAATCTGACAAAATTTGATTTCAACTTCCCTTCCTGACAGTGCAATTTCCCAACTTCTCAGAGATTGCATCTGTTAAATGGAGATTATACTATCTTTTTTTTTAATCCAGACCAACTGTGGTGTATCTCACTTTCATGAACCTCAGGTTTTTCCTCTGCAGCACTTATGTAACCTTACCTTTCCTTTCCTTAGAAATGTGGCCAATATAAATGTAATAGCATAATATCAACAGTGAATTTTGATGACTAAATTCGCAGGAATAATGTAGAAGTTTTTAAGATATATAGAATTATCACTACTTCTGCCTCCTTAAATAACAACATTAATTGATATTATAAAATTATACTATCTTCAGGGGTGGGTGGTTGCACACCTGGTTGAGCCCACATGTTACCTACCATGTGTAAGGACCTGGGTTCAAACCTCCCCCCATCCTCCACCTGCAAGGGAGAAGCTTAGTGAGTGGAGAAACAGTGGTACATGTGTCTCTCTGTTCCCTGTTGAGAAACATAACCACTAATGTTTCATTCTTTATGTGTTGTTCAGTTTTAGACTATTCTGAAACTATCTGTAAATTTTATATGTAACCAAATGGTCTCTCATAACCATAATAATAAAACTTTCACTTATAAAATCAAGCATATTCAAATATAACCCATACGTCTTTTAGTCCATGTAGCCAGCTAATAAGTATCAAAGTGAACTGGGGAGACAGCATAATACTTATGCAAAGACTTTCATGCCTAAGGTTCCAGATTCAGTTCTCACACCACCAAAAGCCAGAGATGAACAGTGCTCTGGTCTTTCTGTATCTTTCTCTCTGTACCTCTGACTCACTAAAAAATGAATAAATAAAAATATTTTCAAACCTAGTATCAAAATAGGAATCGACTTAGGAGTTCATACATTTTTGTATCATAGATATGTATGAAACTATAGACTTTTTGCCAACATAATTTTTTAAAACTAAGATAATATAAACTTACAGGATAACATGTTTTAGGGGTGCACTTTCACATCTCTTCATGATGTGAAGACATCTCTCCATGTCACACCCGCCACTGAAGTACCAAAATGCCACCATCAAAGCCTCCTGGCCTCCTTTAACTCTTACCCTCCCCTACTGGTGGTTTCAGTTCTGTACTCAAGAGTCGAAGGTGTTGTTTTCATTTGACTTTATCCATTCTCTTTCTTTGCTTCTTTATATTACACATGTGTCTTTTTGTTCCTGAGATACTTCACTTATCATAACCCCCTTCAATCTCATCCAGATTGTAGCAACTGGCAAGATTTCATCATCTCACAAATGAATAGTATATGTATATTGTGTCAGTGTACTACAACTTCCTAATCCAATCATCTATCATCGGCCATGTGGGTTATTTACATATGGCTATCATAAATAGTTTTAAAATAAACTTGATATGCATATGCCTTTCCAGATGAATACTTTGTATTTTGTATTGCTTTTTCCATAGATACCTAAGAGTGTGTTTGCTAGATCCATATATGGCAGTTTTATTTATAAGTTTTTAAATTTATTATTTATTTTTTCCTTTTGCTGCCCTTGTTGTTTAACATTGTTGTGGTTATTGATGTCGTTGTTGTTGGATAGGACAGAGAGAAATGGAGAGAGAATGGAAGACAGAGGGGGGGAGAGAAAGATAGACACCTGCAGACCTGTTTCACCACTTGTGAAGCGACTCCCCTGCAGGTGAGGAGCCGGGGGTTCAAACCGGAATCCTTATGCTGGTCCTTACACCACTTGCGCTTAATCCGCTGTGCCACTGCCCGACTCCATATTTTTAATTTTTTGAGTAACCTCCGTACTGTTTTCACAGGGGCTAAACCAACTGATATCCCCACCAACAGTGTATAGGTACTTCTTTTTCTCCAAACTGCCATCAGCACTTGTTATTTCTGGTCTTTTTGGGGGGACAGGGCAGGAGTAGTGGTGGTGAGATTAATGTTTTACAGTAGATACAGCTGTTGGTACATGTACACAATTTCTCAGTTTTCTGCAAAACTCTCTCCTCCAGTCTAGGTCCTCCTCTACCATCAGGCACCAGGATGTGAAATCCAACCCCCAGACCCTCAGAGTCCTTTACTCTGGTGCAATACACCAAGCCCAGTCCAATTCAACTTTGTGTTTCCCCTTTCTGTTCTTATTCCTCAATTTCTGCCTATGAGTGAGATGTCTGGTCTTTTTTATATATAGATAGGTCATTCTCACAGGTGTGAGATGATAGCTCGTTGTCATTTTGATTTGCATTTCCCTAATAATAAGTAATACAGATTAAAATATTAAATAATAAAATCTAGTGAAAGGTCTGACAACTACCATGATTTTGAAGTAGTGGTGAGTACCAGTGATATTTCGCAATATTTGCAAGACTTATAATAAAAAAATGTGTGATAAATGATTTGTCATTGATATAGGTGAAAGAGTTCCAGGGACTGCTAATAGGACTTTTAAACCAAATTTCAATTAGAGCTTAGGAAAAAAAAATGGAGATATTTTTTCCTCTCATCAAAATTAATTGTTAACCCCTGAACTTTTGCCTAGTCTCTTTGGGGAATATAATGACCCCAGGTTAAGAACCTTGGGTTTGGCAAAAGAGGTTGCTCATTAAACTTAATGACTCCCAGACTGAAAATCTCTACATAGTTCTATGCAAAGGAGAGCCTCATGAAAACCACTGAGCTTAAAGCAAAGAACAGGGATTTTGCATGGCCCTATTGGTCTCCTAGGGATTTATAATTCTGCAGGCTTAAAACTGCTAGGATGGGAAAAGTATCCTTTGACAGTGAAATAACACTTGGCAACTTTCACGCAATACTGCTACTTTTTATTCTGAATTGTGGCCAAGAAATGTGTCTCTTACATGAATAAAGTTCATTATTTTCCCAACCCACGGATAACTTGGGTAGATCTAATTCTACTATTTTACTTTGAGGCAGTGTTTGCAGCATGTGTTTACCTTTTCCTTATTAATTAATGAATATCCATTTCTTTTTTTCTTTTACATTTTATTTCATTTCATTTTCACCACCAGGATTATTGCTGGGGCTTGGCACTTGCACAAGACTTCATCAGCCCCAGTGGCCTTTATTTTTTTTCTTCTTTCTTTCTCTCTCTCTTTCTTTCTTTCTTTCTTTCGCTCTATCTTTCTTTCTTTTATGATAGAAACAGAGAGAAATTTACAGGAAGTGAAACACCTACAGCACTGTTCCACCACCCATAAAGTTACCCATAAAGTTTTCCTCCTGCAGGTGGGAACCACGTGCTTAAACCCATGGCCTCATGCACAATAATATGTGTGCCCTACCAGGAGCACCACAACTCCTCCCCACCTCCCACCAGCTTGTTTTATTTATTTATTACCAGAGCACTGCCCAGCTCTGACTTGTGATGGTGCTGGGAAATGAACCTGGGAGCCTTAGGCATGAAAGTTGTTTGTATTACCCCAACCCTACTCCCAAGCATTTCTTACAGGGAGGGATTCTGTGATTTATTTACTTCTCTTACATTACCACTATTGTTATCTTAAAGAAATCACAATTCTTGGAGCAGCTAAGTAGTTCACCTGGATAATGTGCCTGCTTTGCCATGCATGGGATCCAGGTCTGAACATAACCCTTACCACTTTGGAGGAATCTGCAGTACTATATTTTTTACTTCTCTCTAGCGAAAAATAATCAGTTGCTGACATGTAGATAAATCAAAAAATTCATTCCAGAGCAGAAAAGCCCTGGTGACAAACAAAAAAATAAAGAAATGAAGAAAATAAGTCATTTAGGGTCCGGTAGTGGCACAACTGATTGAGCACACATGTTACAATGTTCAAGTATCCAGGTTTGAGCCTCTGGTCCCCACCTCAAGTGGGAAAGCTTTGTGAGTGGTGAAGCAGTGTTGCAGGTGTCTGTCTGTCTCTTTCTCTCTCTGTCACCCCCTTCCCTCTTGATTTTTGGCTGTCTCTATCCAGTAAATAAATATAATAAATTTAAAAAAGAAAGAAAGAAATCATTCCTCTCCTTTCTTCCATAACAATTGAAGTTTGATCTTCAAATCCCTGAGTCAGTTACTACTGGGAGGAAGATACAGTCACACACTTAAAGGGAAATTTTCCCAAAAATGACCAAGACAAGGGGATCTAGGATAGCAGTGAGAGTATTTTGCAGACACCTATCATGATAAGATGAGAAATTTTACCCATGTGTCAACAACTTGTACTTACTGTGAACCACTAACTCCCCCAATTAAAAACAAAAGACAGGATTTGCATGTGGATTCTTTGCAGTGGAGTGTTGGAACTCTTTAGTTCACAGAAGTAGTTTCTCATAATACATACAGTTCCTACAGAAAACACAAATAGAGTGGCTTGGCTACCTATCTGAAGGTGTCCAGTTGGGCATCTGCTTAGCTTATTCCATCTGCCACACTGATGAGCAGACTTTATAACATGAGAGTTCTTACTACTAAGAAGTTTCCAAGCCAGCTGAAGACCTAATTCATCTATATGAAAAATAACTAGACACCAAACCACTATAAAAATATAAGACTTTACTAAGATATAATGATTATCTAACTTTACACATCAGTGTATTTCTAGAATATACCTCTCACATAGTAATTGGTTAGTGGATGGTGACTTGGTCAGTGAAAGTCACTATTAGAATCTGAAGAAAGGAGAAATCACAGTGGGCTTTTAGAAAATGGTGAGAGTTGAGTACTAAGGATCATGGATCACACTGAAGAGAATGACATTCAAATTATTGAAAAAGAGAAGCATGTTACATTTAGATAGCCAGAGCTAAAGGCTTCTCTGGGCAAATAGGTCTGATCAAATAATGTTAAGGAACTATAATAGATCTTGGGCCTTAGATATGTCAAAGATATAATCAAATTATTGATCTACGGAGATCCCTCTTGTGGCTTAAGGCAGAGCAGATTGAAGGAAGGAGAGATCAGAGATTGAATCATTGCAATACAGTGCCAAGGGGGATGCTGTGAGTGCCACCAACATGTTGGACTAGAAGAAAAGAAACAAGTTTTTAAATAGAGCAGGTTTAATTGAGGAAATAATTAGAAGTAAAATGTTGTGGAGTGGGCATGAGCTGCAGGCAACCCTCATTTTCAATTTTAGAGAATTAAATAAGTACCCAAAGAAATGTGGGGAAAAATCATATAAAAATGTGACACATCAGTATTGCTAAGAAGGGCAAACAAATGCCTTTTTTTTAATAGACTTTTTCTTGGAAAGAAATACTGAAAACAATGAAGAGAGAATGACAGCAGTGACAAACAACATTTCTCTGGTTATTTATAGCTTAAAGAATGCATCTGCATTCTCCAGCATGTTTGAACAATGGGAAACAGAACAAAAAACAGAGAATCAGTATGAAATGTACTTTTATCACAGGTAGAAAAGTCAGTTTAGATTTTTATGTGACAAAAAAGTAATGCCAAGTCATATACATTCAAAATTATTCTCCATATCAAATTATCAACATTATCATACCCTATCAAATTATCAATAACAAGATCTTGAAGTTCAAAAAATTCTCATTCTAGATACTACTGCCCACTAAAATACAAATACGTTTGGGCATAAATATAGCATTATTTTAAATGTTCTAAAATGAAAGTATCTAAATACATGAAAGGAAAAAAAGAAAGTTTTTAAGTTTAAAATTCTTATAATGTGACAAATGTTACTTCCATATCATCTGCTTTAAAAATTCAGGTTTCCACATGAGGACTTTTTTTTTTTTACATTTTCATATTTTTATTCTTTTTTCCTTTTATCAAAATATCTTTCAGCTTTTGCTACTGGTGGTACTGGAGGCTGAACCAGGGCTCTCTTGCATGTAAATTTAAAACTGACCATGGTAAAAGTACACCATGGACTTCATTTACAAATCAAAGCATGCCCATCTCATTCTAGACCAGCCAATTATTAAAACATATATCAGAATATTGCTATCTTGAGGACACACTTTGAGAATTACTAATGATGAGAAAGAAGTATGCTAAGGAAATATACACAAAGATAAAAATGGTGATAGGGACGATAACAGATTGAAGGCCACCAATAAAATTGTTAGAGAAAATAAAAAGTGATTCATAAGAATGTTAAATATAGAAATACTAAAAAGGAAAACACTTTCCATGGCTGAAAAAAAAGACCTAAATTTTATTTTATTTTGTTTTAGTTTATTTCTTAGCTTTTTTTGGTTGACTTCTTTTATTATTTAACAGTGTCATTTTCGTGTATAGCTGTATTCATGTTTTTAACCACTGTATTGAAGAAAGGTTGATTTATAGTATTGTTGTCACAGGCATACGGCGGCTCCACATCTCCTCAAGATAGGTGTCAGCACACCCTATCCTCCAGCAAACCATCCTCC
Organism: Erinaceus europaeus; assembly: GCF_950295315.1. Classification (NCBI taxonomy): domain Eukaryota; kingdom Metazoa; phylum Chordata; class Mammalia; order Eulipotyphla; family Erinaceidae; genus Erinaceus; species Erinaceus europaeus. The sequence goes on from NC_080169.1 coordinate 71,011,339, forward strand.
CCCTCCTCCACAGAGTACTGGGTGGCCAATCAAAATGCCCCCTGCAGCCCACTGCCTACTTCCTTCTGCATCCCCAGATCTGCTGTGATAGACCACAGTCCATCATTGCTGAATAACATTCCATTGTGTAGATGTAAAAAAGCTAAACTTTATTTATTTTTTTAAATGTTTTAATTTTTTTATTTTTGCCTCCAGGGTTATCACTGGGGCTTGATACCTGTATTAAGAATCCACTGCTCCTGGTGAACTTTTTTTTTCCCCCATTGTTGCTGCTTCTTTTGTTGTTGGACAGGACAGAGAGAAATGGAGAGGGGGAGAGAGGAGGGAAAGACAGAGAGGGGAAAGAAAGACACATGCAGACCTACTTCACCACCTGTGATGCAACCCCCCTGCAAGTGGGGGCTGGAGAAAAGAGCTAAACTTTAATCTGTAGGTTTACTATGTTCTAAGAAAAAAAAATTTTTTAAGACACAACTACACTTGAAAAAAAAAAGTTTTCTCAGGGGAAAGAACATTTTTTGTTATCATATTAGCAGAAAAAATATTGGCTACCAACAAAGGAACAAAAACATACTGGCTTTATACTTCTCTTTAACTTAAAATAGAAATGATTATGAAACATTTGTAAGGATAAAATAAAGGACATAATTCAAGAACTAAACACCAAGAGGAATAGTTATTCATCCTCCAAGACAATTGAAAGTCATTTCTACTGAGGCTAAGCAGTGGAGCACCTAGTTGAGCCCAGACATTATAGTGTGCAGAGACCAGAGTTCAAGCCCCAGGTCCACCTGCAGGGGTGAAGATTCATGAGTGACGACAAAATGTTGTAGGTGTCTCTTTCTTCTTCTCTCTCTTTCCTCCTTCTCTCTTAAATTCTTTATCTAGCCAAAGTAGATAAATAAAAATAGTTTTAAAAAAGAAAGAACAGAAAGGGAAATTCAAAGCAGGAGTTGACTGAATTTGGAGTAGGGCACCAAAGAAAAATCCCTGGGTGGAGGATGAGGGTGAATGTTCAGCTTCATGGCAGGGGGTGGGGGAGAGGAGGAAGGGATGGGACACAGTCTTTTGGTGGTGGGAATGGTGTTTATAAAAAAAAATTTAAAAAGAAAGTCATTTCTAAAAAACAATAGCTGAAAATCAGAGAAAGGTGTTTTTTAATGTGATGTTGGGCTCAAACCCAGGGCCTCACAGAGGTACTCCACTGCCAAGCCATATGCCCAGCCCATTTTTCACTGTATATGGTGTGTGTGTGTGTGTGTGTGTGTGTGTGTGTGTGTGTGTGTGTGTGTGTGTGTGTGTGTATTGTGTTGGAGACAGAGACATAGAATAGGGAGAGATTCCAAAATACTGCTTCACCATCATGGAGTTCTGCTTGTGTCTGTTCATAGTGCAACATGTGGTGCCTAGTGTTAACTCTAAAGTCTCCCACATGGAAGGCATGCACTCAACCCACTAAGCCAACTCTTTAGATCCAAAAGATAAATCAAAATTAAAGAATAAAAAAGTTGTAGAATAAATGAACCATCACTGAATGGAAAAATCAGAATTAGGACTCCATAATCATTATAAATCTGATTACAACACTGAACAAACATTAAAATTAATATTAAAAAATTAAGTGATGAACAAAAATCTCACATAGCACATCTGTACATAAAAGGGCATAAAAGGCGTGCCATCAAGTTCAAGGGGAAATTAAAATGTAGTAGATCTCTTGTCCAATACAGAAGACAAAAGCATTGTTTAATCATGCTTTTGATAATAATATTGTATTTATTTAATTTCTCTACTGCACTGATCAATTATGGTTTATGGTGATGCCAGGGATGGGAGCTAAGACCTGGAGCCTGGAGATGTGAAAGTCTTTTTGCATAACCATTGTTACTTTCCAGGCCCAAGGAATGCCTTATTAAAACACACACAAGGAAATACTACTTAGAATACAAAACAGATAATGCACATAACTTTCAATAAAATTAAATAAGTAATACAGTTCATATAGCAGAAGGCAGAAAGTATGTGTACTGCACTACAAGTCTGACCATGGGAGAGTTCCTAGGACTGATCCCCATTACAACATAGGAGCACCATGCACAGCACCAAAGGAGACTCCATGGATGGTGGTGTGGTGCTTTTTATATTTTCCCTTCTCTGTGTATCGCTCTTTTCCCCTATCTGCTCTTCTGCTCTCAAAAAATATAGAATAAACACTGGTGCAGGGAATCCATTCAATATACACAAGACCCTTGGTTCATTCTCTGGCACCACATAAAAGATGTACAGATATAAAACATGCGTGTCACACACTTTAACATAGTGATAAATATATAATACCCTTTATCGTAAATTTTATATGCTTTTTGTGATATCTTGTAGTCTTCTGTTCCTTCTCCTTCAAAGAATTACTGGCCAAGGAGAAACACATTTGTGTCCAAGACTGTCAAAAATCCACAGATAAAATATCCCTAAAATATAAATAAAATTAAATATCCCTAAAGATAGTGAGGGGTCCCAACAGACTACTGGAGTGTGGCATCAAGAAATTCAGGACTGGGATATTCAAACTCTAGGAAGACAAGACATATGTGTTCTGTTATGAAGAAATCCCAAACACCAGAGGAACTTTAAAAGACTAGGTTTCAACACCCAGGAAGAAGAACCAGGAGACAAGCAGAGTCTAACGGAGGATACTGTCTACATTGCTCTCAGTGTGACATAGAAATGTTACTGTGTCATTGGCTCTAAGGTAGAAGATCAACCTGGACACTCCCAAAGGGGAAAGGCAGTTTGAAGACATGGCAGTAACAGCCTTGTTATCAGAATAATGGTGCCAGAGTAATATAATATGGGCAAAAGGAGCATTGCTTCTGGGGAATGCAGGAGTCAGCCCTAGTGTGGAGGAGGGTAACGACTGATATTTTCAATAAAATACAAGTAACACAAGCATTACCTTGGTAGGAGTCTCATTGTCCTGTTGGTGATAGATGTGTTAGAGAGATTGAGATACAGGACTCCAGGACAGCTCTCAGAGATGTATTTCATTGATTCATCCTGAATAAAAAAGATAGGAAATAATCTTATTAACTCTTAACAGGATTTGCAACTTTTTTATTATCTCTCTATTCTAGTAGTATGCAATTGTGCATTATCTATCTCTCTGCCACCAAAAAAAAAAATATATGCAAGACACGGTTTCTTCATATTCCTTGATTTTGGTATAAATGAAATACAAAGTAGTGGTTTTGCTTAAAGCTCCATTATTCTAACCCATTCCTTTTCTTTGGAAATAAAGATCCACTTCATCATAATAACATTGTATTAAAATCAAAACCCTTGCAGATGTAATTGTGTGACAAGAAATCTGAGCTGAACGGTCAAATTCTACTGATATGTGACATGTAGGAAAGTGACTAAAAGTCTGCCCATTTTTAAACTTCATAAAATTATTCTGAAAGATAGGAAAAAGAATTCTTCTTCATTAAGAGAGAATTCATATCTACAAAGGTAGATAAAAATGTTATGAAATTAAGTTTCTATGGTTGTTACTAAATATATTAAGATAGTTATACAGAAGCCAAGAGATAGCTTACCCAGAACAGCACACACTTTGCTGTGCTTGAGGACCCAGATTTGAGTTCCCAGCACCACATGGAAGCACCAGGAGAGTTTCATGAATAGTGAAAAGGTACCCCCTCACACTTCTTTCTTGTATTTAAAGGAAAAAAATGTCCACCAAGACTGGTAGGCTTACAAATTTGAGGTCCCATCATAAAATAATCACAGTTAAGTATAACTAAACAGATATTCACCAAATGTGTGGTAAATTTGAAAAGGCCTCAAGTAAAATAGACATTACATAAATATTGAACATGAAATTCAACATTTGGGTAGGGTAGGATGGAAACTCAAATATTCAAGCAACTTCCCCTAGAGAGCTAGAACTGAGGTAGAAGAAAAATGGTTACTTGTGATATGAGAGAGACAGAAAACCAGTGATTTTGACTGACATATACATCACCAGATGAACTGTGAGTTTTGATCACAAGAGAGCTGCTATCTCACATGGACCACTACATTTAAAGTGCCCTGAAAGAATAGTGGCAGGTTTTTATTTAGATGATGATGATGTCTCTCCAAGAACAAAAAGAATATATTAGTTTTTATTTTTGTAGTATGTGAAGTTTATAAGGAGCAAGACATGGTAGGAATGTATTCATGATCACCTGACTTGGAGATGTGCTTGGGGAAGAATCCTGCAAGGGTAATGTGGCCAACTCCAACACCACTAGCTATGGAAGAAGGTCATTTTCAACAGGATCATTAATGTTTAATATTCTGTCCCTTGCTATTTCATGGAATCATGGATAACAAATAACTAAATACTGTAGGTCAGAGTCATTATAGCATGGAATAGAAATTACTTCTTTTATAAGGAAAGCACATCACACCTGAAAGGAACACAAATTTATATTTTAAGTTATAAAACTCCATAATTATGCTACAGGGCAGTTTCTGTTATGCCAGTGCAACTTGAGTACAGGTTCAGAGTTTTCAAAAAACACTGAACTTTTGCATTCAAGCTACCAGCATATTTTCTATTCACCACCAAAATGTAGCATTTTGATATATATGTGAACAGTAAAAATTTCTCAGAAATAGAAAGAACAACCACAATATGTGGCCCTGTCTTTTAACACAAACAAACCTATATTTAAAAATGTTCATACTAATCAAATTTCAGTGTAATTGCACTCCTATTGTAATATTCCATTAAAAATGCAAATGAGATGTGAAAAGACAGGCTAAGCTCCGCTTCCCCAGAGACTCACCCTACTAAGGAAAGAAAGAGGCAGACTGGGAGTATGGATCGACCAGTCAACGCCCATGTTTAGCGGGGAAGCAATTACAGAAGCCAGACCTTCCACCTTCTGCAACCCACAACGACCCTGGATCCATACTCCCAGTGAGATAGAGAATGGGAAGGCTATCAGGGGAGGGGGTGGGATATGGAGATCGGGTTATGGGAATTGTGCGGAATTGTACCCCTCTTATTCTATGGTTTTGTTAATGTCTCCTTTCTTAAATAATAATAATAAAAGAATAGGAAAGCTATCAGGGGAGGGGATGGGATATAGAGATCTGGTGGTGGGAACTGTGTGGAGTTGAACCCCTCCTATCCTATGGTTTTGTTAATGTCTCCTTTTTAAAATAAATAAATTTGTAAAAAGAGAGAGGCTAAAAAGTTGGTTTACATATCCTTAGAGAAGTAGCCACAGAGAAAATGAAAATGTGAGAATATGGGAAAAGCAAGATGAAGTATGATTTATGTGTCATAGAGAAAACTGACTTTTCCTTTGAGATGGAAAGATGAAGTGTTCTCTGAAATTTTCCTCGCTGGAGGAGCTTAGACATACAACCAAATTCAGACAATTCTTATTCTCAGTCATTAAAGAAATCCAAAGTTCAATTCCCAAAAACTTGAACACAAATGCAGAAAACAAGTGTCTACATTGCAGAATGATTTAGGAAATTGACCACATAATAGCTGATTTCTTTTTTTTCTATCTTAACTCTTTATTATTATTATTTTTTTTAATTATTTACTGGGGAATTAATGTTTTACATTCAACAGTAAGTACAATAGTTTGTAATGCATAACATTTCCGAGTTTTCCATATAAAAATATAACCCCCACTAGGTCCTCTGTCATCCTTTTTGGACCTGTATTCTCCCGCCGCATCCACTTCAGAGTATTTTACTTTGGTGCAACACGCCAATTCCAGTTCAGGTTCTACTTGTGTTTTCTCTTCTGATCCTGTTTTTCAACTTCTGCATGAGGGTGAGATTATCCCATATTCATCCTACTGTTTCTGACTTATTTCTCTTAACATGATTTTTTCTTTTTTAAAAATTTTTTATATTTATTTATTCCCTTTAGTTGCCCTTGTTGTTTTATTGTTATAGTTACTATTGTTGAATAGGACAGAAAGAAATCGAGAAAGGAGGGGAAGACAGAGAGGGAGAGAGAAAGACAGACACGTATAGACCTGCTTCACAGCTTTTGAAGCGACTCCCCTGCAGCTGGGGAGCCTGGGGCTCTAATGGGGATACCTATGCCGGTCATTGTGCTTTGCACCACATGGGCATAACTCGCTGCTGTACAGCACAACTTCCCTTAACATGATTTTTTTCAAGCTCCATCCAAGATCAGCTGAAAACAGTGAAGTCACCATTTTTTATAGCTGAGTAGTATTACATTGTGTATATATACAACAACTTGCTCAGCCACTCATCTGTTGTTGGACACCTGGGTTGCATCAGGTTTTGGCTATTACAAATTGTGCTGCTAAGAACATATGTGTACACAGATCTTTTTGAATGGGTGTGTTGGGTTCCTTAGGATATATCCCCAGGAGAGGAATTGCAGGGTCATAGGGTAGGTCCATTTCTAGCCTTCTGAGAGTCCTCCAGACTGTTCTCCACAGAGGTTGGACCAATTGACATTCCCACCAGCAGTGTAGAAGGGTTCTTTGACCCCACACCCTCTCCAGCATTTGCTGCTGTTACCTTTTCTGATGTATGACATTCTTACAGGAGTGAAGTGGTATCTCATTGTTGTCTTTATTTGCATTTCTCTGACAATCAGAGACTTGGAGCATTTCTTCATGTGTTTCTTGGCCTTTTGTATCTCTTCTGTGGTGAATATTCTGTCCATGACCTCTCCCCATTTTTAGATGGTGTTATTTGTTTTCTTGTGGTTGAGTTTGGCAAACTCTTTATATATGTTGGTTATTAGCCTCTTGTCTGATGTATGGCATGTAAAGATCTCCCATTCTGTGAGGGGTCTCTTGGTTTGGGTAGTGGTTTCTTTTGCTGGGCAGAAGATTTTTAACTTGATGTCCCACAGGTTTATGCTTGCCATAGTCTTCTTTGTAATTGGATTTGTTTCATTGAAGATGTCTTTAAGATTGATGCAGAAAAGAGTTTTGCCAATATTTTCCTCTAAGTATCTGATAGTTTCTGGTGTAACATCTAACTCCTTGATCCACTTGGAATGCACCTTTGTATTTGGTGCAATATAGCGGTTCAGTTTCATTCTTCTGCATGTTTCAACCCATTGTTTCCAACACCATTTGTTGAAGAGACTCTGCTTTCCCCATTTAATAGTCTGAGAACCTTTGTCAAAGATTATATATCCATAGGTGTGGGGCTTACTTCTGGGCTCTCAATTCTATTCCACTGGTCAGTATGTCTATTCATTCTCCAGTACCAAGCAGTTTTGATGACAATGGCCCTATAATACAATTTGAGATCTGGGAGTGTGATGCCTCCAGTTCTGTTCTTTCTTCTCAAGATTGTTTTGGCAATTCTAGGTCTTTTATGGTTCCAGATAAACATTTGTAGCATTTGTTCTATTCTCCTAAAAATGTGGTTAGAATCTTGATGGGGATAGCATTAAATTTGTAGATGGCTCTGGGTAGTATATTCATTTTGATGATGTTAAGTCTTACAACCTATGAATATGGAATATCTTTCCACTTCTTTGTATCTTTTTGAATTTCCTTGAGTAGTGACTCATAATTTTCAGTATACAAGTTTTTCACTTCTTTGGTTAGATTTACTCCTAGATATTTTATTGTTTTTGTTGCTATAATAAAAGGAGTTGATTTCTGGATTTCAACTTTTTCTACCTTAGTGTTTGCATAGAGGAATGCCGCTGACTTTTGAATGTTAATGTTGTAGCCTGACACCTTACTGTATTGCCTTGATGATTTCCAAAAGCTTCTTGCTGGATTTCTTAGGTTTTTCTATGTAACCTATCATGTCATCTGCAAATAGGGAGAGTTTGACTTCTTCTCTTCCTACCTATATCCTTTAATTCCTTGCTCCTGCCTAATTGTTATGGCAAGAACTTCTAACACTATGTTGAATAGTAGTGGTGATAGTGGGCAGCCCTGTCTGAGGAGAAATGCTGCCAGTGTTTCACCATTAAGTTTGATGTTGGCTGTAGGTTTGCTATATATAGACTCCACTATCTTCAGGAATTTTCTATCTATTCCCATTTTTTGTAGTGTTTTGATCATACAGAGATGTTGTATTTTGTCAAAGGCTTTCCCTGCATCTATTGATATGACCATGCGGTTTTTGGTCTTGCTTTTATTGATGTGGTAGATTACGTTGATTGATTTACGTATATTAAACCAAGCTTGCATGCCTGGGATAAACCCTACTTGGTCATGATGAACAATATTTTTAATAGACTGCTGTATGTGGTTGGCTAGAATTTTGTTCAATATTTTTACATCTATGTTCATCAGAGATATTGGTCTGTAGTCCTCTTTTTTGGTTGTGTCCCTGTCTGCTTTTGGTCTCAGAGTGATGTTGGCTTCATAGAAGCTGGCAGGGAGTATTCCAGTGTCTTCAATCTTCTGGAAGACTTTTAAAATAGAGGTATTAGGTCTTCTTTGAAGGTTTTGTAAAATTCATTTGTAAAACCATCTGGTCCAGGACTTTTATTCTTAGGAAGGTTTTGATAACTGTTTCGGTTTCACTAGCTGTGATGGGCCTATTCATGTTATCTAGATCCTCTTTACTTAATTTTGGAAGTTGGTAGGTATCTAGGAAATCATCCATTTCTAGCTTTGTGGCATATGGTTTTTCATAGAAGTCTCACATGTTATGCTGAATTTCTGCAGTGTCTGTTGTGATATCTCCTCTTTCATTTATGATCTGACTTATTTGGGTCTTCTCCCTTTTTTTGTTTTGTGAGTCTGGCTAACGGTTTGTCGAGTTTGTTCACTCTTTTGAAGAACCAAGATTTACGAAATCGTTGATATTTTGTATGGTTTTCTTATTTTCAATGTTAATTGATTTCTTCCCTAACTTTAGTGATTTTTGTCCTTCTAGTGATTTAGGGGTCCTTGTTCTTCTTCTTCTCAGTCTTTAAGATATGCAATCAGGCTGTTTATTTGTGCTTTTTCTTGTTTCCTAATGTGTGCTTGTATGGTTATGAACTTCCCTCTCAGTACTGCTTTAGTTGTGTCCCAAATATTTTGGTAGCTTCTGTCTTCATTTTCATTGAACTCTCAAAACATTTTGTTTTCTGTCCCAGCCTGCGGGGTTATTGACAGAAACCTAGGGTAGGGGGCGAGAGAATGGAAGGGATAAGAGACACGAAGAACGAGAGCAAGACAGGAGGTCTGATCAAACTCTGAAAATTTTATTTTACAGCCACAATTTATGCATAAACAAGGAGGAAGTTCTGCTAAGGTAGTGGGGGAGGGAGGTCGGTGAGCAACTTTCCAAACAGCTAGATGGTAATCTCAGTTCCAATGATCAGAATGTCCTCTCACCGGCTATATGAGACTCGTAGCTAAGGCCTTGGCTCCTGGCATAGCCTCCCTTTTTACAATTTAAGTGAGGCAGGAAAATGAGGGTAAAAGCTAGGAATCTTATCAAGAGATAAGCGGGCATTAACCAGAGGGGAGAAGTATTGACCTGATTCCTCCCTCAGGGTAAATATAGAACTGATCTTCCCGCATATTATACTGCTCTTGGTGTCTTTTGGGGAGGGGAGGGAGAGCCACTATTTCTAAGGTGAGGAAAACTCATGGCAAAGAGCTCTGATGACCGACACCAACCTCCATGCAAATCAGGTTTGCTTCACGGGAGACTCAGAGGCGGACTATAGGGTCCTCTCCCTGCAGTGCTTAGCCCTGCACCCCTTACTGGTGCCCACACCATGCCAAGGCTGGCGTGCATAAATCTGAGTTTTATGCAGCTCCTAAAAGAGGTCTGTCACCCTCAGGTTCAGCCAAGCCTCTGTCAGCCAAATCAAGTCTGTGGTAATATATTTGTAAAGGTTTCGATGCCAACGAGTCAATTTGTTGTTTTATAAAGCCAATAATCTTATTAAAAATAAAAGGTCCCAAGGTAATCATTAACAAAAGACTAATCAAGGGTCCCATACGGAGCATCAAAATGTCCTAGCGCGCCACCAGCAAGTCTAAGGGAAGCAGTCAGTGGATGTGATGTCCAGGGGAAGAAACACAGCACGTCTGGTCCTCTGGTGGTCGTCAGCACCAACTGATGAAATTTTTCTTCTTCATAGAGGGTCAGTTGTGGAACAAGCAAAACTAGGAGGCAAGGACCAGGTAGAGAAGAATTGACATGAAAATATAGGGTGGTGTTGTACCAAAACACAGAGGAGGTGCATACACATTAGGTGAGGTTCCTTGAACATGAGGAATATTGGGAGAAAAGTGAGCAGTCAATAAACATGTAAGGATGAAGTCAGCAGTGATAGGTCAGCAGAAAGAGAAGACTTGGATAGGCTGGTGAGGTTAGCTGGAGTATATACTGCCATGGTGTCTTTTGTGGTAAGGACTTGCCAACAGGGACTGTGGATTTTGCAAGAGCAATAATGTCATCCACCATAATAAAAGGAAAACAAACATGGACATCCAGTGTTGAAAAAAGAAAAAGAAGAAATATGTCTCTATGGCTGGAAAAGTGGGTGGCTTTGTCAATGAGATACAATAAATGGACAATTTGAATTTTTGTAAATATTAAAAAGGCTTAGTATAGTTACTTCATTGACACTTTAGCCAACTGAATACTGGGGGGTGCATTCCCCTTCTTTTTTATTTATTTATTGAGCTTTTAATGTTCTAAAGGAAACAAAAATACATGGATTGGATGTCTATTGAAGCAAAACAGAGCATATAACTCTTAAGGTTTTTGAGCTTTTTCTTGTTTGAGCTGTAGCCCACATAAATTTAGAAAAAGTACCAATTGAGAAAAAAAAATATTTTTGTTTACTAAACATGGGCAGGTGAATTACATCAATCTGTCAGAGAGCATTGGCTTTTATCAATGGGGATTAATCTTAAAAGTCTGAATAGCAGGATCTTAATTAAACAATGCAGGAGCTAGTAAAGTGCCCTCACTATGGCAGGTCAAGCATTAAAATTTTAAGAGGCTTGTAAAAAATGAGAGAAAAAATTTTAGGATATGAGTGACTTTAGGAGCCATCACACACCCATAAATAAAAAATAAAAAATGTTTAGTTTTAAATCTTACCATATGAGCAGTCAGTTTTTCATGTGCAGATGTACCTATATTCATTTACTTGGGAAGAAAACTTGTACCAAGTTAATTGATGATCTAATGATTAGAATTGACTTGAGTTTCTTCATATGATTTTTAGAAGGCTCTTTATTAAAATATACCAATATGTTATAGAAAGTCAATACATAATATGTTGACATGATAAAATGTTTACCATTTTTTAGCATTATTTTAAACTGATTAGACAGTTTAAGCACACTACTATAACTTAGTTTACTAAGATCTTTACTCATCACAAAGCTATCATGAGTAAGCGTAGATATAAAACTCTTAATAGATTTTGCTCTTTAGAACTCTAATATAGCAACTTAAAAGGCTAAAATAAAACCTCAAGCTTAAATGTTTAAAATAATAATTTTGTTAAATCAGGATTTGCCAAAACAAATCTGTCAGACCAGAAGGACCTTAATTTATCAAGAATAAACCTCTGACAGTGTCTTAAAACAAGCCAGATAATTTTTTACTCTCTAAAAGAACTGATTAAAGTTTGACATGTAGAATCTGTACTCTCAAAAGCCAATTATTTGATAATGATTTCTTTCTAAATAGGGGAGTTATCTCAGTAACAACTTTATCAGAAGGAGTAAGTCACTGTAAAAGCACAAGTAACTAACTCATGAGGAAGATAAAAAAAAATCTCCTAACAAGTTTTAAAATAAAAGTTTTTTTTTTTTCCTCCTCCAGGGTTATTGCTGGGCTCGGTGCCTGCACCATGAATCCACCGCTCCTGGAGGCCACTTTTTCCCCCCTTTTGTTGCCCTTGTTGTAGCTTCGTTGTGGCTATTATTATTGCCCTTGTTGACGCAATTAGTTGTTGGATAGGACAGAGAGAAATGGAGAGAGGAGGGGAAGACAGAGAAGGGGAGAGAAAGATAGACACCTGCAGACCTGCTTCACCGCCTGTGAAGCGACTCCCCTGCAGGTGGGGAGCCGGGGGCTCAAACCGGGATCCTTACGCCGGTCCCTGCGCTTAGCCCACATGCGCTTAGCCCACTGCGCCACCACCCGACCCCCAAAATAAAAGTTTTAACTGGAGCATTTTTGTCTATATCAGACATAAAACTCTCTTAACGTTTTACCTAGTCTCTCTTATGTTTTAATATCTAGAGTTTTTTTTTTTTCAGGGAAACCAGGGGCATACTTCTTGAATAAAATGTAAAAAGGTTAGCTAAAACATCTATACAGCTCTACATTAGGCCGCCCCATATTTATATGATAAGTTTTATTTGGAAAAAAAAAATTTACATATCTTATTTAAATTAAACCTCACTTATCAGAGCAAAAGCCTCTGGCATGTAAATAATTAACATAACCATTGTGTTATCTTTTACTAACCCAAGCCAGTTTTGCCTGTTTAGTTGAGAAGTATTTTAAAACTTTTTTTTTTTACCTATCACAGTCAAAATCTAGACACATCTTCAGTGTGTGATACTTAATTTTAAGAGGCATTGTTTGAATTTTAAAGAACATAAATTTAAAAGTAATCTTTTTAACCTCTTGTAGCAATTCTTATAACCAGGATCTCTAAACCCAATTTAGCTTAATTACATTTTTTTTTAAACTTTAACAAACTCTAATTACTTAGAGAGTTAACACATATTAGTGGCAATGTTTCTCAAAAGATCTCTAGTGTCAGACAAATGCCAAATTTGCTGTGGACCAATATCTACAAAACAGGTCACAGGACATTTGGGGGGCCCTCCAGAATGTGTTGGAACTTTTTCAGTTAAATACATAGATAATTTGCATATCAATTTGGAGAAGAAGAATTTTTACGTTAAATGCTTAAGACTTTTATTTTAAATCTTTAGCTGTCTTAGCAAATGAATTTTTACCTTTATGTTAACACATAAGAACTGTGTTGGAAGCCTTTTTTTTTTTAGTCACTTAAACAATTTTAAGTAAAATGTTAAACTTTGTTAGGATCTTTGCTTATCACAAAGCTATCTTACTTCTTTTTTGATTGTCTCTGATTTGTCCTCGGTCTTGCTAATTCTGTCTTTAGCCTCACTGATTCTAGTCTCTCTCCCCTATACTATTTTCTGTAGTTCATCTATTTTGTGACCCTGCTCTGATACTGTTTTAGCTTTTTCAGTTAGTTGTGTTCTTAGCTCAGCTATTTCAACTTTCATCTCTCTAATAACCTTGAGATAATTAGTGTTTTCTTCCAGAGTCTCATTTGTTTTTTCTGCATTTCTGATGACAATTCTTTCAAACTCCTTACTCACTCCTGTGATTATTTTCTTAGCTAGTGTTTGGATGTTGACCTCATTATTTTGTGCTTCACCCTTTGGGGGGCTTTTAGCTGGACTCTTGTCCTGGTTCATTTCTCCAATATTTCTTCTTGTTGGTTTAACCATTTTATATAGTATGTTATGAGGTCCCTCTCTCAATCCTTTCCAAATTACTCATCACTCTTGACTGGGTTGACTTGTGTCTATGTAAGGTAATTAAAGGATTCACAGTTGTGGAAATTGACAGTTGTTTCAATAGTATTTAATCTCTGAGTTGGAGCACAGTGGCTTAAAAGCCTCTTTTGTACTTTTTCTTCCTTGTAGGACATGGGTTCCTGAGGGTTTTTAAACTATAAGTAGGCTTCTTAGCTTAATCACTGACTCTTGACTGAGAGATAAAAGAGGGTGGGTCAGAGATAATCCAGTGGTTATGCAACGAGACTCTGATAGCCCCACAGCTAGGACATCGAGGTGTAGATCTTCTCCTGAGTTTCCTGGTTAGTTCTTTGTTCCCTGGTGTCAGCACAGGGCCTCCCCGCTGCTGCTCCAGATTCTGAGGGCAGTATCAATAGAGACTCACATTTCTATTTTATGAGTCTTAGGAGAGTCCTCTCCTCCCTTCAGCCGTCTTTTTGTTGGTGAAACAGACTGGAGGTGGTGTCTCAACTGGTAAACTGCCAGACTGTTACCAGCCACTTAATCTCTCCCTTGGTTCCTCTCTGTCCACAAGCCACACATGTTTGCACTCACTGGTGATTTGGTGGGTTCCTGAAGTTGTTCTAGTCTTGTCTTGTTGTGGTCCCAGGTGGTCTCCTTTGGTATTCCTAGTTGACCCAGGAAAGGAGAGAAACACAGCTGCTGCTGCTCCATAACCCCGCTTCCAGAAGTAGCTGATTTCTGAATATAGTATCAATATATATTCACACAGCAGACTTCATATTTTTTGTAAAGGTTATTCAATCCCTTAATATAAAACTTGTCTGCCAGTCTATATCTCAAAGGAGAATACAACATGAATATCTAGCTGAATAAAGTTATCAGCCCTAAATATTCTTAGATTCTGCAACTAAGAAAGACTTTGATGCTCACAAATTCAATGCAGATGACATTGTTTTGACTCTTCTATTAGAAAAGTCAAGTTTAAAGAATATGATCTTATACAGAAAAACAGAACTGAAACTCCTCTAGGGAAGGAAGTGGTACTTAATTCATCATAAATTCCCTATAGCCTTTATATTTTATAAAATATAAATCCCATTTATCTTTATGCACTTATGTATCTTTAACACTGTATGTATGTATTTAAATATATTTTGTGTATTTATGTATATTAACACAGAGGTACTTAAAAAAATAGAGTAGGCATTTGGAAGAAAAAAAAAACTATGAGGCTTCACCTATGCTTGAGTGGACTTCACCCTAGACTTGGTTGAATACACACACTACAGTGTGAAAGGACCTGGGTTGAGCTTCATGAGTGATGAAAAAGTATTGACGATATTTCTCTTTCTCTCTCTGTCTCTCTCTGTCTCTATCTCCCCCTTCCCTCTCAATTTTTCTCTATCTCCATTCAAAAATATATAAATGAATAAAAGGTAAGTAAATATGAAAGAACTTTGACTTAATCCAATACTCTATATTGAGTGCCTACATGGATGA
Organism: Erinaceus europaeus; assembly: GCF_950295315.1. Lineage (NCBI taxonomy): Eukaryota > Metazoa > Chordata > Mammalia > Eulipotyphla > Erinaceidae > Erinaceus > Erinaceus europaeus. Next base: position 71,026,365 of record NC_080169.1, read on the forward strand.
TGGGAAGTAAGGGTGAGAGTAAGAGAGCGTTTAGAAAGGGTATTGTGTGCTCACAGGGTGTAATACAAAGTAGAAGCAGGCCTAGAGACCAGAGACTTGGAAGCTATTGGCTAGGTTAACATGCTGATTGATATCCAACTTCTCTGGAACTGTAGATGACAAAAGTCACTATAATGACTCTATTTTTTTTACTGGGGTCCAATATTTTCCATCTCATATATATAGTCTTATATATAAATATAGTTATTTTTGTGTAATTATTAAATAGTTTCCACTTCCCAGAGATTTCAACCTTGGATGTGTATCTACAAGACTAACACTAGCATTATACAAATGGAATAAAACTTCTTGCCAATGTTTAATATAGTTTGCTTTTTTCCACATTTAATATTAAATGAACACACGGGCATGTATTTTGGCAAAGTCTATATGCATTAGCACTCCAGTGTAGCTAGTTTGGATCTATATAAACAACAGTAAAATAAGCTTCTTATACTCACTGTGAGTGTTGGGCAGTCAGAAACATTCAGCTCTTGCAAATTTTTACACAGGCCTAAATCAAACAAGTTACATATCACTAAACAACATATTACAAATGTTTAAAGTTTTTCCATCCTACATTCAATCAATGTATTCATTAGAAAACAAACAAAACCCTTGGCAAGTAATTCATTCTAAGTATACAGTCTCTTTTCCCAGAAAAAAGGATTTCTTTTGGCTTTAGCATTAAAACATATGCACATGTTTATTATTTTTTGAGGACTACGAAAAGTAAGGGAAAAAAGAAAAATACTACTCTAAGTTAAAATAGTATATACTTAAAGCCATTAGCTTGGAAGCACTTGAAGAAGATCAACCAGGGTGTTTGTTTTTTGTTTGTTTGTTGCGGTGGCATGACTTTGTGTTCTTCTTTTACTTCTTCTTTTTTTTTTTTAATGCAATACCAGGGAATGAACCCAGGGCCTCTGATACGTATTATACCATTTCTGAGCAGCCCTTAGACATTTTTTCATTCTTTATATAGACATGAAGACAGAGAGGAGAGACACTACATCACTGGAGCACCATCCTTGGAGTTCCCCTAGTGCTGTCATAGTGTTCTCATATGGTGCCACTGCTCGAATCTAGGGCTTCACAAAAAGTCATGACTGTAATAGGTGAACTATTTCCCAGCCCTATTTATGTACTTATTTATTTATTTTGCTTCCTTTTTAACATCTTTAATTAAAAAATCCAAACAAGAAAAAAAGTTAAAAGAATTACACAACTAATTATATAATTAATACATTTATCACCTAGATTCTACACTTTGTATTAAAGAATATCCTATTGTATTTATATTTAGTAGATTTGCTTTCTCACATATCTTTCTTTTTTTATTAGTGATTTAATAATGATCGGCAAGTTCTCACATAACTTTCAATAATCCACTGTTCTATCCACCGTCTTATTTTTAAATAAGTTGTAGGCACTAGCACACTTCACCACCCCAACACTTCAGCATGTATTTAATAATAATTCAACATGCATATGAATTAATAAAGTATTTATTTCCTAGGCTAGATCTACATACAGTTTACAAAGGATTGCACTTTGGCAAGTGAAAGGTCAAAAGACCAACTGCCTTCTTCTAGCGTTTGCCCTTCTTCCATAGCCAGTCAACAGCGTCAGGTTGAAAGCTGTCAGGAGCTGCTTGTTGCTGGCTTTGAAAGTGACTGGGATCCATGTGGATTCAGTCGGCTAGGAAGGATCGTCAGTTTCCCCAATGAATGGGTACTCACGGGATGCACCACGAGAAGGTCGATCCAATGCATCGGATTGACCAACTGCCTGACTAGCTCTGAGTCCATAGGTAACTGCAGTTTATGATCTTACAGAGAATAAGAGACATGTATACAGGGGGCCAGGTGGTGGTGCACCTGGTTAAGTTTACACACTGCAGTGCACAAGGACCCAGGTTCAAGCCCCTGGCCCCCTCCTGCAGGGAAAAATCTTCACGAATGGTGAAGCAGGGCTGCAGGTGCTGTCTCCCTCATTATCGCCCCTCCTCTCTCAATTTCTCTCTGTCTCTATCCAATCATAAATAAAAATTTTTAAAGAGACATGTATCCAAATAAAGGACAAAGTGCTATACAGTCATGACTCTGAAACTGAAAATAAGTGAATAAAACTCCAGATTAGAGACAGAAAAAAAAAAAAGCAAGCCAGGGATACAGACCAGTGAATAAGAGGAAGGCTTAAGGCAAAAAAGGAAAGGATTTCCGGTCAGTGGGACCCCCTCACGCAGGTCAGCTCTAGACAAGGAGTGAGCCTTATACTGATACTATTACAGTGGATAGAAAGCACATCTGCCACACATGAACGCAGAGCCTTACTAATAAAAACAGAAATGCTATTGATTATAAATGCATTCTGCCAAGAATGGACTAGATCTGAAATAATAAAGGCAAATCAAAGCCCCTTTCAGAATTAAAAATATATAAACAACTCTAAAATGTGTAGATTTTTGAAGTTGTTCAGTAGTACTTACTAAGGAAAAAATAGATTACCCAAATAATAACTAAGTTTATGAAATGGTTACTTAAGAGTACTTGAAGCATTCCACAAATATTTGTTAAGAAGTTGACATAGGCCAGAAATAGTCAGGTGCTGAAAATGCAGCAGAGAACAACAACAGAATTTTATTTTATTTTATTTTATTTTATTTTAATGAGAGAAAGATGAGAAGGTTGGGTGGTAGAGAAGCCACTCAAGCGCTCATAGTACTAAGCACAAGGATCCGGGTTTGAGCCCCTGCTCTCCAGCTGCAGCGGGGGACACTTCACAAGAGGCAAAGCAAGTCTGCAGGTGTCTTTCTCTCTCCCTCTCTTTCCCTCCTACCTCTCTCAATTTCTCTCTGCCTTATCCAATAAATGGGAAAAAGTGTCCTATAGGAGCAGTGGATTGGTGGTGCCAGCACAGAATCTGTAACACTGGAGGCAAAAATAAATAAATAAATAAACTAATAAACAAACAAAAACAGAAAGACCAAAGCACTGCTCAGTTCTGTCTTATGATGGTATGAGGGATTGAACCTGAGATCTAGGAGCCTCAGGGATGAGAGTCTGTTTACAAAATCATTATGCTATCACCTCAGCCTGAAATAAATAATTTTTTCTGCATTTATGGAGTTTATGTTCTCATTGTGGGAGATTAAGCAAAAAAAAAAAGTTAAAAGGTACAGTCTCACAGATGATGGTAAATGCAATGAAAAATAAAACAAGAAAGGAGATAAAATGTTAAAAGGCAGAAGATTTAGCATCCGCAGGATCAGTGCACTTTGTTTTTAAACAGAGTAGTCAAAGAAGGTTTCACTGAGAAGGTGACATCTGAGCCCAGGAATTTCAGGATATGACATGTTAGCCTGTTTCTGGAGCCCACATTCAACATTGTGACATGGTAATGGAGATTTAATATGTAAGCTCAGAAAGGCAGCCGTGGGGGCCCGACTCTTATTTGCCTCCCAATAATATTACATGGTGCTTTCAACCCCATTTTAGATGACGCAGATGAAATTAGATAGGCAGCCTGAGGTCACACAGTGAAGCAAGTAAGAGATCCTTGGTTCAGAGCTAGCATATATTTCGCCATTAATTCAATCAAGTAAGAAGGTGTGGGATCTTCTACATTGCTCTGTGCATGCCCTTATAACTGTAATACCTTTGCTTTAAACAAAATTACATATATACATCTATATATATATTTATTGCAAGACACCCAATTCAGTGCTTATGCCACAATGCACAAAGATCCAGGTTCAAGCCCTCAAGCTTCACAAAACTTCTCTCCCTCCTCCTTCCCTCTCAATTTCTCTTCATCTCTATCGAATAAATAACTAAAAATTAATATTATATACTTTAAAAGATGTTATTATCAACAATGCAGTACTCACAGTCAATTGGAAATAACCTGGATTTTTTTTCTTTCTTTCAACCTAGGGACTACACATACCTCAGCTGAGTCTTACTGTTGCTGCGCTGCATTAGTTAAAATTACTCAAACTTGGTTTTCAAAGAAATACTTTTCACTATTCCCATCTGTCACACCAAGTAATTGGGGCCAGCTGGATGTCAGAATGCACGTGTCTACCGTCATAACCCTGCTCTTCTTTTGTAATGCAGCTGAGCTCCACAAAGCCAGTCCTGAGGGATCAGGTAGTCGAACAAATCATGGCAGGGCAGGTAGGAGTCAAAGAGGCTCCAGTCTACTCAAAAGGAACACATCAGTCCTACCCTGTAAAGTGCACACATATCTTCATGAGAAGTATTTAGACTGTCAAGAAAAAAATCTAGTTAATGTGCTGCCTGGCTGGCCTCAGGATTTGCAGCAAATGCTATTAGCAAAAAACAAGATTCGTGTCTTGAAGAACAACACGTTCTTGGCATATCAGAGGCTGAAAATCCTGGATCTGCAACGTAATGAGATTTCCAAAATTGAGAACGGGGCTTTCTTTGGCCTAAATGACCTTACCACACTACTACTGCAACACAACCAGATCAAGACTTTGAAGGAGGGTGTGTTCGCTTATACCCCTACCCTGGTCAGCCTGCGTCTCTATGACAATCCCTGGGACTGTACTTGTAAGATGAAGACATTTATTTCCATGCTACAAATTCCGAGGAACAACAATATGGGGAACTATGCCAAGTGTGAAAGCCCACAGAAACTAAAAAATCAAAGACTGCGGCAGATAAAACCTGAAGAGCTGTGCAGAGAAAAAGTAAAGGGACAGCTGGATCCCAAACTCCAATTAACAGGGAACCTTACAGTCACCCAGCCTGAAGTGAACTATACTCTTTGCAACCATTCTGTGTTTCCCACAGAAATGCTGGACTGCAAAAGAAAAGGTTTGGAATTTTCTTGCTTTCTGTTTCTCATGGGTGATTACATAGACTCTTTGAATTATATAACCCTCCCTGCACCCCACTAGGCTTTACCATTTATTTCTTGGGTCACTTCCTCCAGAAATCTTTCCTCAGTGACAACAGAATTTATTCTTAGCTTTTTTGGCGTTTAGTCTCAAGGTGATCGATAATCTAGAGTACAATAGAAGAGGGTAGGAGGTAGCCTTAGGAGGGGGCAACCATTTAGACATTTTTTTATTTTATTTATGAGAAAGATAGGAGGAGGAAGAAAGAACCAGATATCACTCTGGCACATGTGCTGCCGGGAATTGAACTTGGGACCTTATGCTTGAGAGTCCAATACTTTATCACTGCACCACCTTTTTTTTTTTTTTTACCAGAGCACTGATCAGCTCTGGTTTATGGTGGTGCAAGGGGATAAAAACTGGGGCTTTGGAGCCTCAGGCATGAGAGTCCCTTTGCATAATCATTATGCTATATCCTCACCCACCATTTAGGTATTTGTTTTCTCATCAAAAGCTTTGCATGTAAGGAGAGGAATTCCTTTAATCCTATTTTGCTGTGATTGATGGTGGTGATGTTGCTGAGCCTCCAAGACAACTTTTTCAGCTAGAGAAAGGGACAGACACCAAGGCACAAGTTTCCCTGGTGCTCTCATATGCCCACGTATACTAAGGCTCAAACTGAGATAGAGTGCATGGCAAAGCAGGTGCTCTCTCCCCCAGTGAACTCTCACACCACCCTGAGAATTCCTTTAATCTTAAATCCAGTATATTTTAATTAATGTACGTAGGCCTATGGGTATGAAAACAAGTGCAAATGCTGTCTGTGTAATTTGAATTACACCAATTAATATATGGTGTGCATCTGTGTGGAAATGATAACTTCAAGAGAAAATATGTGCAGGAAAGGAGGAGTGAGAACTCTGTATGTGGGTTGGGGACTGAGGGATAGTGACAGTGTACCTCTAATTCTTAAACCTTAGCTTCCGGGTTTTGTTTTGGTTTGGTTTTGGTGCAGTTGTATGGTATTGCATGTGCCCTACTAGGTGAGCTAACTCCTAGCCACTAACTCATAGGTTGTTCATTTTAGTTGCTCATTTAAAAATGTTCAAGGAATTCTCTCAAGATGGAAAATATCTCAAGAAGGTTTCATTTTTCTTTTTCTTTCTCTCTTTTTTTTTTTTTTTTTGCCTCCAGGGTTATTGCTGGGGCTGGGTGCCTGCATTAGGAATCCACTGCTCCTGGAGGCCATTTTTTCCCATTTTGTTGCCCTTGTTGTTGTCATTATCCTTACCATTAATGTTGTTGTTGTTGGATTGAACAGAGAGAAATTGAGAGAGGAGAGGAGACAGAGAGGAGGAGTAAAAGACAGACACCTGCAGACCTCCTTCACTGCTTGTGAAGCGACCCCCCTGCAGGTGGGGAGGTGATCCAGGATCCTTACTCCAGTCTTTGTGCTTCTCCATGTGCGCTTAACCCGCTACACTACTGCCCGACAGCCAAAGGTTTTCTTTTATGATTAATTTATTTATTGGTGAGCAAAAGAGTGAACCAGATCATCATTCTGACACATGCAATGTCATGGATTAAACCCAGGACCTCATGTTTGAAAGTCCAACACCCTAACCACTGTGCCACTCCCAGGCTGCAGACTTGAGGTTTCATTAAGTACTTGTAGACATTCTCTATCTTAATTTTCCCCTATCTACCCAAACTGAAATGAAAGCATTTAATTCAAAAACCAAAAGACTAAGGAAATCTTTCCATAATAGTATCTACTTCCTGAAAATCATTTCTGACTTCTATATTTCACATCAGCTTAGGCTAGTACTGTGCAGAATTTGCAAATAACTGTAAAATCATGAAATATCCTTGGTCTTCCTGAACCTGTTGCCTTCCAAAATTAATCCAGTTATTTTCAAACAATCAGTTGCCTCAACCATATATACTTCAAAGAATTTCAGTATAGTATCTATAGTTTGCAATCATATTAGCTAGGATTTCTCTGACACTGTTACTATGAACACTTAGTGCATCATGCTGAAGGACATGTATCACAAGGTTTTATTTTTGATGCTTAAATTAAAAACTTGAACTATGGCTAACAGGGGTGGCATAGCAGGTAGTGTACAGCACTTGAATGCACGAGATCATGGGTTTGATCCCTGGCACCACATGTATTGAGATGTCCTCTGTTTCGATTTCCAACTTGCTCATGAAATAAATCTTTCCCCAAAAAAGGCATGATTACATATTTTAAAACTTAATAACAAGCTATTAATATTAAACTAGACTTGCATTAGAAAGACTTACCTAGGGCTGGGGAAACAGTCTAATAGTTACGCAAAAGACTTTCATGCCTGAGGTTCAGAAGTCCCAGGTTCAATCTCTAGCATCAACATAAGCCTAAACTCAGTAGTGTTCTAGCCTCTCTCTCTTTCTCTCTGTATCTCTCATTGAAAGAAAATAACTAAAACGTAAAAACTAAAAGTCCACTTGATATTGCTGAGGTTCTACCCTCAGGCTGACATGAATTTGCACTACCTATACCAGGTAGTAAAGAGAAAGTAAGTGCATTAGTTATTTGAGAAAAATGCCATCAACACAAAGTTGAAGACTTCTATAATACATTAGACTGCACTGTGATTTAAGAAGAGATAATATATTATATTATCCTTCTCCATTCAAGAGCCTTTCCCTCTCCAAGTAATCAATTTCTACTTTGTCTTTTTCCAAGATATTTTTGTCTCTTTTTCTCTTGGCAGACACTGACTTCATCAACTTGTAAAAAAACCAACAACAACGACAAAAAGTATTTAATGCTTCCTTTTCTTAATTTTTTTGTTGTCTCAACACAAGCTTCCAGATATCCCCTATAAATTCATCCTCCCTGCTATAAAATTACACATACTACTTACTGGAAAATAATATAAAGTCCACGACATGTACACTATTTATAACACTCAAGTTCTTCCAAATGTTAATGACTAAAAGTTAGAATCTGTACTTTTTTTAATATAAAAAAATAAAGATTTTTTTTTTACCTCTTAGTAACTCAACGTACATGGTTTCCACTACAGTTGGTATGAATCTGAGTTAGTTGATTATTCATTGTTCATTTTTTGGTATGCTGTTGATTCCCATAAGTTTTTTTATTATCTTTATTTATTTAGAAATTGAGAGGGAAGGAAGAGATAGAGAGGTTGAGAGACAGAGAGACACCTGCAGCACTGCTTCACCACTTGTGAAATGTTCCCCCTGCAGGTGGAGACCGGGGGCTCAAATCTGGGTCCTTGCGTATTCTACCAGGTGTGCCACCACCCAGCTCCAATTCCCACAAGTTTTAAGGAAGCTATTTTATTGCTTAATTAAACTTTTGCTTCTGCCTGGCACAAGGTAATATGCTTTAGGTTAACAAAAATTGGGTTTATTGACTTCTCTTGCAAAATAATAATTTAGGTAGCATTAATAAATGATAGACCAAAGTTTAAAATAATAGCTAGAATTGCAGTTATGACAATCTGAATTTAATCCACTATAATTTCCTTATTCCATCCTATAAATAATGTCATGTTCATCTTTAGCTCTCTGCCAAAGTGTAGAAATACTTTTGATTGTGTGCCACATGTTCTAACTATGTAGAATCCAAAGAAAGCCAAGACAGCAACTGAAAGATAGAACCAGCAGTGAACTTAGTAAAGAGGAACTGTGAGCTAAATGCCAGGTATGCCTAGAGCATGTAGTTTACATGTATTAAGGCATTTACTTCTTACAAACTTAAAACAATACTATTATTGTCAGACATGTTTTTTTATAAATGAGAAAATGGGGGTGTAGGGAAGTTATAGTCAACGACTGCCACCTCTCCAGATTCAAAGGAGGTCTCGAAACTTTACATCAGGCTCAACCTGACGCTGTTGACTGGCTACGGAAGAAGGGCAAACGCTAGAAGAAGAAGATTGTTCTTCTAAGGTCACATTAGTAGTACTCAATCAGCCTCTTCCTTCCAATGCCCATCTTTTCCTTCAAAATTCTGGGTACATCTGTTAACTGAGAAGAACTGATTTAAAAAAAAACTTTCTGTGTGTCCCCACCCCAGCTTCATCCCCCAGCCTTTAAGAACAGTACAGTATACTATGTATGTGATTACACACAGATATGATTACCCTAACCCTTGTTGTGTGCTTCTCAGCAGCAGATGAATCAGATCATATGCACTGGGTACCCAACATGTGCCAGTTTGACCACAGAAACCTCAAAGATGGATATTTTTACCTTAAACATCTGACAGTGAGAAAAAGAAATAATAGCTTTATTCACTGAGAGATGGGTACTTTGCCAACATAACTTGCTCTTCCAATGGGAATATATGGAAGATGAGTTGAAAACTGTGTTTATGCCATATTGATATAAATGGACTTGCCAAAAATGCATGAAAGTGAGAGTTTTAAAACTACTTTGAAATTTCACTTCACCAGCACATTTTCATCCTTTCTGTTATCACCAGGGCTTCACCACTCCAGGTCAACTGTTTAGTTAGAAGGAGGAACAGAGACAGAGAGATAAAAGGAGAGACATCTCATAGCTAGAGTCATATGCATGTCAAAACAGACACCCTTCCAGGTGATCCATCTGCCAGTCCCAGAATACTTTTGTTTTACCATTTAAAAAAAGTCATTTTTACTTCTAAGATTAGGACTAGGGGTAATTTTTCAGGTAAATTGCTCCCAGCTGCTGTTGGTTTTACTGCTGGATTGAACAATAATTATGAAATGTTTATATGCAATAAACAGAACTATTTCTGTCTCTTTCCCTATTACTAGCAAGACTGCAGAGTAGTTTTGACACTGCTGACAACCAAGATAGCCTAATAGTTGAGCAATTACATGGAGAAAACTTTCCTATTTCCTTCTCAAACTCAACAAGGTTTGGTTGAGAGTGGGAAAAGACTTGTGAGGGTAGTAATCAAGTAAATATGGCGTTTTTTGAGGGTTGATCAAGAATTTTGAGTAGCTGCAAATAAACATGTGGTGCCTGCTCTAAAAATGAGGACATTGACCAAGCCTGACTTCTGGGGAAATTTATATTTATATAATCTTTATTAGAGATAAGCATACTATACATTAATACTTGCCATTCTCATTCAAATTTTAAGATGTTAAAAAAAACTGAAGAATTATTTTTACTCAATACAAATATGCTTTTTCCATGTTTTTCTAAGCCATATTAGTAAAGGATTTGGTTTGCATTTACTGGTATTACTTGTGGATCCTATTTTTACTCAAGGCTACTGCTGACAATGCCAAAGTTTGTTCTGCAATTCATATTCTTCCAGCATCCGCAGGTCTGCCACATTGCCTAAGCTGGATGTCAGGGTGCTCTCATAAACATCTTTTTCTAACCCTTTATTTGTGGTTAACCCATTTTGTCTTGTCCTACAGTGTTTGTTTGGAAGGTCTCTGTCATCCACTCTCATGTCCAGCTCCAGAAGATGTGGGTTCAGTAAGCCAGGCTGCCTTCTAGAACATAGGATATGCTGACTGATGACAAGAATGACTGATAGCTCTTAATGGCATTATGGAGACTTGGTGAGGATTTAGACTTTTAATCATAGTGAGGTGGGAGCAATGGAGGACCATGTCAGCTGAAGAATGGGAAACATCTGGAAAAGTGATATGATCTTACTTGTGCTTTAGTGAATCATACAGGTTTAGGATTCTATTAGGATAATCCAGAAAAAGGGTGATGATGACCTGAAGATATGTGGTAGCAATTAATAAAATAATAAGTGGGATGGGAAGGGAGGAATTTAAAGGCAAGTTATGCTTCTAGAAGCTTTCTTCTTTTTTTTTTATATGGGCCCCAGATCAGATCAAATCGATGGGGTTTATAGTCAACAATATTTATACACCTTTCCCATATTTGTTTTTTTTTAACTTTTATTTATTTACTTTTAATTTATTTATTGGGGAATTAATGTTTTATATTAGACAGTAAATTCGATAGTTTGTACATGCATAACATTTCCCATATAACAATACAAACCCCCACTAGGTCCTCTGTCATCCTTTTTCGATGACCTGTATTCTCCCCCCCACCCACCCCAGAGTCTTTTACTTTGGTGCAACACGCCAATTCCAGTTCAGGTTCTACTTGTGTTTTCTCTTCTGATCTTGTTTTTCAACTTCTGCTTCTAGAAGCTAAGAAGATGCCACAACCATTCTCATTAATTATTCAAACAGTAAATATCAAGAATTTTTTTTTCTGCCTGTCCTAAAGCGTCTCTGTGGTTTTTAAGTATCTCTTCTTGTTGGCATGTATTGTCTAGAAAATAAGTTTGTTTTCCATTTAGGGTCTCACTGTTATCACATTATGGCAAGTTTATGTCAAAAAATTTTTTGGTTTTTATTTTTTGTTTTCATTAGGAGCATTAATGGATTATAGTAAATATTTGTTGGTACATGTGCAAAACTTCTCAGTTTTCTGAAGAACACTCTCACCCCCAGTCTAGGTCCTTCTCTACCATCATGCACCAGGATCTGAAATCCCCCTTCTCCCCTGCCCCCTGCCCTTAGTCCTTTACTTTGGTGCAATACACCAAACCCAGTACACGTTCTACTTTATGTTTTATCTTTCTGTTGTTATTTCTAAATTTCTGTCCATGAGTGAGATCATCTCATATTCATCCTTCTCTTTCTGGTTTATCTCACTTAACATGATTCCTTAAAGCTTCCTGCAAGAGGAGGTGAACTCATCATTCTTAATAGCTGAGTAGTATTCCATTGTGTATATATACCACAACTTGCTCAGCCACTCATCTGTTGTTGGTTACCTGAGTTGCTTCCAGGTTTTGGCTATTACAAATTGTGCTGCTATGAACATAGCTATACACAAATCTTTCTGGATGAGTGTGGGTGGCTCGTTGGGATACATCCCCACAAGAGGAATTACCAGGTCATAGGGTAGGTCCATTTCTAGCCTTCTGAGGGTTTTCCAGACTGCTCTCCACAGGAGTTGGACCAATTTACTTTCCCATTAGCAATGTAGGAGGGTTCCATTGCCCCCCACAAGCTCTCTAGCATTTACTGTTACTATCCTTTCTGATGCATGATATTTTTACAGGAGGGACATGATGTCTCATTGTTGTCTTTATTTGCATTTTGATGACAATTTGACTTGGAGTTTTTTTTTTTTTTATGTTTGTTGGCCTTTTTGAGCTCTTCTTTGGTGATTATTCTGTTCACATTTTCTTCCAAATTTTGGATAGGGCTATTTGGTATTTTGTATTTGAGTCTGGTGAGCTCTTTATATATTTTGGTTATTAGCCTTTTGTCTGATGTATGACGTGTATAGAGCTCCCATTCTGTAAGGATTCTTTGTTTGAGTGGTGGTTTCTTTTGCTATACAGAAGCTTTTCAATTTGATGTAGTCTCATTGTTTTATTTTCCTTGTAACTAAACTTGTGTCACTGAAGATGCCTATAAAACTTAAGTGGAAAAGAGGTCTGCCAATATTTGAAACAGAACTATGTATTAGCAAAGGACATAAATAAGGTCACCTTAAATTTTCAAAGTACTTTTACTGAGGCCTCAACTTCTGAATAATCAAAATTTTTAAAATTTCATAAATTTTCATTATTTTCCATGTGTTAGCTATTTATTCTTCCTTAACAAACTTAGTTGATTAAAACAACACATATTAACTATCTCACATTTTGCTGGATTAGGGAACCAGACATGGACTGGCTGGGTACCTCTGCTTTAGGGTTGCCTTCATGAGTTTGCAATCTAGGTGCTGTATAAGGCTTGGTAATGTGTTCTCATCTGAAGGCTTAAGTGGAAAAAAGGATATTGTTCAAAGTTTATTGATAGAAGTTAGGTCTTAAGGATTAACTCAACTGAGGCCTGAGTTATTTACTGTTTACTGTCCAGAGGCCACCCTTAATTTCCTGCCCTGTAAACCTCTCCGTGATGTTGCTCTTCAAAGCCAGAAAGAGTTTGCTAGCAAGTGGAATGTCACAATTTCTTGTAATTCAATTAAGAAAGTAATATCCAATCACACTTCTGTTACTATATTTAACCAAAACCAAAGGAAGAGGTTTGTTTACACAAGGCAAAGAATACAATACAAAGAATACAAGAATACGTGTTTATCACCTTTTTCAAATATCATTGACTTATAAATTAGGCACTGTTGTTAGCTACCTGCATGAAACTTCCATGGCAGATAGGGAGAGAAATTTTTTTTAAATCAGTGAAATGTACACTATATCTGATGACTACCACTGAGACAAACCAGAGAATTAGACAAACCAGAGAATGGTAATAATGCTGTTACTGTTGTTTTTGTCCACTTGAAAGCAGGGAGATAATCATTTTAAACACAGAGCCAGAAAGATTTCAGAACCATCCCAATGTATTTATTCCATCTCAGTAGTTTCCTTACCCCCACTCCATAGCACATGCCAATACTTGAGCATTCTAGGCATAAATGAAGAAAAAATATACTACTGTACACAGGAAGCACAACAAAGTGGTTAGAAGCTTGAACTCTTGGAGACTGTGTCTGTGTATAAATCCTAGAACTATGACTGAAGGTAAGATGGCCACCATTTCCTCAACCGTAAAGTAGAGGTAATAATGGAACTTAGCTCATAAGGTTTTCTTGTAGCTTAATACATCTTAGCACACCTAAAATAGTCCTTGCACATAGTTACAAAGATACTAAGATCCTATCAAGAAAATAAAGCAAATTTGATAGTACTTAGGATATTAATAGTAAATAAATAGTTTTAGAAGATGGAATTGCCATGGATTCTGAAGTGCTAAAAGAGAGGAGAAAGATATGCCTGAATATTTATGAAAGTAAATATAGTACAGGCTCTAAAAATCATAAATGCTAGACTTTTTTTTATCATTTCCATCTTTTTTCTTTTTTTTTTTCTGTAATTTGGACATTGTGACAAAGTCTCCCTAGTAACATTCTTTTCCCCCCTTATTTTTTAGTGGGAGATTAATGGTTTACAATAAAGTTGTTGGCACATGGGTATAGTTTCTCATCTCATTAAGACAAGTGTCTGCAAAACACTCTCACTACCAAATTAGGTCCATCATCATATACCAGGACCTGAAATCTTCCCTTCCCCACAACCCTTTTTCTCGCCTATTTCTTCAGGGTTCTTTGCTTTGGTGCAGTACACCACCATTCCAAGTTTTACTTTGTGTTTCCCATATCTGTTCTAGTTTCTTAAATTCTGCCCATATTCATCCTTCTCTTTCTGGTTTATCTCACTTAACAAGATTCCTTCAAACTCGGGAGTCGGTAGGTAGCTCAGCGTGCACAGACTGGTAAGGATCCCGGTTTAAGCCCCCCTCCCACTCCCCACCTGCAAGGGAGTCGCTTCACAGGCGGTGAAGCTGGTCTGCAGGTGTCTATCTTTCTCTCTCCCTCTGTCTTCCCCTCCTCTCTCCATTCCTCTCTGTCCTATTCAACAACAACGACATCAATAATAACAACGATAATAACTACAACAACAATAAAAAAAACTAGGGCAACAAAAGGGAAAATAAATAAAATTAAATTTTAAAAAAAGATTCCTTCAAACTCCATCCAAGATGTGATGAAGAAGGTGACTTCATCATTCTTAATAGCTGAGTAGTATTCCATTGTATTCCACAGCTTTCTTGGCTATTTATCTGTTGTTGGACACTTAGGTTGCTTCCAAGTTTTGGGCTATTACAAATCGTGCTGCTATGAACATAGGTTTACATAGATCTTTTTGGATGAGTTTGTAACCAAAATATACAAAGAGCTCACCAAATTCAGGGAAAAAAAATAAAACATCCAAAAGTGGGAACAGCATATGGACAGAATATTCACCAAAGAATAAATCCAAAGGGCCAAAAGACATGTGAAAAAAATGCTCAAAATTGCAGGTTATCAGAGAAATACAAATAAAGACAACAGTGAGACATTTCCAAAATTTTATGAGTCATTCAGTTATTCCGTATGTGACAGTATTTGTGCAAGGCCCCAGGTCTGCCAAAAAAGATGAAGAGAAATAACAAATATTACACTAAAATGCAAACATACTTTGTATTTTTTAAAAGCATGAACTAAGCATAGTAAGAGATAAATTAGGTAAACTGATTTCTTTTTTCTTTTCTATTTTTTTATTTTACTTTTGTTTTTCACTAGTAACTTAATCATGCTTTATAAGATAATAAGATTTCAAGGGTACATAAATTCCACACTGTACCCACCACCAAAGTGCCTTCCTATTAACCTCTGAAAAATAACCTGGACTTTTCCTAGACTAGCAGTGATAGTAGCAGCTGAGGCCACAACAGCAACAGCAACAGCAACAGCAACCAAACTATTGTCTTTATTGTTGGTCCCTGGCAGCCACTTACTGCTGGACTGGAGGCTCAAATGAAGACAGGATTGGGAGTGGGAGGTGGGGAGAGATGCTATAGCATAATGACTATGCAAAAAACAAAACCCTGGGGCACCAAAAGTCTTAGCTTCAATCCCCAGCACCACCACAAACCAGAGCTGAGCTGTGCTCTGATTTAAAAAGAAAAAAAAAAAAAAGATTCAAGGATTAATGGAGTCTAAACGCAATCACAAGGGTTCAGGGTGATGAAGTAGTAGAGGTAGGAAGTCAAGACAACTCTTTCTCAAAGTTTAGAATCCAGGGTAAGTACAAATAAAAGCTTTAGGGTCATCAAGGTGAAGAGCTTTTTGCTTTCTTTTTAGGGTAAAATAAGTCTAATGAAAAACTAATTTGTTGGCAGAAGGTCTCTAATATAAAAAATAAAATAAAATTTCTAGAAGGATAGGAAAGGGCTGGGAGCAGAAACTCATACATTGGTTTGCTTTATTGGTTTCCTCTCATTTCAGCATTCTTTTAAAGCTTCCCAGGTGATTCTAATAAACAGCCAGGATTGCTCCCCACAGCACCTGATGACTCAGCCAGTTGTACTTCCTGTTGTCTTCCTGTTGATGATCTGCTGTTGCTTGTAGGAAATAACTCCTACCACTCAGCAAGGAGTGATATCTATTCCTTTAAGCCCGATACAGTTTGCTAAACTTGTGCAGAATTTAGCACATCTATAAGGCTTGCTCTACCAGTAGTTTTGTTTTAGTTTAGTTTAGTTTTATTTTGTTTTGTTTTGGCTTTAGCATCTCTTTTTCTTTTAAGAGAGTTGACTCTTCAACCACAGATTTAAGAGTAGTACAGAAAATGGGTATAAGAGAGCTTATTAACCTGAATGTTACTAATTTTCCAGAGTTGAAGAAAGTTCCAAACAACATCCCTCCAAACATTGTTACACTTGACTTGTCGTACAATAAAATCAGCCAGCTTGGACCCAAGGACTTTAAAGATGTTTATAAGCTAAAGAATTTAAACCTCAGAAGCAATGCCATTGAATATATAGATCCTGGTAAGTTCCACAGAATAGCCCTTTAATTGGGTAACAGGTGTTCTTTAATTTTTACCCCCTATGGAAACCTTTATAGAAAATACAATTTAGATTTTAATGCAAATCATAAAATGTTTGAATTTAAATGAGGCATGGTGCCTAATTTAGAACTTGTTTGACACTCAGAAAAATATTTGGTACATGTTGCTTTGTGAAGTATATAATACTCTGTATTACCAAGCAACAGTTATTCAATTAAACAAATAAAAGTATCTTGGAGAATAGGTTTGAAAAATAAAAATATGTTGCTAGTGACCAACAACATGCAATAGTTATTTTCAAAGATAAATTCACATTAGTCATCTTCTTTGGTATTCACTAAGTCCCAATTAGCTTGAGACCTTATTTAACACCTTGTTCAAAGTAAATTTGAAACAAATATACTAAACAGCAAGCTCATAAATTAAGATAAACTATATTTAAACCAAAGCCAGACCTATTTTGTTTAGACAAAATAGGCAAATTCTCTTTTCTCTCCTTCAAATCTCTTCTCCATCTGTAAAAGGGAAAAAAAATGGTAAAAAAAAAAAAAAAAGTGTGGTAAGTTTACTCACCACTGGGTTTAGAAAAATGGAAAATTATTGCACCATTAGTTAAAGTTTTAATACATGTATAGATGTCTTCATGATACTACTTCCATTTGAAAACTCCTATCTATACAAACACTAATTAGCACTAAGTGGCTTCCCTGAGTTTTCCTTCTTCTTTTTTTTTTTTTCTTTATTTTCAGAGAGAGGTAGAGAGAGAAAAGGAGAAACAGAGGGAAAAGAGGGAGAAAAAACATGGTACTGCTCATTATCCATGGCACCCCCCCCCCCCCAGTGTTGCCTATGATGCTTCCAAGACAAGCCAGGGTTGGGCCTAGGACTGCACTCTACTAGATGAGCTATCTCCTGGTCCCTAGTTGGTAATGTTATTTATATAATATTCATGTCATTAAACTTTGAATACAAGTATTTCTTCTGCTTTCCTTGATGATAATTTACTATCACTAGTAGAACTTAACAAGTACAGTCATAGGACATAGAACATGTAGAAATGAAAACTGAGGGGCTACATGGTAGCACAGCTAATAGAATATAAAGATTACCATGCTCAAGTACCCAAGTTCAAGCCCCTGGTCCCCACCTGCAGGGGAGGAGCTTCACAAGTGATGAAGCAGTGCTGCAAATATTTCTCATTGTGTCTCCATCTTTTAATTCTTCTTCCCTCTAAATTTCTTTCTATCTCTATCCCAAAAAGAAAGAAAAGAAACAAGAAAAAAAAATAGTCACTAGGAGCAGTGAATTCACTGTGTAGACACTACCCCAGTGATAACCCTGGTGGAAGAAAGGAAGAGAAATAGAGAAAAAGAAAGGGAGAAAGAAAGAAAAAATGAAGGGAGAAAAGAGGAAAACAGAATGTTGACATACTTTAAGTATTATTAACTTGTATTAGATATACAGAGAAATTGTTAAAACTTTTCCTAATAAAATAGCTACACTAATATACTAGTCTATATATTAGTATAATAAAACTATCTTTAGATTGTAAAGGCAAAAGCAACTTCCATTCTACATTGAATAAGAATACTACAGAACCTCTCTGCTTCCAAAGGAAATAATCATCAATTTAGTGTTCATGTCAGTCTTTGTTAGCCAGTCTACACAAACCAGACTACAGGGCATAGAATCTGGAGGTGGAGACACTATTGTGTTCCATGAAACTAAAGAACTGTAACACAAGTATCCCACAGTGCAGGTTCTTTCTTTATCAGTGTCCAGATGCGTTCTGATACTGTCATCCAAAACCTTAGCTTACCAACTATCTAAAGTACCAATGCACTCAGAGTCCTAGCAATAACCCTGGTAGCAATAAAAAAAACCATGTATATATAAAAAATGAAAATAAAATAATAAAGTATCAATGCAGACAAATTACAGAACTGTCTCTAAAAGAGACTAGGATGTTACCGTTTAGCCAAGATTACATTTATTGAAGTAATGGATAAGAGTGTGATACTATTTTGCATCATACATTTATTTATTTATTTATTTTAGATAGATGCAAAGAGAAAAGGAGAGGGGGAGAGAGAGAGAGGCAGTCTAGCAACATTGTTTCACTGCATGTGAAGTTTTTCCCTGCAGGTGGGGGCCAAGGGCTTGAATCTGGGTCCTTGTGCACTAAAATGTATGTACTCTATCAGGTATGTCATCACCCGGCCCCTCAGTAAGGTTTTAATCATCATAGAACTAGTCACTATAAAGAAAGCTAGGGAAAAGGGAGAAGACAATGCAGAGAGACAGGTAATAATACAAAATGCACTTGTCTTACTTTCGGTGCTGTTTTTCTTTCATCACTAATAAAGTTGTTATCATTGCAAAGATTTCCATTTTCATCCTTAGGACTTCCTGAGGATTTTTTTTTTAATCTTGTTTATCCAATATGTTTTCTTTACTGACACTGGAATGTGAACTCCAAAATGTTACATATAGTTTTTTTTTTAATTAACACGTACTATATTATTTTCTCCTTTCTTAAGTTCAGTCCCAAGAGAGTTTTCTATATTAACAAATACATAGTAAGCATCTAACAAATGCCAATCATTTTTCTTGGCATGTCTTCTAAAACCACAAAGTAACTCTGCACTTAAATAGGTCAAAATAATTTAAAGAAGTTTTAAAATTGAAGGTCTTCTGTACTTCAGGGTGTTTCAGATAAAGCATTGCAAAAGTTGACTTATTTTAATGACATGCTATTAGATACATAAATTCGGTTAGGATCACCAATGTGTTTATAAAAAGTTTATATGCCATTCATAAAATGCCAAAGACTGATGCAGAAAAAAGAGAGACAAGACACCCTAGCAGGAAGGAGTCTTGCCTCCTCTAAGAAACTAACACAACTTCCTCAAATGCCTGAAAACATAATGCTTTAGGTAAAAACAATAACAATTTCAAAACAAATCTAAGAATGTTTAATCTGAAAAGTTAACTTAAAAAAATTTTGTGAGATTGTTAACTCCCAGAATGTTAATAAAAGGAAAAAAAAAGTGATCATTACAAGGTCCTATTTTTTGCTCCTCCATAGTTAACTGTACACCCACCACCCCTCCAAGTCACTAATTGCATCAACATAGAATTCTTTTTAGAGATGAAAGTATGAATTTTTTTCTGAGAACAAATGATATGAAAATAGTTAATTATCTTGACTTGAAAGCGTATCTTCCAAATTCAAAATAAGAATTAAATAAGATTTTGAGATATATCTTGAAACTGTAACAGGAAAAAGAAACAAGATATTTGAAATCAGAATTTTCCTATCCATTCTAAGGTTTCTAGTCAGTGTACATCAACTGAAATAGAAATAAACTACTTTTACATTTCTTTATTGCTGGAAGGAAAAAAGTTTGTGTTGTCTTATTTTGTGTTATGTGCTTGATATTTGTTTTAACTAACTAGCCTCCAACAAAATTAAATGTGTATGTACTCAGAGCTGATAACTACCACAGCTTCCTAAAACATATCCAGATGTTTTCAAAATGTTGATAAAAATATTTTGGTTTGGGAGTCTACTGGAATATAATTCCTTTCCCCCTAAGAAGGGTAAAGGCTGTTAGAAAAGCCATTTTCTAGTGCAAGGACCAGTGTAAGGATCCCGGTTCAAGCCCCTGGCTCCCCACCTGCAGGGGAGTTGCTTCACAGGCGGTGCAGCAGGTCTGCAGCTGTCTCTCTTTCTCTCCCCCTCTGTCTTCCCCTCCTCTCTCCATTTATCTCTGTCCTATCCAACAACGAATGACATCAATAACAACAATAATAACCACAACAAGGCTACCACAAAAAGGGCAACAAAAAGGGGAAAAAATGGCCTCCAGGAGCAGTGGATTCATGGTGCAGGCACCAATCCCCAGCAATAACCCTGGAGGCAAAAAAAAAAAAAAAAGGCATCATTTTCTGAGTTTGCTGATAATATGGAGAGTTATAAAAATCATCAGTAGATGGGAGTCGGGCTGTAGTGCAGCGGGTTAAGCGCAGGTGGCGCAAAGCACAAGGACCGGCATAAGGATCCCGGTTCGAACCCCGGCTCCCCACCTGCAGGGGAGTCGCTTCACAGGCGGTGAAGCAGGTCTGCAGGTGTCTATCTTTCTCTCCCCCTCTCTGTCTTCCCCTCCTCTCTCCATTTCTCTCTGTCCTATCCAACAACGACAACAACAATAAAACAACAAGGGCAACAAAAGGGAATAAATAAATAAAATAAATATTTTTTAAAAAATCATCAGTAGACACATTTCTCACTTTTATGAATTTATATTTGAACTACTTTGCTAACTCATGACTTTTTCATATTGCATTTTCCCAGTCAGTAAATACAGAAAAAAATAAGCATAGGCCATACATACATCTCTTTGAAAGATAACTTAAAACTTTAAAAATAAAAGATATCTTACTCTTAACCCAATCTGTACATTATATTAGGATAAATGAGAACTAGTTCTTAAGTATTAGAATTTGGTAGCACCATTGCCATGCACAATTCATCCTATCTAGAAGTTGAAGTGATCACCAGTGTCACATATCTGGCTTTATTTAGAAGAAACGAAAACAAACTTCTGTCCTTTATGACAATAGATCATTTTATAACTTGAAGTAAGGCTTCTACCCTATCACAGAAATTGTGTGCTATTTCTTGGTGTTTATATTTCACCTCTCTCTCTCTCTCTCTCTCTCTCTGGAACTTCAACATCAGTTTAGGCATTTATGTTTTAATGGTATGGCCCCCAGTTCCTTGAGAAAGATGTGGTTAGATTTACTAAGCTGACAGAGTTGGTCTTCTAAAAGATATGCATAAGTTTCAAAGAGAGGAGAAAATACAAGTTTTCTATAGTAAATGCTCTGAGAAAAAAAGAGAGAGAGAGAAATCTTTTCTATTATTTTCAAGAGAGAGAATTAATTCCCGTGTTAAATTTGTACTTGTTCTTATAACACACCATGCAGTTGTATGTAACCCAACTATTTATTGGTTTATTAAATATCTTTTGTTTCTAGCTGCTTTTCTAGGACTTACACATTTAGAAGAGTTAGATTTATCAAACAACAGTCTGCATAACATTGAGTATGGGGTGTTAGAAGACTTATATATTTTGAAACTGTTTGGGCTCAGAGATAACCCCTGGAGATGTGACTATGACATCCACTACCTCTTCTACTGGTTAAAACACCACTACAATGTCTACCATAATGGCCTGGAATGCAAATTCCCTGAAGAATACAAAGGGTGCTCTGTAGGAAAGTATATTCGGAATTACTTTGAAGAATGCCCCAGAGACAAACTACCAGAGCCTCCTGGCTCCTCAGAAGAATATGAAGAAACAAAAGATGATGTTAACCAGGAAACAAAAGATGATGAAAGAGAAAAAACACACAGTGACCACACAACAAAGAAGCTAGGTGTAAGAGTTATCTTCATAGGATAACTCACAAGAAATTCTCCTGGTTCCTACTTGTTTTGTATTTGTTAGACTGATGTCAGAAAACTGTATGTTTACATTTTGATTAACTGTATTGCCTATTTATGCAGGGTTATCAACCAAAGGAAGGTTTCTTTAATTATTTTTTTTATTATTGTGATGACTATAGTAATTGAATGGATACTTTCATCTTTTTTGGCTGTTTGTAGAACAGCCTTTGGTGACAATTCCACACTGGTAATCTACGGGTCCTAAATGTGTCCTAGTCATGGCATGTCTTGTATAAAAATTTTTACTGCTTTTTGAAAATAATAATAAAAACTTGGTTAAATTTTGCATGTCTTTATTGTTTGTTGACAAGAGCACTGTTCTGTCTTATGGTACCACAAGAGGACTGAACCTGAATCCTCTGAGTCTCAAGCACAAGACTTTGTTGTGTAAACAGATATGCTATTTCCCCAGGTCAGTTTTTTGCTTTTGAATAATTGCTTTTACATTCCTAAACATGATCAAAATGAAAAATACATAAACTTAATAATAATGAAATATCATTCTCTTCCCCACCCCCCTCCCAGTTTTTTCTCCTGTAATCCAGTTTATACGCTGAATAAATTTTCATCTCTGATACCTATGGATTTTAGAATGCACTGGTAAACCCAAATTCTCAATACTTCATTGATTCTTGCAAAAAATTCTCAAGCTACACTTCAAGGAGAGCTTTCATAACAATATAGAAACTAAGGATTATACTGGAGACTTGTCAGAAGATTTGACTCTGAGAAGAAATTATAAATGTGTACATTATAAACCCTAAAGAGATATTAACAAGAGTGGATTTGGAAACAGCTCTGGTTTCTGAACAAAGTTCAGGTTAGGAAGCCAGTTGTCAGTGGGAAGGAACTGAGAGCCCTTCCTGACAAATTAATATGCTAAGGAGCATATAACAAGGAATGAAATAAGAATTTGGGATCAGGATTTTGGATGAAACAAAAACAAATAGCACTATATATGTGAGGTGTGTTACCCAAGTGAAGGTCTATGATTTGGCCTTGTAGCTTGAAACTGGCTCATCTACTGAGATAGCATTTAAAAAAAAAAAAAAAAAAAGGAAATAACTGAAGTCTTCAAATTCATGATCCTATCAGTTTGCACTTCTATAGCCAGTTGTACTCTATATTGGAAAAAAAAGAAAAGAAAGAAAAAAGGAGAGAGAGAGAAAGGAAGGGAGGGAGGAAAGAAGGGAGAAAAATAAATGTATATATGTCCTTAGAAAAACTACATTTTCCTTTTTTAAAAAAAGATTTTTTAATATTTATTTATTTATTCCCTTTTTGTTGCCCTCATTTTCCTTTTTTATACAGATTTCTTTTCCACATTGATTGAATACATTCACATTTCCTATTTTAAAAAGCTTTTTTATTTATTATACATAAAACAAGTTTCATATGAGTCAGAAAGGAGAGAGACAAGTCAGCACATTTCTGGTACTCACATTTCTTATATCAAGGAATTTCTACAAAGTTTAGTAAATGGTCTAATTTAAGAGTTGCGTGAATTCTCAAAGATAGAAGATGGCATATGACAAATAGCATTGATCATCTTTAAGTCCCTACTAGATGCCAGTCTCTGTAGTAGGAATTATACATATTCTGCCTTTAATCCTACTAAATCCTTAAGAGATAATTAATATTATCTGCCTCTCTTAGATAAGGAACCCAAGGCTTAAGAGTTTGGATAAGCAGGATAAAACTATTGAGCTGGCAGATAGCAGAGCCAGGATTCAGATCCATCTAAGCACTTTTTACTGCCTTGCACCAACGCTTTCACAATCAGACCCCATAAGAGGAAATAAGTACCAGGAATATTAAGTCTTTTTCTGCAGAAACACTTGTGAGGGCTGTTGGCAGGGAAGAGTCATAGGTCCATATCAATTAATCTGTACTTACATGTATAGGAAACCAAGAGAATGGAAAATTGTATGAAATACCAGAGCTGATAGTTAAGGAAAATATTCTGGATTGTGTGGTTTTAGCCAATTTGCTCTTTTGATCAGTGATTTGGATTAAGAATAAAGACTTAGAGACACTATTTTCCAATGCAAATCATTGCATTATTCACTATGAGGTAATGAAGGCAGTTATTAAGTTAAAAGTGTTGCCAGGCAATAAATTCACTTATTGTTCACATGCTCTTATAGTGGAAGATTTGATAGCAGATATAGGGTGGGTGGGATTTCACTAAGAACCATACAGTGGAGACATGAGGGTTTGGGAAAGAAATAAGATTATATGTCATTCAGAGAAAGAGCCCAATTTACTCTTTGGCTTAATTTTTGGAGGCTAGTTGAGTATTTTATTTGTTGATTTTTATATTTAGTATTATCCCTCAAGACTCATTTAGAAATAAAGCTCTGGAACATATTACATAATAAATTGATTCGGATGATTCTAAAGCAAGTCAATTGGAATTACTAATATTTTCTGGGGTCAAAATTGAAGTACATTTTTAAAAGCTTGAAATTTGTTCCTTCTCTGTACTAGAGTTCTTTTTTTTTTTCCAGGGATGCATAGTTGATCAATGATATAATGAAAATTTAGGCACTTCATCTTCTGCCAATTTCTTGACAGAAATAATAACTTGACAGTATAATAATTTTCATTTGGGCCTTCTATTTAACAGTTGAAACTCAGAGATTAAAAATAAATAGATTTTGGGTTGGGGAGATAGTATAGTGGTTATGCGAAAGACTCTCATGCTTGAAGCTCTGAGGTCTCAGGTTCAGTCCCCAGCACCACCATAAACCAGAGCTGAACAGTGCTCTGGTCTCTCTCTTCTTCTCTGCCTCTCTCTCTGCATCTCCTTAAAAAAGAAAAAGTAGATTTTTTTTTTATGGTACTCTAAAGATACTATCCTGGAGCCAGGTGGTGGCACACCTGGTTGAGTGCATGCATTATAGTTCACAAGGACCCAGGTTCAAGTCCCTGGTCCCCACCTGCAGGGGGAAAGTTTTGCAAGTGGTGAAGTAATATTGCAGGTGTCTTTCTGCCTTTTTATCACCCCCTTCCCTCTTGATTTCTGGCTGTTTCTATCAAACAAAATAAATATAATAAGAAATTAAAGATACCATCCTATAAGCTATATATTAGAATATATGTATGTTTAAATAACATTTAAGTATTTTACTATAGTAGGATCTTCTTTAGAACTTTCCTTCTAGTTCTAAGATTTTCTGATTTTTTTTCCCCTGAATTAAATAAGCGTTATTGCAGGCTGAGGTCTCCTGAGTCCTATGCCTAAATTTGATATGACCTAATGCCTGGTTATTTGGGGAAGTGGTTAACATGATGCTATTCAAAGTTTTCATTTATTAACCATTCCCTCCTCTGGAACTTAGAATGTGATTAGACTAATGTCTATTTCTGGGAAATCTGTACAAGTCTCCTGTTCTGACAAATAGAAGCAATTCACTAATAAGAACTGACTTGCCTAAAGTCTGTGAAACATGGAGGTTTCTTTCTGCAAAGAGGGGCCAGAGGGAGTAGATGTAATATTGTGAATAATAAAAAATAAAAATAAAATAAAATAAACATAAAAATGTAACCCTAGCTTTTTCTGAATTGCTTTCATGTTGCCAAATACGAATAGATGGAGAAAAACTACACAGTGAAGTTGGGCTTCTCATCTTCGATCTATATTTTATCCAGGGCCTGAAACCCTATGGCTGAATTTAGAAATTACTGTGTTCCCTTGCCAAACGTCTGTAAAGTGTCTTAACATAACCTCTGCACACTTAACTGTCACAATACTGTAACAAGCTCTTCCCTTCCCTGTCCTCCTCTGACTTTTAAATAGTGAAAGACAATATTTTACAGTGAATTTTCTGCTAAGGATGAAAAGTAAACTCTTACGATTTATCCATCTGATAGCCCAAAAGATTTATTTTCAGTCTAATAATCAGAAAGCCACACTGCTTGCCAGAAATGTGTGTAATTCTAGACATACTGGGAGATCAACTGACCTTACTTGGAGATGGAAACAAAAGCTGGAATAGCTAAGAGTGTATTTTACATCTGTGATACACTCAAGTTTATTGGAACAAAAACTGTATTAAACAATTTTTGGCAAATTTAAAACATCACAAAGGTAAGATAAGCATTACCTTTTTTTCTTTAAAAAACTAAGGTTTACTCAAATCTACATGTATAATTGTTTCTATGATAAAGACTGAGAATTACACTACCAAACATTAAATATTCATCTAATTTCATGAGAGAAAGAAACACTCAGAGAGTACACTCATCTATGGTTTATGGCAATGTTGAGGACTGAACCTTGGACCTCTGGAACCTTGGTCATAAAAGTCAGGTGTGCTACCAATGTTTATTTCCCTGGCCAAACATAATTATTATTTTTTGTTTGTTTCTTTTATTTTTTTTTTCAATATGGGAGTGTTTGTCAATTGTACCATTTTAAACAAACTCACCCTCATCAACTAGATGGTTTTGTGGCATACTAGGAAGCCCTTATGATTTAATATTTTCTTTTTTATTGGGGGATTAATGGTTTATAATAAATGCAATTGTTAGTACATGTATAACATTTCTCAGTTCTTTATTTTCTTCTTTCTTTCTTTCTTTTTCTTTTATTAGAAGTATAGTTTCTTACCTCTCCAGTCATCTAGGGTCTGTGTCCCCGCCCCCACCCTCATCCCCTTAGATAAACACTATAGTTCTCCCAGTCTTAGATATGAGTTGACTTTTTTTTTTCTTTTCCACATTCATATGTTTGTTTCTCTATAGTCAACATCTGAGTAAAACTATTTGGTAGTTGTCCTTTACTTCCTTACTTCACTAAGCATAATCTTCTCCAATTCCATCCATTTTTTTTTCCAAAGGACACAATATGATTTTATTTAGTTGAGTAATACTCCAGTGAGTATATGCCCCATTACTTTTTTATCCAGTCATCTGTTGAAGGACATTATGAATGTTTCCAAATTTTGGCTATTGTGAAAAATACCACTATACATCTCTTCAAATCAGTATGATGTCTTTCGGGTAATTTCTGTATCACAAGGTATTTCCATGTCTATTTGTTTAAGGATTCTCCAGACTGTTCTCCTAATGGCTGCATCAGTTTGCATTCACACCAGCAGTGTAGTAAAGTTCCTCTCTCCACATCCTCTCCAATACTTATCTTCTCTTGTTTTTTTGGTGAAGGCCATTTTCACAAAAGTGAGGTGGTGGGGGATTCCAGAAGATGGCGGAATGAGAAGCTGCTAGTGGCTTGAGCTGTGACCACATCTACTGAAAACGGTAGGATTTTTTTTTGCCTTTAGTAGGCCAGTCAAGAAAGGGTCCTAGTGGTGACACCAAGGAGGTCACTATAACTTAATTTGGGTTAGAAAATAGAGTAAAAAGAAAGGGGAAAAGAAATTTTCTTTTAAATTATTATTCCAGAAGCATACCTCCTTCCCTCTCCCCCCCCCCCATAACCAGTCCCTGGGGGCCAGAGATCTGCTACTAGCAGGCTCCCCTGCTGAGCTTCTTTCTTTACCAAAATTCCTATCCCACCAGGGGGTGTCATTCATTCTAATTCTATTCCCTTCTGAAACCTTTGGCCTTTTTTCTTTCTAAGTAGCCAATCAGCTGCCTCTGCTCAGGGGGCCTGAGGCAATCTGGAGCCATCCAAGCTGAAGACAGGACAGGTTTTTTACTCTGATATAATTTATTATCAATACAAGATAAACGCATACCCCTTTCCCCCTCTCCTTCAGGTTGACCAAAATTAACTCTTAGTGTATTTTCCATTGCTAGGGGACTGGGTGTGTTATTCACTGCTAAAATAACTTGTTTCACTTTTCCTACCTCCCCCACCCATTCTCTCCCTCCCCCTGCATAGCTAACTAAATAATAATAAATAAATAACTCTTTGCTTTCACTGCTCTTCTATTACTGTTCTTTTTCTTACCTTTTTCTTTTTTCGCTCTCTCTTTTTTTCTTCTTTTTCTCATTCTTGTCATCCTTCCATCCTCCTTCAGCTTTCTGAATTGACTGGTACACATTTGGGAATTATTTTGGGGAAGAAATCTGACTCAGAGTGGACTCTCTCTGCATGTATCTCTGCTCTACTTCCCTTTCTCCTTTAGCTACCCCTAGAATATACAGTGGATGGTAGATTTGCATAACTGTCTATTCCTGCTATTCTTGTCTAGTCCTGAGGGTTTTTGTTTTTTCTTTCTTAACAATCAGCTGCCTCTGCTCAGGAGGCTTCAGGCAATCTGGGACAGGTTTCTTACCCTGCTATATTTTATTATTAATATTATATAAAGGTGTATCTCTTACCCCCCCTCCTTTAGGTTGACCAGAATTAACTCTTAGGGTATCTTTCATTGCTAGGGGACTGGGCATCTTATCCATTGTGAGAGGAACTTGTCTCACTACTCCTACCTCCTCTACAGTGTCTCCCCTTCTCCCTCCTCCTAGCTAATTAAAAAAATAAAATAAAAAATAAATTAATCAATTAAAAAACTTTCCTTTCACTACTTTTTATTACAGCTCTTTTTCTTATCTTTTTTCTTTTCTTTCTCTTGTTTCTCTTTTTTTTTATCTTGTCTTCCATTTCTTCCTTCCTTCTTCTTTGCCTTTCTGAATTCACTGATATTCATTTGTGAATTATTTTGGGGAAGAAATCTGATTCAGAGTGGACTCTCTACGTGTGTATCTCTGCTCTACTTCCCTTTCTCCTCTTGCTACCCCTAGAATACACAGTGGATAGTAGATTTGCATAATTGTCTATTCTTGCTATCCCTTCATTCCTTTCTCTTTCTTTCTTCACTTGGACTTGGTTGCTATTTTTTCATGGACTGGAGACATTCTTTGGCTAACTGGCAGTGATTAACCTGCTTCAATCCTTGCTTCAGTTGCTATTGTAATTCCTGAGGTTGGTGATTGCATTTATCATAAACGTATTTAGTACAGTGTTGCTTGTACTCAAAAAACAACAACTGAGGAACAACAGAGCATAAAAAAAAGAAACACATAAATCAAAAAAATGGGTAGATAAAAAACAAATAAAACTGCTACTCCAATGAATGAAGACAAGAGCCCAGAAGAAACTCCGAATCAGCCAGAAGTAACCATAGATAAGAAAAGTATGCAAGCAATAATAAACTTATTAATCACAGAAATGAAAACAACATTGGAGGAAAGGAATGGCAGTATTAGGGAAACAACAGTTGAGACCCCCAAGGAAAATAATGATTATCTTGAGGCAATTAGAGAACTGAAAGCTGAAAGAGCTGAACTGAGGAAAGAAGCTGAGAGAAGGGAAAGCAGACTAACAGAAGCAGAAAACAGAATTAGTCAGGCAGAGGACAAATTAGAGAAAACTAAGAAATAGGTGAAAGAGCTCAAAAAGAGATTGAGAGACACTGAAAACAACAACAGACACAAATGGGATGATCTCAAAAGAAGTAATATTCGTATAATTGGCATACCAGAGGAAGAAAGAGAGGAAGAGGAAGGAAACATTCTAGAGGAAATTGTAGAAGAAAACTTCCCAGACCTGAATAACAGAAAGGACATCAAGATTCAAGAGGCCCAGAGAGTTCCAAACAGAATCAACCCAGACCTGAAGACACCAAGACACATCATAGTCACAATGAGAAGAAGTAAGGATAAAGAAAGGATCCTACAGGCTGCAAGAGAGAAACAAAAAGGCACATAGAGGGGAAAACCCATAAGACTATCAGCAGACTTCTCCACTCAAACTCTAAAAGCCAGAAGAGAATGGCAAGATATCTACTGAGCCCTGAATGAAAAAGGGTTTCAACCAAGGATAATATATCCTGCTTTCAACCAAGGATAATATATACTTTCATTCAAACTAGATGGAGGGATAGGGCCATTGTCATCAAAACTGCTTGGTACTGGAACATGAACAGACACACTGATCAGTGGAATAGAATTGAGAGCCCAGAAATGAGGCCCCACACGTATGGACATCTAATCTTTGACAAAGGGGCCCAGACTATTATATGGGGAAAGCAGAGTCTCTTCAACAAATGGTGTTGGAAACAATGGGTTGAAACATGCAGAAGAATGAAGCTGAATCACTGTATTTCACCAAATACAAAAGTAAATTCCAAGTGGATCAAGGACTTGGATGTTAGACCAGAAACTATCAGATACTTAGAGGAAAATATTGGAAGAACTTTTTTCCGCATAAATTTTAAAGACATTTTCAAGGAAACGAATCCAATTACAAGGAAGACTAAGGCAAGTATAAACCTATGGGACTACATCAAATTAAAAAGCTTCTTCACAGCAAAAGAAACCACTACCCAAATCAAGAGACCCCTCACAGAATGGGAGAAGATCTTTACATGCCATACATCAGATAAGAGTTTAATAACCAACATATATAAAGAGCTTGCCAGACTCAACAACAAGACAACAAATAACCCCATCCAAAAATGGGGGGAGGACTTGGACAGAATATTCACCACAGAAGAGATCCAAAAGGCCGAGAAACACATGAAAAAATGCTCTAAGTCTCTGACTGTCAGAGAAATGCAAATCAAGACAACAATGAGATATCACTTCACTCCTGTGAGAATGTCACACATCAGAAAAGGTAACAGCAGCAAATGCTGGAAAGGGTGTGGGGTCAAAGGAACCCTCCTGCACTGCTGGTGGGAATGTCAATTGGTCCAACCTCTGTGAAGAACAGTCTGGAGAACTCTCAGAAGGCTAGAAATGGACCTACCCTATGACCCTGCAATTCCCCTCCTGGGGATATATCCTAACGAACCCAACACATCCATCCAAAAAGATCTGTGTACACATATGTTCTTGGCAGCACAATTTGTAATAGCCAAAACCTGGAAGCAACCCAGGTGTCCAACAACAGATGAGTGGCTGAGCAAGTTGTGGTATATATACACAATGGAATACTACTCAGCTGTAAAAAATGGTGACTTCACCGTTTTCAGCCGATCTTGGATGGACCTTGAAAAAATCATGTTGAGTGAAATAAGTCAGAAACAGAAGGATGAATACGGGATGATCTCACTCTCAGGCCGAAGTTGAAAAACAAGATTAGAAAAGAAAACACAAGTCGAACCTGAAATGGAATTGGAGTATTACACCAAAGTAAAAGACTCTGGGGTGGGTGGGTGGTTGGGGAGAATACAGGTCCATGAAAAATGATTAATGAAATAGTGGGGGTTGTATTGTTAAATGGGAATCTGGGGAATGTTATGCATGTAAAAAAAAAAAAAAAGAAGAAGTAGAAACGCAAAGCAGAAATTGACTGAGTTTGGAGTATGGCACCAAAGTAAGAAAGCAGAAGTATACTAGAGTTTGCAGTGAGTACCTCCCTAATACTTCCTCTCCACTTTTCCAAGCTTTGGGTCCATGATTGCTCAACAATTTGTTTGGCTTTGTATGTTAACTCTCTTTTCAGTCACCAGGTTCCAGGTGTCATCAGGATGCCGGCCAGACTTCCCTGGATTGAAGACCCCACCAATGTGTCCTGGAGCTCAGCTTCCCCAGAGACCCACCCTACTAGGGAAAGAGAGGCAGACTGGGAGTATGGACCGACCAGTCAACGCCCATGTTCAGCGGGGAAGCAATTACAGAAGCCAGACCTTCTACCTTCTGCAACCATCAATGACCCTGGGTCCATGCTCCCAGAGGGATAGAGAATGGGAAAGCTTTTGAGGGAGGGGGTGGGATAGGGAGATTGGGCGGTGGGAATTGTGTGGAGTTG
The DNA here is from genome assembly GCF_950295315.1 of Erinaceus europaeus. NCBI lineage: Eukaryota > Metazoa > Chordata > Mammalia > Eulipotyphla > Erinaceidae > Erinaceus > Erinaceus europaeus. The sequence continues at coordinate 71,057,977 of NC_080169.1, forward strand.
TACCCCTCCTACCCTATGGTTTTGTTAATTAATCCTTTCTTAAATAAAAATAAAATTAAAAAAAAAAAACTAGATGGAGGGATAAAAACCTTCTTAGACAAACAACAGTTAAAGGAGGCAACCATCACCAAACCGGCCCTGAAAGAGGTTCTAAAAGACCACTTATAAACAAGAAAAACACTATAATACTTGCAATATATCAGAGCAAACAAAAATTTGTTGAACAATGGCACTACAATACATTAAATCCATAATATCAATAAATGTCAATGGCTTAAACTTACCCATCAAAAGGCGCAGAGTGAGGGGATGGACCAGAAAAAATAACCCAACCATATGCTGCTTGCAAGAATCCCATCTGACACAACAAGATAAACATAGATTTAAAGTAAAAGAATGGAAAACAATCATACAGGCTAACGGAACACAAAAAAAGGCAGGAACAGCCATTCTCATCTCAGACACAATAGATTTTAAATTACATAAAGTAATAAAAGATAGGAAAGGACATTACATAATTATTGGAGGATCAATCAGCCAAGAAGACTTAACAATTATTAACATCTATGCACCCAATGAGGGACCATCTAAATACATCAAGCACCTACTGAAAGAATTTCAAAAATACATCATAGTAATACAATAATAGTGGGAGACTTCAATACCCCACTCTCACACTTAGACAGATCAACAAAGCAGAGAATCAACAAAAATACAAGAGAATTAAATGAAGAGATCGACAGACTAGACCTCTTGGACATTTTCAGAGTACTTCACCCCAAAAAACTGGAATACACCTTCTTTTCAAATCCACATAACACATACTCAAGGATAGACCACATGTTATGCCACAAAGACAGGATCAATAAATTCAAGAGCATTGAAATCATCGCAAGTATCTTTTCAGACCACAGTGGAGTAAAACTAACATTTAACAACAAACAGAAAATTATTAAAAGTCACAGAATTTGGAAACTAAACAACATGCTCCTTAAGAACCACTGGGTCAGAGACTCACTCAAGCAGGAAATTCAAATGTTCCTGGAAACAAATGAAAATGAAGACACAACCTATCAAAATATTTGGGACACAGCTAAAGCAGTATTGAGAGGGAAACTTATAGCCATACAACCACATATTAAACAACAAGAAAAAGCTCAAATGAACAACCTTACTGCACACCTCAAAGACTTAGAGGAAGAGGAACAAAGGAACCCTAAAGCAACCAGAAGGACAGAAATTACTAAAATTAGAGGAGAAATAAACAACAATAAAAAATAAGATACAAAACATCAATGAAGCCAAATGACCATACAATGACCATACAAAAGATCAGTGAAGCAAAATGTTGGTTCTTTGAAAGATTAAACAAAATTGACAAACCCCTAGCCAGAATCACCAAACAAAAAAAGAGAGAAGACTCAAATTAATAGAATTGTAAACGATGGAGGAGATATCACAACTGACACCACAGAAATCCAGAGAATCATGCGAAACTTCTATGAAGAACTATACGCCACCAAGCTAGAGAATCTAGAAGAAATGCAACAATTCCTAGAAACATATGCACTTCCAAAACTGAACCAAGAAGAATTACAAAACCTAAATGCACCAATCACAGACAAAGAAATTGAAACCGTTATTAAGAATCTACCCAACAACAAAAGTCCTGGACCAGATGGCTTCACAAATGAATTCTACAAAACTTACAGGAAACAGTTAGTACCCATACTTCTTAAGATTCTCCATAAGACTGAAGAAATAGGAATACTCCCTTCAACCTTCTATGAAGCCAACATCACCCTGATACCAAAAGCTGATAGGGACAGAACAAAAAAGGAAAACTACAGACCAATATCTCCGATGAACATAGATGCCAAAATATTAAACAAGATCTTGGCCAACGAGATACAACAACACATCAAAAAATTGTTCATCACAACCAAGTGGGAGTCATCCCAGGAATGCAAGGCTGGTTCAACATCTGTAAGTCAATTAATGTCATTCATCACATCAATAAAAGCAAAGCCAAAAACCACATGATTATCTCAATAGATGCAGAGAAAGCCTTTGACAAAATCCAACACCCATTCATGCTCAAAACTCTACAAAAAAAAATGGGAATAGATGCGAAATTCCTCAAGATACTGGAATCTATAAATAGCAAAACTACAGCCAACATCATACTCAAGGGACAGAATCTGAAAGCATTCCCCCTCAGATCGGGGACTAGACAGGGCTGTCCATTGTCACCATTATTCTTCAACATAGTAGTGGAAGTTCTTGCCATAGCAGTCAGGCAAGAGAAAGAAATCAAAGGAATACAGATAGGAAGGGAAGAAGTCAAGCTCTCACTATTTGCAGATGATATGATAGTATACATAGAAAAACCTAAAGAATCCAGCAGAAAACTACTGGAAGTTATTAGGCAATATAGCAAGGTGTCAGGCTACAAAATCAATGTACAAAAATCAGTGGCATTTCTCTATACAAACACTAAATCTGAAGAAGACATCCAGAAATCACTCCCATTTACTGTTTCAGCAAAATCAATAAAATACCTAGGAATAAAGTTGACCAAAGAAGTGAAAGACTTGTATACTGAAAACTATAAGCCACTACACAAGGAAATAGAAACTGATACCAAGAAATGGAAAGATATCCCATGCTCATAGCTTGGAAGAATAAATATCATCAAAATGAATATTCTCCTCAGAGCCATTTACAAATTTAATGCAATACCCATCAAAGTTCCACCAAGCTTCTTTAAGAGAATGGAACAAATACTACAATCATTTATCTGGAACCTGAAAACACCTAGAATTGCCAAAACCATCTTGAGGAAAAGAAACAGAAATGGAGGCATCACACTCCCAGACCTCAAACTTTATTATAAAGCCATCATCATCATCATCAAAACAGCATGGTACTGGAACAAAAATAGGCACACAGACCAGTGGAACAGAATTGAAAGCCCAGAAATAAATCCCCACACCTATGGACATCTAATCTTTGATAAGGGGGCCCAAAGGATTAAATGGAAGAAGGAGGCTCTCTTCAACAAATGGTGCTGGGAAAACTGCATTGTAACATGCAGAAGAATGAAATTGAACCACTTTATCTCACCAGAAACAAAAATCAACTCCAAATGGATCAAAGACCTGGATGTTAGACCAGAAACAATCAAATACTTAGAGGAAAACACTGGTAAAACACTTTCCTACCTACACCTCAAGGACATCTTTGATGAAATAAACCCAATTGCAAGGAAGACTAAAGCAGAAACAAATCAATGGGACTACATCAAATTGAAAAGCTTCTGCACATCCAAAGAAACTATTAAACAAACAAAGAGACCCCTCACAGAATGGGAGAAGATCTTCACAAGCCATACATCAGACAAAAAACTAATCACCAAAATATATAAAGAGCTCAGCAAACTTAGCACCAAAAAAGTAAATGACCCCATCCAAAAATGGGCAGAGGATATGAACAAAACATTCACCTCAGAGGAGATCCAAAAGGCTAACAAACATATGAAAAACTGCTCTAGGTCACTGAGTGTCAGAGAAATGCAAATTAAGACAACATTGACATACCACCTTACTCCTGTAAGAATGGCATACATCAAAAAGGACAGCAGAAACAAATGCTGGAGAGGCTGTGGGGACAGAGGAACCCTTTTGCATTGCTGATGGGAATGTAAATTGGTCCAGCCTCTGTGGAGAGCAGTCTGGAAAACTCTCAGAAGGGTAGACATGGACCTTCCATATGATCCAGTAATTCTTCTCCTGGGGTTATACCCCAAGGACTCCATAACTAACCCAACCAAAAAGAGGTGTATACTCATATGTTCATAGCAGCACAATTCATAATAGCTAAAACCTGGAAGCAACTCAGGTGCCCAACAACAGATGAGTGGCTGAGAAAGCTGTGGTGTATATACACAATGGAATACTATACAGCTCTTAAGAACAATGAACCCACCTTCTTTGACCCATCTTGGACAGAGCTAGAAGGAATTATGTTAAGTGAGCTAAGTCAGATAAAGATGAGTATGGGATGATCCCACTCACCAACAGAATTCGAGAAAGAAGATCATAAAGGGAAACTAAAAGCAGGCTTTGACTAAATTGAAAGTAGGGCACCAAAGTAAAAACCCTGTGGTGAGTGGTAGACATGCAGCTTCCTGGGCCGTTGGGGGTGGGGGTGGGGGTGGGTGGGTAAGATGGGACACAGTCTTTTGGTGATGGGAATGGTGTTTATGTACACTCCTAGTAAAGTATAGTCATATAAATCACTAGTTAATTAATATGAGAGGGGGAAAATTAATTGTATGTCTTGAAGTTTTTAAAACACAGACTGAGTCTTTTTAATATATAGGCTGTGTATTTGATATGCGGACTCTCTAAAAAGCCTAGACCAAGTAGATCAGAAGCAACCAATGGCACAGCTACATGCAAGATACTGGGTACTATACAGCAAACCCTAACAAAAGGACTTTTCAAAGTTAACCCAATTACCAAATAATGTGATGATAACATTAACTATCCATTGTCTTTTTGAACCCTAAGACAGCAGGAACCTCACATTTCCACAATAGAGCCTATATTTCCCCCAGTCCTGGAACCTTAGGATAGGGCCCACTTTCCCGCAAGCCTCTCCCAATCCATATCAAATAATATTGCATCTGCCGAACACAACCTAATCAACGCAACGATTGCCACCTGAACATGCTTCAGCTCAGAATGTGTCCAGAGACTTCACGTGTGGAATGACAACCCTTCAGCTTCATTACTCGGGTGAGACCTTTCCTTTCATAGTATTCTCTAATTCCATCCCAGGTGATTCACTTTCTAACAAAGTCCTTAAACCTAGATATAGACCAGGTTCTGTGAGACAGAGCATATGATCACACGTATCCATAAACCAGTGCAAAATATATACCTGAAAGCAGAAGTACACTAGAGTTTGCAGTGAGTACTCTCCTAACACTTCCTCTCCACTATTTTAACCTTTGGGTCCATGATTGCTCAACAATTTGTTTGGCTTTGTATGTTAACTCTCTTTTCAGCCACCAGGTGCCAGATGCCATCAGGATGCCGGCCAGGCTTCCCTTGACTGAAGACCTCACCAATGTGTCCTGGAGCTCCGATTCCCCAGATACCCACCCTACTAGGGAAAGAGAGAGGCAGACTGGGAGTATGGACAGACCAGTCAAGTCTATGTTCAGCGGGGAAGCAATTACAGAAGCCAGACCTTCTACCTTCTGCAACCCACAGTGACCCTGGGTCCATGCTCCCAGAGGGATAGAGAATGGGAAAGCTATCAGGGGAGGTGATGGGATATGGAGATTGGGTGGTGGGAATTATGTGGAGTTATACCCCTCCTACCCTATGGTTTTGTTAATTTATCCTTTCTTAAATAAAAAAAAAGTGAGGTGGTATCTCAGTGTGATTTTAATTTGCGTTTCTCTAATGATGAAACACTTCTGCATATGTCTGTGGGCTATGTGTATCTCTTCTCTATATAATAGTCTATTCATATCTTCTGCTTACTTTTTTTATTGGGTTGCTCTTTTCTTTTTGTTGAACTGTATGAGTTCTTTATAGATGTGTGATATCAACCACTTGTTTCTCTTTGTTTTAATTATTTTATTGTTTGGGGGTTAATGGCTAACACTACAGTTGGTGAGATAAATATCATGTGTATTATTACACCATGATAGATAACTGGAAAACATTCTCACCATCATATTTTAAGTGGACATCAAAATATTTGAAGTAAGACAAGGTGTTTCTTCAGTGTAGTGAATAGGCTTCACTCTCACGAAGTAAGACAATATTTTAGGCTACCTCAAACCTCAGACATAAGTATAAACTACTGGTTTAATATATATAACATGCTTTAAAATATGGCATATATTAGATCTATGACATATCATTATCAGACAATGTCAGACAATGATATAAGTAAACATATGGCAAATATGACTATTGCATCATATAGAATTAGACTTAGAATTTTTTTCTTCTTTTTTATACAGCACAGAAAGTGAACCTAGGGCCTTGTATGTGTTGATACCATGAAGTAGCCTCTCTAATGGCAAACGCTAGAAGAAGAAGAAGCCTCTCTGATGCAGATTTTATTCTTTTTTTTTAAGAGAAAGAAAGAAGAGAGAGACACAGAGATACCACAATACCTTTCCCCTATCTATGGGGATCCCTGTTGCTCTCATGTAGTGTTGAGGCTCACACCCTGGGCCTCACACACAGAAAACTATTGTTCTTTTTTTTTTTTTTAATTTCTTATTTAAGAAAGGATTAGTGAACAAAAGCATAAGGTAGGAGGGGTACAACTCCACACAATTCCCAACACCCAATCCCCATAACCCACCCCCTCCCATGGTAGCTTTCCCATTCTCTATCCCTCTGGGAGCATGGACCCAGGGTCGTTGAGGGTTGCAGAAGGTAGAAGGTCTGGCTTCTGTAATTGCTTTCCCACTGAACATGGGCGTTGACTGGTCGGTCCATACCCCCAGTCTGCCTCTCTCTTTCCCTAGTAGGGTGTGACTCTGGGGAAGCTGAGCTCCAGGACACATTGGTGGGGTCTTCAATCCAGGGAAGCCTAGCCATCATCCTGGTGGCATCTGGAACCTGGTGATTGAAAAGAGAGTTAACATATGAAGCCAAACAATTTGTTGAGCAATCATGGATCCCAAGCTTGGAATAGTGGAGAGGAAGTGTTAGGGAGGTACTCACTGCAAGCTCTAGTGTAGTCCTGCTTTCAGGTATATATTTTGCAGTAGTTTATGGATACGTGTGCACATAAGCTCTCTCTCACAGAAACTGGTGTATATCTAGGTTATGGGACTTTGTTAGAAAATGAACTACCTGACATGAAATTAGAGTGTACTATTGAAGGAAAGGTCTCACCCGAGTAATGAAGCTGAAGGGTTGTCATTCCACACGTGAAGTCTCTGGATACATTCTGAGGTGAAGCATGTTGAGGTAGCAATCGTTGCTTTGGTTAGGTTGTGATCGGCAGATGCAATGTTATTTGGTTTGGATTGGGAGATGCATACGGGAAAGTGGGCCCTATCCAAGGGTTCCAGGACTGGGGGAAGTAGGGGCTCTATAGTGAAGATGTGAGGTTCCTGCTGTCTTAGGGTTCAAAAAGACAATCAATAGTTAATATTATCATCACATTATTTGTTAATTGGGTTAACTTTGAAAAGTCCCTTTGTTATGGTTTGCTGGACAGTACCCAGTATCTTGTATATAGCTGTGCTATTGGAAGCTTCTAATCTACTTGGTCTAGGCTTTTGAGAGAGTCCGCATATCAAATACATAGCCTATATATTAAAAAGATTCAGTTTGTCTTTTGAGAAACTTTGAGACATACAATTGATTTCCCCCTCTCATATTAATTAGCTACTGATTTATATGTCTACATTTTGCTAGGAGTGTACATAAACACCATTCCCACCACCAAAGGACTGTGACCCATCCCTCCCGCCCACTCCCACCACCCACTGGCCCAGGAAGCTACATGCCTACCCCTCACCACTGGGTTTTTACTTTGGTGCCCTACTTACAATTTGATCAGGTCCTGCTTTTAGTTTCCCTTTCAGATCTTCTTAGTCAGCTTCTGTTGATGAGTGGGATCATCCCATACTCATCTTTATCTTTCTGACTTAGCTCACTTAACATAATTCCTTCTAGCTCTGTCCAAGATGGGTCAGAGAAGGTGGGTTCATTGTTCTTGATAGCAGCATAGTATTCCATTGTGTATATATACCACAGCTTTCTCAGCCACTCATCTGTTGTTGGGCACCTGGGTTGCTTCCAGGTTTTAGCTATTATGAATTGTGCTGCTATGAACATAGGAGTACACACCTCTTTTTGGTTGGGTGTTATGGAGTCCTTGGGGTATAACCCCAGGAGGGGAATTATTGGGTCATATGGAAGGTCCATGTCTAGCCTTCTGAGAGTTTTCCAGACTGCTCTCCACAGAGGCTGGACCAATTTACATTCCCACCAGCAATGCAAAAGGGTTCCTCTGTCTCCACATCCTCTCCAGCATTTGTTGCTGCTGTCCTTTTTGATGTATGCCATTCTTACAGGAGTGAGGTGGTATCTTAGTGTTGTCTTGATTTGCATTTCTCTGATAATCAGTGACCTAGAGCAGTTTTTCATATGTTTGTTAGCCTTTTGGATCTCCTCTGTGGTGAATGTTTTGTTCATTTCCTCTGCCCATTTTTGGATGGGGTCATTTGCTTTTTTGCGGCTAAGTTTGCTGAGCTCTTTATATATTTTGGTGATTAGTTTCTTGTCTGATGTCTGGCATGTGAAGATCTTCTCCCATTCTGTGAGGGGTCTCTCTGTTTGTTTAATAGTTTCTTTGGATGTGCAGAAGCTTTTCAATTTGATGTAGTCCCATTGGTTTGTTTCTGCTTTGGTCTTCCTTGCAATTGGGTTTGATTCATCAAAGATGTCCTTGAGGTGTATGTGGGAAAGTGTTTTACCAATGTTTTCCTCTAAGTATTTGATTGTTTCTGGTCTGACATCTAGGTCTTTGATCCATTTGGAGTTGATTTTTGTTTCTGGTGAGATAAAGTGGTTCAATTTCATTCTTCTGCATGTTTCAACCCAGTTTTCCCAGCACCATTTATTGAAGAGAGCCTCCTTTTTCCATTTAATCCTTTGGGCCCCCTTATCAAAGATTAGATGCCCATAGGTGTTGGGATTTACTTCTGGGCTTTCAATTCTGTTCCACTGGTCTGTATGCCTATTTTTGTTCCAGTACCATGCTGTTTTGATGATGATGGCTTTATAATATAGTTTAAGGTCTGGGAGTGTGATGCCTCCATTTCTGTTTCTTTTCCTTAAGATGGTTTTGGCAATTCTAGGTGTTTTCAGGTTCCAGATAAATGATTGTAGTGTTTGTTCTATTTTCTTAAAGAAGCCTGGTGGAACTTTGATGGGTATTGCATTAAATTTGTAAATGGCTCTGGGGAGAATATTCATTTTGATGATATTTATTCTTCCAAGCTATGAGCATGGGATATCTTTCCATTTCTTGGTATCAGTTTCTATCTCCTTGAGTAGCGACTCATAGTTTTCAGTATACAAGTCTTTCACTTCTTTGGTCAACTTTATTCCTAGGTATTTGATTGATTTTGCTGAAACAGTAAATGGGAGTGATTTCTGGATGTCTTCTTCTTCAGATTTAGTGTTTGCATAAAGAAATGCCACTGATTTTTGTACATTGATTTTGTAGCCTGATACCTTGCTATATTGCCTAACAACTTCCAGTAATTTTCTACTGGATTCTTTAGGTCTTTCTATGTATACTATCATATCATCTGCAAATAGTGAGAGCTTGACTTCTTCCCTTCCAATCTGTATCCCTTTGATTTCTTTCTCTTGCCTGATTGCTATGGCAAGAACTTCCAATACTATGTTGAAGAGTAACGGTGACAGTGGACAGCCCTGTCTAGTCCCCGATCTGAGGGGGAATGCTTTCAGCTTCTCTCCATTGAGTATGATGTTGGCTGTAGGTTTGCTATATATAGACTCCACTATCTTGAGGAATTTCCCATCTATTCCCATTTTCTGTAGAGTTTTGAGCATGAATGGGTGTTGGATTTTGTCAAAGGCTTTCTCTGCATCTATTGAGATAATCATGTGGTTTTTGGCTTTGCTTTTATTGATGTGATGAATGACATTGATTGATTTACGGATGTTGAACCAGCCTTGCATTCCTGGGATGAATCCCACTTGGTCATGATGAACAATCTTTTTGATGTGTTGCTGTATCCGGTTGGCCAAGATCTTGTTTAATATTTTGGCATCTATGTTCGTCAGAGATATTGGTCTGTAGTTTTCCTTTTTTGTTCTGTCCCTATGAGCTTTTGGTATCAGGGTGATGTTGGCTTCATAAAAGGTGGAAGGGAGTATTCCTGTTTCTTCAATCTTATGGAATAGCTTAAGAAGTATGGGTATTAACTGTTTCCTGAAAGTTTTGTAGAATTCATTTGTGAAGCCATCTGGTCCAGGACTTTTGTTGTTGGGGAGATTCTTAATAACGGTTTCAATTTCTTTGTCTGTGATTGGTGCATTTAGATTTTGTAGTTCTTCTTGGTTCAGTTTTGGAAGTGCATAGGTTTCTAGGAATTGTTCCATTTCTTCCAGATTCTCTAGCTTGGTGGCATATAGTTCTTTATAGAAGTTTCGCAGAATTCTCTGGATTTCTGTGGTGTCAGTTGTGATATCTCCTGCATCGTTTACAATTCTATTAATTTGAGTCTTCTCTCTTTTTTTGTTTGGTGAGTCTGGCTAGGGGTTTGTCAATTTTGTTTAATCTTTCAAAGAACCAACATTTGGCTTCATTGATCTTTTGTATGGTTCTTTTATTTTCGATGTTGTTTATTTCTGCTCTAACTTTAGTGATTTCTGTCCTTCTGGTTGCTTTAGGGTTCCTTTGTTCCTCTTCCTCTAAGTCCTTGAGGTGTGTAGTAAGGTCGTTCATTTGGGCTTCTTCTTGGTGTTTAATATGTGACTGTATGGCTATAAGTTTCCCTCTCAGTACTGCTTTCGCTGTGTCCCAAATATTTTGATAGGTTGTGTCTTCATTTTCATTAGTTTCCAGGAACATTTGAATTTCCTGTTTGAGTGAGTCTCTGACCCAGTGGTTCTTAAGGAGCATCTTGTTTAGTTTCCAAATTCTATGTCTTTTAATAATTTTCCGTTTGTTGTTAAAAGTTAGTTTTACTCCACTGTGGTCTGAGAAGATACTTGGGATGATTTCAATGCTCTTGAATTTATTGATGCTGTCTTTGTGGCCTAACATGTGGTCTATCCTTGAGTATGTGTTGTGTGGATTTGAAAAGAAGGTGTATTCCAGTTTTTTGGGGTGGAGGAGTCTGAAAATGTCCAAGAGGTCTAGTCTGTCAATCTCTTCATTCAATTCTCTTGTATCTTTATTGGTTCTCTGCTTTGTTGATCTGTCTAAGTGTGAGAGTGGGGTATTGAAGTCTCCCACTATTATTGTATTACTATTGATGTATTTTTGAAATTCTTTCAGTAGGTGTTTAATGTATTTAGATGGTCCCTCGTTGGGTGCATAGATGTTAATAATTGTTAAGTCTTCTTGGCTGATTGATCCTCTAATCATTATGTAATGTCCTTGCCTATCTTTTATTACTTTATTTAATTTAAAATCTATCGTGTCTGAGATGAGAATGGCTGTTCCTGCCCTTTTTTGTGGTCTGTTAGCCTGTATGATATTTTTCCATCCTTTCACTTTAAGTCTGTGTTTATCTTGTTGTGTCAGATGGGATTCTTGCAAGCAGCATATGGTTGGGTTATGTTTTCTGATCCATCCCCCCACCCTGTGCCTTTTGATGGGTGAGTTTAAGCCATTGACATTTATTGATATTATGGATTTAATGTATTGTAGTGCCATTGTTCTAAAAAATTATTTGTTTACTCTGATATATTACAAGTATTATAGTGATGTTCTTGTTTATAAGAGGTCTTTTAGTACCTCTTTCAGGGCCGGCTTGGTGATAGTTGCCTCCTTTAACTGTTGTTTGTCTAAGAAGGTTTTGATCCCTCCATCTAGCTTGAATGAAAGTCTAGCAGGATATATTATCCTTGGTTGAAACCCTTTTTCATTCAGGGCTCGATAGATATCTTGCCACTCCCTTCTGGCTTTTAGAGTTTGAGTTGAGAAATCTGCAGAAAGTCTTATGGGTTTTCCCCTGTATGTGACTTTTTGTTTCTCTCTTGCAGCCTTTAGGATCCTTTCTTTATCCTTATGTCTTCTCATTGTGACTATGATGTGTCTTGGTGTTTTCAGGTCTGGGTTGATTCTGTTTGGCACTCTCTGGGCCTCTTGCACCTTGATATCCTTTCTGTTATTCAGGTCTGGAAAATTTTCTTGTATTATTTCCTCTAGAATGTTTGCTTCCCCTTCCTCTCTTTCTTCCTCTGGCAGGCCAATTATACGAATGTTACTTCTTTTGAGATCATCCCATATGTCTCTGTTGTTGTTTTCAGTGTCTCTCAATCTCTTTTTAAGCTCTTTCACCTCTTTCTTAGTTTTCTCTAACTCATCCTCTGTCTGACTAATTCTGTTTTCTGCTTCTGTTAGTCTGCTTTCCCTTGCCTCAGCTTCTTTCTTCATTACAGCTATTTCAGCTTTCAGTTCTCTAATTGTCTCAAGATAATCAGTATTTTCCTTGGGGGTCTCAACTGTTGTTTCCCTAATACTGCCATTCCTTTCCTCCAATGTTGTTTTCATTTCTGTGATTAATAAGTTTATTATTGCTTGCATAGTTTTCTTATCTATGGTTACTTCTGACTGATTTGTGGTTTCTTCTGGGCTCTTGTCTTCATTCATTGGGGTAGCAGTTTTATTTGTTTTTAATCTACCCATTTTTTTTTATTTATGTGTTTCTCTCTTTTTTTTTTTTTAATGCTCTGTTGTTCCTCAGTTGTTGTGTTTTGAGCACAAGTAACACTGTACTAAATACCTTTATGACAATTGCACTCACCAACCTCCGGAATTACAGTAGCAACTGAAGTAAGTATTGAAGGAGTTTAATCGTTACCAGTTAGCCAAAAAATTTCTCCAGTCCGTGAAAAAATAGTAACCAAATCCCAGTGAAGAAAGAGAAAAGAAAGAGAGAATAGCAAGAATAGACAGTTATGCAAATTTACTATCCAGTGTATATTCTAGGGGTAACAAGAGTGTAAAGGGAACTAGAGCAGAGATACACACATAGAGAGTCCACTCTGGGTCAGATTTCTTCCCCAAAGTAATTCACAAATTCAGAAAGGCAAAGAAGAAAGAAGTGTATGACATGATAAAAAAAAATAAAAAATAAAAAAAAGAGATAGAGAGAGATAAGAGAGAGAAAAGGGAGAAGATAAGAAGAAGGGTTGTAATTAAAGAGCAGTGCGAGGAACTTCCCAAATGTGTATCAGTGAGTTTAAAAAAAAAAAAAACTAAAAAACAAAAACCATGTTTGGTGGTATGGGGTATCGTGCTAGTAGCTGGTCCCAGGCACTGCTTATGGGGGGGGTGGGGGGGGTGGGAAGGATGTATGCTTGAAAATTAAAAGGAAGAAAAAAGAATTTTCTTCCCCTATTCTAATTCTTAACCCAAATTAAGTTATAGATACCTCTTTGGTATGACCGCTATGGCCCCTTATTGGCTGGCCTGCTAAAGGCAGAAAATCCTATTGTTTACACGAGATGTGTCCGGAGCTCAAAGGCTAGCGGCTTCTCCGTCCGCCATCTTCCGGGAAACCCCCCCCCCCAGACTTTTTTTTAAAGGATTTCTCAAAAATGAAAACTAGCTCCAAATCCTTTGATCCAATGAGAACTATACTCAAGAAGTCTTTGGATCTGCTCTCAGGGTCGCGGTGGACCCTGGATTCTCCCAAGAGGAAGCCCCCGAGCTAAAGTGCTCTCTCCGAGTCCTCTGCCCGCCGCCGCGCTCTGCAACCGGTGGAGGAGCCGCCTTCCTGGGCAGGTGGAGGACAATGCCCGGCGCACTCTCCTTGCCCGGCGCCGCTGGGGAATCCTGGAGCCCCGCTAGTCCGTGTCACCTTTACTCTAATTCTTAACCCAAATTAAATTGTACCCACTTTTTGGTGTCACCCCTTATTAACTGGCCTGCTAAAGGCAGAAAATCCTACCGTTGCCGACGATGCGGTCAGAGCGCTCGCTGTCAGCGACTTCTCAGGCCGCCATCTTCCTCTCCCTCCAGAAAACTATTGTTCTACCAGGTGAGCTATTTCCTGGTCCCTGGGCATTTTCATTTTTGACACTTTCTATAGTCTCTACACAACTCGCAACTTCACATTACCTATCATTATCAGTAACAAACATTCCAGCAGAATTTGTGGCCCAAGCACTAGGAAAATTCTTTACAGAGACACAAGTTTTAAAAAAAAAAATTAGAGAAAAGGAGTTGAGGACATAGGTCAGTGGTAAAGCACATTCTTCACCTATATGAGGCCTTGAGTTTTACCCCACTGGATTACATAAGAGCAACCAAAGATAAAGACAAGTATATTCAATAGATGGTAGAGTGGATCTCTGGTCCCTATCTCTTGTCACTCTTGGCCTCTTTCTCAAAAATAAAAATTGGAGGTCAAGCACTAATTCACTGGGCAGATCAGAGGCCTTACCATACGTATGGCCCAGGTTTGATCTCCAGTACCACAAGGCAATGCCATAGAAATAGGGGAAGCTCTGATAAAGTGATATATCTCTAACTAAAGTAAAACAGTAATAAAATTCAACCTTGGAACAGTAAAATTATACATATAAGAGGTCCTGGCTGCATACACACACACACACACAATTGGGGATGGAGAGGTAACTTAGCAGTAGAATACATGACTTGCATGCTTGAAGTCCTACATATGAGCACCACATTAAAAAAAAAAGAATACTATGAGTATTAAATAGATCCATAATAAGCAACAATATTAGATTATCAATCAAAGAATGGTCAGCTATTCTATTTTGGGGTATTTATTAAAACATATTAATTTTGATTGATATATGCTCCATATGTTTATTGTAGCATTACTTACAATAGCCCAAGACTTGGAAGGAAACTAATGGTCTATTAGTGGATATATATGTATATACACATATGTATAAATATTTATATATGTATACATAAACATATATACACAGAGTGAAATATTCTTGGGTCATTAAAATGGAATGTTACTATTTATGACAACATGAATTGATTTTTTAAATATTTTTATCTATTTATTATTGGATAGAGACAGAAAGAAATTGAGAGGGATGGGGAAAATAGAGAGGAAGAGAGAAACAGGGAGACACATGCAGCCCTGCTTCACCACTTGTGAAGCTTTCCCCTTGCAGGTGGGGACCAGGGACTTGAACCTGGGTCCTTGTACATTGTAATGTGTGTGTGCTTAACTAGGTGCACCACCACCTGGCCCCTATGAATTGATTTTGACAGCATTGGCTAAGTGAAATAAGAAAGACCAAAAAGAGAAATACTATATGATCTCCTAATCTAAGGAATCTAAAATTAAAAAAATTAACAAGCTCATAGACACAGAAAACAGAATGGTGATTTCCAGAGATGAGAGTGGGGTAGGTAAAGCTTATCAAAAGTTGCAAACTTTCAGTTAGCCACTGTTACTGGTCATCTCCATCAGAAACAACACATGGACCCCCCCCCTTTGGGGGCCCCCATAGGACCTTGCCCTCAATGTGGATCAATAATGGTATGAAATGTTCCATTCTCCAAAGGGGGGGGGGTGGACAACATACACTACCTGCTACCTGAGGAAGATGGGTCCTGAAATTAGTGCAGCCTGGAATGTTCCTAGCTGTGACCACAGAATGCGAGCTCAGACCTATAGGGATGCAGAGGTTACATAGGCTCCTATGCTGAATATGGGCCCCAGATCAAACTGATAGGGTTTACAGTTAACAATATTTATATGTTGGTATGCTTCTAATTCTGCTTCTAAAAACCCCTTCTGTTTCATTTGGTTTAATCCCCCCTGCTTAACACTGTATTCTATTTACATAACCACTGTTAACTAAGCACCACCCTCCCTCCAGGGCATTGGTGGTTCAGTGGTAGAATTCTCGCCTGCTCTGCCCCCTCTCCTTGTCACACCCTGATTTTCACCAGTCACTTTTCTCTCCACCAGCTCAGCCCGACATTTATATACTTTCCCCATATTTGGGAGCTACTCTCTTCCCTCATCCAGTTTTCTAGTCCTTTTTCCAACTGTGACACCATCCCCCCAGACAATAACTTGGGTCTACCTGCATATTAGCTGTGAGGCTCAGGCAAAAACTAGTAAAGCCATGGGCCCTCTGGAATATACCTAAAATAGACCCACTAGCTTTTTCTAAAACAGAGACCCCAAATCTTCATCTGCAATATTCTTGCCTTTAGGTTCATGATTAGTCAACAATTTGCTCTGCTTTCTATCTTAAGTCTTTTCCAACCACCAGGTTCCAGATGCCAGCATGATGCCAACCCAAACTCCTTGGGCAGAGGCCCCCTCCATGTATCTTGGAGCCTCGCCTCCCCAGAGCCCTGCCCCACTAGGGAAAGAGATAGACAGGCTGGGAGTATGGATTGACCTGCCCACGCCCATATTCAGCAATTACAGAAGCCAGACCTTCCACCTTCTGCACTCCACAATGATCCTGGGTCCATACTCCCAAAGGGATAAAGAATAGGGAAGCTATCAAGGGAGGGGATCAGATATGGAACTCTTGGGGGTGGGTATTGTATAGAAATGTACCCCTCTTATCCTATAATATTACCAATATTTCCATTTTATAAATAAAATTGAAAAATAAATAAGCTAAAGAATATAGTGTACAGCAGATGATCATACAGTCAACAATAGTGTACATCTGAGAGTTAATAAGAGAAAATCTTAGAAGTTCTCATCAAAGAAAAAAATTCTGGAGCCAGGTAGTGGCACACCGAGCTAAGTGCACATAAAGACCCCACGCAAGGATCCTGGTTCAAGGCCTTGGTTCCCCATCTGAAAGAAGATCACTTCTTAAGTGGTGAAGCAAGTCTGCATCTTTCTCCCTCCCTCTCTATCTTCCCTTCCTCTCTCAATTACTCTCTGTCCTATCAAAAAAAAAAGGAAAAGTTGGCCTCAGGAGCAGTGGATTCATAGTGCAGGCACCAAGCCCCAGTAGTATATACAGATGTCAATTTATGTAATTTATGTGAAGTTAGTATATATGTCAGTTATAACTTAATACATGAAAAAATAGAACCAAGAACAAAATATGATGGCTGAGCATACCTGCTACTACAAAAACATATGCAAGACAAAAATGAGTGGGAATAGAAGACTTAATATTTCCAGATGGTATATTAGTCTATGTAAGAAACTCAAGAAAATTAAATGGCAGATGGTTAAAGTCAGGAAAAAAAATTTAACACATGATGAGATGCAATAGCATCAGATTTTAAAAAATGACTTTCCAGGGCCAGTAATAATCAATCAGATTTATCCTATTTTGCATTTTATCAATAAGATACATTTAATTGTAGTTGAAACTTCTTGTGAATCACTCTTCCATTTTACTCAAGTCTCTCCAACTCAGAGGTGACCGTTATAGTTTTTGATGATTTTCATTCTCAAACATGCTCTTTAATATTTTTTACGTATGAGTGCATCCTTAGATATGTATTTTCAGAGTTATTTCAAAATATAAACAAGTGTTGTTAAATTAGATTTCATTCATTAAGATTTTGCATACATTTTTTTGATATAAATTTATACGTTTATGGCACTGTCATCTGAAGTCAGTATAAACACACATATTAAAATATATTTTCCTCATATATATATGTATATATATATACATATGAAAACTAAAAACATTTCAAAGAATATAAGATTAATACAATGAACTCAATGTTTATGTCTGTCCAAAATTCATATGTTGGAATCCTTATCCCCAGTATAATGGCATTAGAGTGAGAGGCCTGTAAGAGTTACTTAGATGATTAGGTGGAATCTGCAATAGTAAGATTAGTTTGTTACACAAGGTATCTAAAGTGTTCTCTGCCATGTGAAGATATAATGAGAAGACCACAGACTGAAGTCCAGAAGAAAATACTCAGCAGAACTTCATTATGCTGGCACCCTGATCTCAAACTTCCAGCCCCCAAAACTGTGAGAAATAGGTACATGTTGTTTATAAGTTAAAATACTCTACAAAACTTTACAACAGTAGCCTAAACTTGCTACAACAAATAGCACAATATTAATACAAAGCATATTAAAAAATTTTAAATAACCTTGTTGTCCATCAGGGTTAAGAAAGCTAAATAAACTACAGCACATCCACAGCATGGAAAATGATTTTTAAGTATTTAGAAGTAATTTAGTAAATTACTGACATGAAAAGATTCTTGGAATACAAAAGCAAATATAAAACATAATCCTTTTTATATAAAAAATGTAAAATGTGTTTTAGCCACATATGTGTATATGCATTTCAGAAAAAACTGCTAACAATTAGTACCTTTGTAAGCAAATGAGTATGAAAAATATTAAGTTAGATATTTGCTTATTATATATTATTAGCATTTTTAAATGACAACATGTTCTTATATTGTTTTGTTCAGCAGATAAGCTGATCATACACAGACAAATCCTAGACTAAGAAAACATAGTAATAAGAATGGACAAAGGTCCAATTCCAGGCCATGCAAGTTTCTTTTTCTTCTTTCCTTTTTAAATAATTTTATTTATTTATTATTGGATAAAGACTGAGAGAAACTGAGAGGGGACAGAGAGATAGAGAGGGAGAGACAGAGACACCTATAGCCCTGCTTCACCACTCATGAAGCTTTCCCCCTGTAGGTGGGGACCAAGGGTTTGAACCTTAGTCCTTGCACACTTTAATGGGAGCACTTAACCAGATGTGCCGCCACCTGACCCTCTTTTTCTTCTTTTCTTCTTTTTCTTCTTCCTTTCCTTTTCTTTTAGACAGACACAGGAAGGGAGAGAGCAGAGAGAAAGTGAAAGAGAGCACAGCACCAAAGCTTTCTTCAATGTGGTGGGAGCCAGGCTCTAACCAAGGACGTGTACATGGCAAAGTAGCAGGCCACTAGATAAGTGAGCTATTTTGCTGGCCTATTTTTATTTTATTTACATATTCTTGCAGTTGTTTAATAAGGATATGGACTCAAGACACTGTTTAATAGCCGTACTTACTGACAGACTTCAAAGTTTTCACTCGGAGAGCACAACCACGAAAATTCAAATGCAGCACATTCAGCCGCCACCTTTGCAAAATTGACACTATGTATTTATCTGGGATCATACTTCTAACTAAGGAAAAATCGATCTAAAAAAGGATAAACAAAAGGCAAATTTAGAAATGAGAAATACCTTTTGCCTACAGAAATAGTTAATTCCCCAGATTCAAGTCCCTTGACCCCATCTACAAAGAGAAACCTTTAGGAATGGTAAAACAGGTGTCTACCAGTGTGTGTCTCTCCCTATATCTATCGCCCACTTCCCTTAATTTTTTTGTCTCTATCCAATAAATAAATAAATAATAAATAAAATATAAAAGGAAATATTTTTAAATAGTTAATTCTTTTATGGCAGTAGGGACTAAGATTTTATCTCATCACTCATTTGTTTTGTTCGTAGCTGCTTCCAGATTTCATTACAAACAGATTCCAAATGTCTAAAGGGCAGGGGCCTCACATCCTCCTCCCACCCATATCAACTGTCATGGGACAATCTTGGATACTCCCCCACCATCCCAGGTGGGGCCTGAGTTTACTCCCCACTTCTTCACTGTCAACAAAACCATCCTGGATTACTTATAAATGCATGCTGCTTTCTTTGGTCATAAAGTAAAGAACCACAGGAAACAGTTCAAATTGCCAAAATACAGAGCTTGCATGACTGAGAGCCCAGAGGTCACAGTGGTGCTAGAGAGGTTCAACTATATAACTGTACCACTGTATAATGAAAATGAACTGTGCCCTAGTCTCTCTCCCAATCTTCTCTCATTCTCTTTCTCATAATATATAAACGAATATTTTTATTTTATTTATTTATTGGATAGAGACAGCCAGAAATCAAGAAGGGAGGGGTGATAAAGAGGGACAGAGAGGGGGAGGGAGAGAGAAAGAGACCTTCAACACTGATTCAACACTAACAAAGTGCAGGCGAGGCTTGGGGGCTCAAACCCAGGTCCTTGCACATTGTAGTATGTACGCTCAACAAGGTGCACCACCACCCAGTCTAACAAATAAATATTTTTTAAAACCTTATAATTTAGATGAGGTAGTGCTAAGTAAAAGTGAGGGTGATCTGGATGATTGACTGTAAAGCTGAATAGGACAGAAACTTACTTGAGCTCTGAAAAGCATGAGCTGGTTAATAACAACGTTGATATAATGATCATTATTTTTAGCTAAAGGTTAACCTTATGAACATATACTTTCTCGTTTTAAACAGTTATTCTTTTTGTTTTTCATCAGGACTTCACTTCTCCAGGTCAATTTTTTTCAGAGAGAGACAGAGACAGAGGGTGGAAAGTAAAGACATTATAGCATCCAAGCTTCCCCCAATCCATTGAGGGTCAGGGTCAAACCCGGGTCAGGGGCATGGCAAAGTAGGTACCCTACATCCAAGTGATCTAGCTATTTCATTGGCCTGGATAAAGCTATTTTTTTTATTTTTATTTAAGTTTTTTGTTACCAGGATTATCACTAGGGTTTGGTGCCTACACAATGAATCCACTATTCTTAGCAATTGTTTTTCCTTTCTTCCCCCCCCCCCACTTTTTTATTTGATAGGACAAAGAGAAATTGAGAGTGGAGGGAGAGAGAAAGAACAGGACCTGGAGCACTGCTTCACTGTTTATGAAACTTCCTCCATGTGGAGAATAAGGGCTTGAACCCAGGTCCTTGTCCATGAAGGAACATTTGTACACAACTGAGTGCAACACATCTAGGCCCCAGCAAAACTATTTTTTGTATTAAGATGTTTGTTTTAGTTGTTTTACATTTGAGCGCTCACAAATAAAAGCAAAAAATAATTTAAAATGAAAGGCAGCATGAAGTTGTAGAAAGAGAAATTTGCTGAACCTGAAGAAACTTAACTTCCTACCCTGGCTTTGTTCTTACTGCCGTGTGCTCATATTTCTTCCATTCTTTACCCAGTGAGCTCTCTAGACAGAAGTGCTAGCTTTTTCTGCCAGGCTTTCTGCAAAATTTATTAATATTATACATATTCTTTCTCTCCCAGACCATTTGAATCCATTTTTCCCTTCTTTGCCAGTTTTTCAAAGGAAAAAGTATAACTCCAATCTGTCACATAAGTTAAGAGATTCATTAATTTAAACCAGTGGTTCCCAAAGTGTGCTCCGGAGGTCAACATCCTTAAGAACCAGGCACTTGTTGAAAATGCAAGTTCTCAAGCCCCACTGCAGACCTCATGAATCAGAAACCCTAGGGATGGCAACCAGAAATCTGTTTCAACAATCCATTGATTTGAGTGCCAAAATTTGAGAAGTTTTGTCTTAGACTGAAAACAAACGAAGAAAGGCCTCCTTCACTTGTTAGCTAAAACAAATTAGCTAAGTCAAAAACCCATTTCCTTCTTTGTATTGCTGAGAACAAAACAAACAAACAAACAAACAAAAAAAAACCAATACAGCCAACAATGGGGCAGTGCTCTGGCAAAATGTCAAGTTGTTGAAACGACTTATAAAACTAAAGACCTGGGTACTTTGTAACTCCTCTCTTTGTCTTTCATGTGAATTTTGGACTTTCTGCAGGATGGTCCCAGCCACCGATTCAAAGTTCATCCTGAGTATTTTCTATCAAGAGCCCTCTTGTCATTAACAAGCAAGGAGCTGTGCTGAAGTGTGCTATTATCTGGATTTAGGTGAAAGAGAAAAATATCACCATTGTAACAATGGCAAATAATATTAATGACCATAGTTGTTGAGATTAACGTATCAACCAAGAAACAGGAAAGAGGGTAGAGTTATTTTGCTGCTGTTGTTGTATGAGACCTCTCCTCAGTGTCCTTTACAATGAGAAACACAGAAAGATGGTTCATAAGAAGAATAGTTCAATATTAGTACAATGACTATAACAGTACCAAGGTATCAGCCAAGAAATTTGGATTAGGAAATGCCTAATTATATGGATGTTTATATGCACATGCACACACTAAGCACATTAATCAAGCTTTGCTTACAGTTTTTGTATTACAACTAGTACATGTCTAGCTTTTGTTTTCCTTTATTGCATGGGTTTTTTTGTTTGTTTGTTTTGCTGTTTGGGTATGTGTTTGAAAAAATAATAATAGGTAGTAGTTATTGAGTACTGCCTGCCTATCAGTTTCTCCACTAAGAACTGTCCTTATATTTTCTCAACCTATCTTTTTTCTTTACATAAAATTTTTAATCTTTATTTGTTTATTGGATAGAGGCAGCCAGAAATAGAGAGGGAAGGGAGAGAGACAGAGAGACACTCGCAGCCCTACAGTGTCTACTTACATTATTCCACAATGAACTTGCTTGTGTCATCAACATCCAGGAATGACTAACTTGGCCACATATTATCACATCTCTTAAAGTGAGGTAGAAGAAAATCTGAACACAAAGAAAATAAAAGTATATTTATGAAAGATATATAAAGGTTACTAGAACTCATCTGTGTGTGAGAGAGAAAAAATGAGAATACTGGCAATGCAATCCATACATTAGGAATCTGCTAGAATTTCTTTCTTTTTCTTTTAATTTATCTACAAAATGGAAATATTGACAAGACCATAGGATAAGAGGGGTACAGTTCACACAATTCCTACCACCAGAGCTCCATATCCCATCCTCTCCCTTGAAAGTTTCCTATTCTTTATCCTTCTGGGCATGGACCCAGGATCATTATGGGATGCAGAAGGTGGAAGGTCTGGCTTCTCTAAAATACTAGAACCTATCAACTGTTTATATTGCTATAATGTGATCTTTTTAAATTGATAGTACAAAAATATAATGAGGAAGATAACCAGATTTATTTTCTGAAGAAAGTGACATTCTGCTAGAAAATTTCCCTAAATGGTAGCTATTAATAGTACATGTAAGTATATGCATTTACTAATTGTTTGATGAGTTGAGCTGGATTCTTTCTAAAGTTATAGAATTTCTGAGAAAGATCAACAATCCTACGTGGTTTCTATTTCTGGAAAAATGGCAGACTAGGAAATACAGGAATCTTCTCAATACAAAACAGCAATGAATGGTAGAACAAACTTGCAAAAATATTTCCTTTATGGGATGATCTCACTCTCAGGCAGAAGTTGAAAAACAAGATCAGAAGAGAAAACACAAGTAGAACCTGGACTGGAGTTGGTGTATTGCACCAAAGTAAAAGACTCTGGGGTGAGTGGGGGAAAGAGTACAGGTCCTGGAAAAGGATGACAGAGGACCTAGTGGGGGTTGTATTGTTATGTGGAAAACTGAGAAATATTATGCATGTACAAACTACTGTATTTACTGTTGACTGTAAAACATTAATCCCCCAATAGAGAAATAATAATAAAAAAAGGTTTTCCTTAAGGGGTCAGGAAAATAGACCAGTGGTTTATGAAACAGATTTTTGTGCCTCAGGCCCTAGAGGCCTCAGGTTCAGTCTTCAGTATCACTATAAGCCAAATCTGAACAGTGCTCTGAGAAAGAGAAAAAAAAATCTTTAAAACTTTTCTAAGGCCTGGAACATAGTGACAGAGTAGCACACCAAACTGGCATGCCTGGGGCCCCAAAGGTCCCAAATTCAGTCTCTAGCACTATCATGTGCCAAAGTTGAACAGTACTCGGACACCTCTCTCAGTGTGTCTCCCTCTCTGTCTCAGTCTTCCTCTCTCTCTCTTTCTCTTTCTCATCAAAATAAAACAAAACCTCTTTTATATAGAGATGCAGAGAGAGAGTGTGTGTGTGTGAGTGAAAGAAACCACAGCATCAAAGCTTCCTTTAATGCTGTGGTAGCTGAACTTGAACCCAGGTCTCAAACATGGCAAGGCAGCAAATTATCCAAGTGAGCTGTTTCACTAGCATAAAATTAAATTAAACTTTTTATACTGGGAAATGCTATTCATGTACAAACTATTGTATTTACTGTCGAATGTAAAACATTATTTCCCCAATAAAGAAATTAAAAAAACTTCTTATAATTTCAGATTTGTTAATATATGTTTGACATTAAAATGTAACATTTGAAATATATTTAGAGTGTATACATGGTGGCTTAACATTGTGTGTATTAATTAACATACATCCCCTAATAAAACCATCTTTTAACTTTTCATTTTGGTGAAAGCATTTTAAGTCCTATTTTTTTAGCAAGCTCCAATTACATAGTACAGTTACCAGCTACAGTCACGGTGTTTTACATTACCTCCTCAGACCTTATCTTATAGCTAAAACTTTGTACTACCCTTTTACTACCCTTTGTACTACCCTTTTACTACCCTTTCTCTACTTCCCCCTACCCACAATTCTTGGCAACTATTTTTCTACTCCACCAAAGCAACATTAAAAACAATTTTAAGTTTCAAAGAAGTAAAGAATATATTCAGGACCCCAGGCTTTGGAACCCCAGACTCTTAAGGTATTTTTTTGTTATAGTTGTCCAGATTTGAGGAACAGTGGGGACATTTGCTTCTATTTATAACAAATAGATTTAAATGTTACTGGGCTGGCAAGATAGTTATCTGGAGAATGCACGTGCTTTGTCATGCACACAACCCAGCATCAAGCCCAGCTTCCACTACACTAAAGGAAGTATAGTACTGTGTGATCTTCCTTCCCCTCCTCCATTTCTTTCTATCTGAAAAAGTTTGTGTAGTAAAGCCCTGGAATTTTTTTTTTTTTTTACTGACCATGAAGGAGCAATAAAACTACCAGCTCAATTAGGAAATAAAAAAGGAATGGGGGGCGGGGCAGGGCGACACAGGGTGAGTCCTACAGAAAAAGAAGTAAAGGAACTCTAACTCCAAATGAGGTAATCTCTGGTAGAATAGAAATGGAAGCTCTCTTTTATTCCACTGAGGAGGACATCCAGGGGGCCAACAGATATTTAAGAAGGTGCTCAAAGTCATTAATTGTCAGATAACTCAAATAAAGACAACAATGAGATAGCACTTTATACCTATAAGAATGTCATACATCGAAAGAACAGAAATGAGAAATGTTAGACAGGATGTGGAGAAAAGGAACACTTCTGCACTGCTGGTGGGAGAACAAAATGGTCCAATCATTGTGGAAAGCATTTGGAGACTTATTGGAACACTAGGAATGGACCTATCCTATGACTGAGCAATTCCTCTTCTAGGGATTTACCCAAAGGAAACAGAAACACCTATCAGAAGAGATCTGTGTATACCTTTGTTCTTAGCATCACAGTTTATAATCACAAGAACCTGGAAGCAACCCAGATGTCCAACATTAGATGAGTGGCTAAAAAAAAAAAAGTGACATATATACATGATGGAATACAACTCAGCTGTTAAAAATGATGAAATTGTCTCCTTTGTATCCTGTAGGATGAAATTTGAGGACATCATATTGAGTGAGATAAGACAAAAAAAAAAAAAGAAGAAAGAATATCAAATTTTCTCACTTATTAGTGGGACTTAATAAAGTAGGGGTGGGGAGAGAGAACACAAAGTGAAACATGAACTGGACATGGTGTATTGCACCAAGTCAAAGGACTTTGGGAATGGAGAGGGAGGGAGGATAGGAAGAAAACCTTGGGGGCCTATTATATATTTAAATTGTATGCATATGTCAGTGATTGCACTGTATATCATTAACCCCCTGAATAAAAAAAAAAGTAAAAATTAAAAAATGGGCCAAAGAATTAAACAGTTTCAGGAGAGACTTCTGGAAGGCATGGCAATGGAATAACTGGGACCAAATCACTTCTCCTCTTTAAACAACAAATAAATACAACAAGATATCCAGCAGAAGTCATAATCTATAGCTGAAAGTTCTGCAGCCTCAGATGGGTGCTCTGAAGAACAGCAAAGTCAAATCAGAGCTCTGGGCAGTGCAGGCACTGAGCTGTGCCATTTTGGTGATTTCACTTTAAGCACAGCAAGCAAGTACATTGTTCCTAGTGCCAGAAAAAAAGAGACAGGGGCTTAAAACCTCTCAGTGTTTGACTTGAGGGGAGGGGTTAGCCTTCTGAATTTAAGGCAAGGACACAACATAAAACAGGGCATTTGTGACCAAAAGATAGCCCAAAGCAACCACCTCCCCACCCCATCCCACCCGCCGCAGATCATACAAACAAGAGAAACCTAGAGATCACAACAGCACCACCTGCTAGCCATCAATAACCAGCACAAAAAAATGTGCAAGCAGAGAAACAAAACTAAACAGCCAACTATGCCCTATCAGCCAGACAGAAATGAAACAGGAAATCCAAGTAATTTTAGATTTAGAGACTCTCAGAGACAGACTACACAAAGCTCATTATGAGGACTCTCCAAGAATTTAAGCAAGAATTAAAAGAGCATGTTACATTTGGTAAAAGACTCTGGAGTGGGTGGGGGAAAGAGTACAGGTCCTGGAAAAGGATGACAGAGAACCTAGTGGGGGTTGCACTGTTATGTGGAAAACTGAGAAATGTTATGCATGTATAAACTATTGTATTTACTGTCGCCACAAAACATTAATCCCCCAATAAAGAAATTTAAAAAAAAACATGTTACTATGGAATTAAAACAGACGAGAGGAACTTATGACAGAGTTAACTAAGAATCTTCAGATATTGAAAGAACTTTAGTCAGAACTCTAGGGAATAACAGACACTCTAACTGCAATCCATGCCCAGGTATAAGGCTTAGGAAATAGATCCACACATTCAGAAGAAATAATAAATAGGGATGCATTGGATCGACCTTCTCGTGGTGCAACCCGTGAGTACCCATTCATTGGGGAAACTGACGATCCTTCCTAGCCGACTGAATCCACACGGATCCCAGTCACTTTCAAAGCCAGCAACAAGCAGCTCCTGACAGCTTTCAACCTGACGCTGTTGACTGGCTATGGAAGAAGGGCAAACGCTAGAAGAAGAAGAAGAAGGAGAAGGAGAAGGAGAAGGAGAAGGAGAAGGAGGAGAAGGAGAAGAATAAGAATAAGAAGAAGAAGAAGAAGAAGAAGAAGAAGAAGAAGAAGAAGAAGGAGAAGAAATAATCTCCAATCTAGAAGATATGGCCAGCCAACTCTTTCAATTTAAAGATGAGGGAGAGAAATGGTTCAGAAAGACTGAAACAACTCTCTGTGAAATTGCAGACCCCATCAAAAGATCGAATATAAGAGTGATAGGTACATCTGAAGAGGAAGACAAGGGCAAAGGCCCAGAGTCCATTTTTAGAGCAATTTTAGCTGAGAACTTTCCTCACTTACAAAACCATCAGAACATTCTCATTCAAGAGGCAGACGATCACCTAGATTTATAAATACAAAAAGACCAATGCCAAGGCACATTACTGTAAAACTATCAAAAGTGAACTACAAGGAAAACCTTTTTCTGGGTGCTAGGGAAAGGGAAGAAGTTACATACAAAGGTAGAACTATAAGACTTTCATCAGATTTCTCTTCACAAACTCTAGAGGCAGGGACAGAGTGGAATGACATATTCAAAGTTCTAAAGGAGAGGGAATTTCAGCCACGAATATTGTAACCTGCAAAATTATCCTTCAGTTATGAGGGAGAAATAAAGGTTTTCTCAAATATTCAAGAACTAAAGGAAATTGCCACAATCAACCCCACCTTACAAGAACTACTGAACCGATTCCCACAAGAAAGGAGGAAGCAAAGGAATACACATTCCAAATACCAAGTTGCAGATGCCACCATTAACTTCAACCTGACTCACCCAGACAGACGACCTCTCCAATATGTCCTGATACCCCACCTCTTCAGAGCCTGGACCCAGTAGGGAAGGATGGGGACAGACAGGGAGTATGGATCAACCTGTCAATGCCCATGTCCATCAGAGAAGCAATTACAGAAACCAAACCTCCCACCTTCTGCACCCCATAATGACCCTGGGTCCATGCTCCCAGAGAGATAAAGAATAGGAAAGCTTCCAATAGAGGGGATGGGGTATGGAACTCTGGTGGTAGGAAATGTGTGAAATTTCACCCTTCTCATTACATGGTTTTGTTCATATTTTCTGTTTTTTATTTTATAAATAAATTTAATTTTAAAAAAGAAAAGAATAGAGGCAAGACCATAGAAAAATTGCCATATATATATAACTAGAGATAGATAGATATAGAAATAATAATCAACCCATGTCTGTAACTTTGGGAGAACTGCTGTAGTTTCCGATGAAGGGAATGGTTACACAAAATTTTGGTGTTGGGAATGGTGTGGAATTGTACCCATGTTGTCTCGTAATTCTATAAATCAATAATAAATCAAATTTATTCAATAAAAATAAAATTTAAAAAAATAAACAGTTCCATATAGACACATGAAGAAATGCTCCACTTCAATTATGATTAGAGAAATGCAAATTAACACTGTCACACCTGAGAAAATTATTGAGAATGCTTTTTATTTATCTTTAATTTTTTAATTATCTTTATTTACTGGATAGAGACAGCCAGAAATAGAGAGGACGGGTAGAAAGAGAAGAAGAGACAAAGAGACACCTGCAGCACTGCTTCATCTTAACCCTGGGAACATTCTTTTTACTTACAGTGAGCAAAAGGAACTATGGGAGGTGAACATAATTAGCATATGGCTGACATCAGTCAGATGTCAAGAGCACACAATAGAAATACACAAACCAAAGTAAGAAAGCAGAAGTATACTAGAGTTTGCAGTGAGTACCTCCCTAACACTTCCTCTCCACTTTTTCAAGCTTTGGGTCACTGATTGCTCAACAATTTGTTTGGCTTTGTATGTTAACTCTCTTTTCAGTCACCAGGTTCCAGGTGTCATCAGGATACCGGCCAGACTTCCCTGGATTGAAGACCCCACCAATGTGTCCTGGAGCTCAGCTTCCCCAGAGACACACCCTACTAGGGAAAGAGAGAGGCAGACTGGGAGTATGGACCGACCAGTCAACGCCCATGTTCAGCGGGGAAGCAATTACAGAAGCCAGACCTTCTACCTTCTGCAACCCACAATGACCCTGGGTCCATGCTCCCAGAGGGATAGAGAATGGGAAAGCTACTGGGGAGGGGGTGGTATATGGAGATTGGGCGGGGGGAATTGTGTGGAGTTGTACCCCTCCTACCCTATGGTTTTGTTAATTAATCCTTAAAAAAAAAAAAAGAAAAAAGAAATACACAAACTCACAAGGGATTGTGGGTGTGGGACATTACTTAAGTGAGTGTCTGGTGAAAGTGGCTCTCTTTTCCTGCTTGCCCTTTGCCTGGTTGTCTGATTTTCTCCCTGGACACAATGATGCTGCTTCCCCCAGAAAATGTTGAAGCTTAATGTTGGTGAACAAAGTTTAAAAGACTCATGGCTCCTCCCACATTTTTCCGGGACTATTTTCCCATCTTGGTTTGTATGTAGCTAAAAAACCTATGTTGTGATAAATCCCACAGCAAAAGCCCAGCAGAAGTGTTTGTTTTTTCCAATAAGAGAATGGCTTCTATCAACAAATCAGGAAATGACCGGTGTTGTTAAGGCTGTGAATAAAAAGTAACTCTGCTACACTGCTGGTGGGAATGCAAACCGGTACAGCCCTTTTGGAGGACTGTATGAACAGTCTTTAAACAAGTAAAAATGGGGGGCCGGGTGGTGACGCAGCTGGTTGAGTGCCCATGTTACAATGCACAATGACCCAGGCTCAAGCCCTCAATCCTCACCTGCAGGGTAAAAGCTTCACGTGTAAAAGCTTCAGTGGGGCAGGTGTCTTTCTCTCTCCCTCTCTATCTCCCCCTTTATCTTAATTTCTGGCTGTCTCTACCAAATAAATAAAGATAATTTAAAAAATAAGTTAAAATGGAATTACGTTATGATCCAGCAATACCACTTTTAGGCCTTTATCTAAAGAACATTGAAATACTAATTCGAAGGGACACATGCACCTCTGTGTTCATAGCTGCATTATTCACAAGCCAAAGAGTAGAAGCAGCCTAAATGCTCCTCAACAGATAACTGGATGCAGAAGTTCTAGGATATATATTCCATGGAATATTACTCTGCAGTAAAAAAAAAAAATGATATTCTGTCCTTTGGGACAAAATAGATGGAACTGGAGGTGATTATGCTTAGCGAAATATGTAAAAAGATCAAAGACAACTACCAGATTGTTTCATTCATATGTGTAATATAGAGAACTATGACCTTGGAAGAAAAAAAAAATGGGATTGGGTGGTGGCACACCTGGTTGAGCACACATGTTATAGTACACAAGGACTAGTTATAGTTAATAGTTCAAGCCCCTGGTCCCCACCTGCAGGGGGAAAGCTTCACAAGTGGTGAAGCAGGGCTGCAGGTGTCTCTCTGTCTCCCTATTTCCCCCTTCCTCTCAAATTCTGGCTGTCTCTATCCAAAAAATAAAGATTTTAAAAATTAAAAAAAAAAAAAGAAAAGAAAAGAAGAAAGCAAGTAAAGGGAGTCAGGCGGTAGCGCAGCGGGTTAAACGCATATGGTGCCAAACTCAAGGACCAGCGTTAAGGATTCCGGTTCGAGCCCCCGGCTCCCCACCTGCAGGGGAGTCGCTTCACAAGCAGTGAAGCAGGTCTGCAGGTGTCTATCTTTCTCTCCCCCTCTGTCTTCCCGTCCTCTTTCCATTTCTTTCTGTCCTATCCAACAATAATAACTACAACAATAAAACAAGGCAACAAAAGGAAATGAAAATAATTTTTAAAAATTTTTTAAAAAGTAAAATGTTTTTAAGGCTTGTGAGAACTATAGCAATTATCTTTGGAGGTAGGAAAGTGAGAACACAGAACTGTGGTGGCAGGTGTGGTGTGGAAATATGCACTGTATAGTTCTTATAATCTTGTGACCTATTATTGGTTATAATTTTTTTTAATTTAAAAATTACCTCATCAAGTGCCCACCTCCTTATACTATCTCGTTGGGTTTTAGAGTTTCAACCTGTGAGTTGGATGTGGGCCGAAACACTTGTTCAGTCCATAACTCATAGTCATTCAGCACTGGGATTCATGTTCTTGTTTTCTTTAAGATTGGTTTCCCCAAACAGTTTACACTGAAACTACCTTATTAAAGGATGTCACTCTGTTCTTGCATGACTGCCATCTTGCCTAAAATAGCATAAAATTCAATCTTTAATATATAAACTCCACATTGAAATTTTCACACAAGTGGTTGTAAAAATAATTATTGAACATATTTCACAAACTTCCTGAAAATATATAATGAGGATTTTGTTCACGTTTGATAATAAACAATAAAGATATTTATGTCAAAATTTTAGACACCACTTATTTGAACAGAGTATTTGTCCAAACATCAAGTACCAGTTATTTTAGAAAGCCATTCTATTCACTCAGAACTAAAATAGATATTTGACCAGTACAAGACCAAAAGTTTTCAGTTCTTATAAACCCACCATTCCTTTTTGCACAAAATCTAATGTCAAAAAATACAGCAACACTTTCACTTTGAAACACTTAAGAGGAAAATTTAACCACATCCCACAAGAAATAGAACTCTAAAAACTAAAGCACTTAACAGTTAAACAATCTGCTTCCTTAGCTAAATTGATGTTCCATTTAAACTTAACCTTTAAGAATTTTAAAGGTACAACACTTGGGTTATTCTTAACAATTATCTTGGTCTGCATGTTCAAAGTGTGACATTCTGCAGAAGTTATTTTTGGTTTTGGTACAGTATTTCTGATGCATAAGATGGTAACTATTCTAAAATTTTTCATATATAAAGAATACATACATATATATTTACTAATTTCTACTTTGTGGTTTACATCTGTTTCTCTCTTACTTAAACTTTTCTCAAGAGGGAGATATAGCTCCATAAGTCAGTGTCCTAGAAACATTTTTACTATGTTTTCCATATGCCAACAGAGTCAGATAGGGCTGGGGAGATAACCCATATTGTTAGAGAACCAACTTGCATGGGTGAGGCCCTATAGATCCCTGTTTCAATCCCTTGTACCACCATATGGCAAAACTGAGCAGTGCTCTGGTCCTCTCTCTCTCTCTGCCCCTTCTCTCTCATTTTCTCTCACACATAATAAATAAATATATAAATGGAGCTTTAAAAAATAAAAGTCAAAATAGTTTTAGTTCCACATGAGTCTGACCCATGGGGGCTATAACCTAGCATTTAAATATTAAAACCCAAAGGATTTGGTGTCACCTCAAATTCTGTCCTTGGAAAAAAGTTAATTTCATAAGAGGGAATCCAGAAGCAAGATGGAGGTAGTCTTTGAAAGATGTATTAAGTATTAAGTCTCTCCCTTAAGGCTGTCACTCAAGGGAGATCTAATGAACAGAGAAGAAAAGACATGAATCATCATGCATTTGTTTTATTGTTTCCTTTGTGAGTGGACTCCCAAAATGACCAACTCTTCTTCCCAATATCTTTACATTATATAAATTGTTTAAATATCACTTCTGAAGTCATGTAGTGAACTATTCAGCTTTTCTGGTTCTTTCTCATATGTATAGGAGGTATACATGCTATCATTATAACTCTTCTTGATTCTCAAATCCGCACAGAATATTCTCAAGGAAAGATCACTGATGGGCCACAAGGACAGTCAACAAATTCAAGAGCGTTAAAATCATTCCAACCATCTTCTCAGACCTCGTGGAACAAAGTAATAATTAGCCACCAAAAAGAAAGTTGGAAAAACTTTAAAGATATGGAGACTCAACAGTATGCTTCTAAACAAATTGAGTATCAAGAAGGAAATTAAGGGGTCTGGACAGTAGTGCAGTGGGTTAAGTGCACATGGTGTGACGCTCACAGACTGGCATAAGTATCCTGGTTTGAGCCCCTGGCTCCCTACCCGAGGGCTGGAGGGGGTCCACATCACAAGCAGTGAAGCAGGTCTGCAGGAGTCTTTCTCTCCCCATCTCTGTTTTCCCTTCTTCTCTAGGTTTCTCTCTGTCCTATCCAACAACAACAGCAGTGACAAAATAACAATAATAACAAGGGCAACAAAAATGGAAAAAATGGCCTCCAGGAGCAGTGGATTCATAGTGAGGCACTAAGCTCCAGCGATAAGCCTGGAGGCAATAAAAAAAAAAAAAAAAAACCGAAAGAAATTAAAACATTTCTGGAAACAAATAAAAATAAAGACAACCTATCAGAATATATAGAATACTACAAAAGCAGCATTATGAAGGAAATCTATAACAATATAGGCCCACAAAGGAAACAGAAAAAAAAAAAAGATCAATTGGAAATTCTAATCTCATATTTAAATTACCTAGAAAAAGAAGAACAAAAGAAGCACAGAGTAACTTAGAAGGAGAAAAATAATAAAATTTGGGAACATAAGTAAGTAACATTTAAAAAAAAGATAAAAATACAAAAGATCAATGAAACTCAGAGCTAGTTCTTCAAAAAGGTAAACTATTGATGCACTGACAGATCCTTGGTCAGACTCACACTCACAGATTGATGACCCTAATAAATACAATTGAAGGGACCAGGTAGTGGTGCACCTGGTTAAACACCCACATTACAATGCTGCACAAGGGCCTGGATTAGCTTCACAAGTGGTGAAACTGGGCTGCAGGTCTCACTGCCTCTCATTTCCCTCTCCCTCTCAATTTCTCTCTTGTTTCTCCCCCTGCCCTTTCAATTTCCTTATCTCTATCCAATAACAAATAAATAAAAATATTAAATACAATTGAAAATGAAAGAGAAGAAATCACAACAGATACGACAGAAATTCAAAGAATCATGAGATATTTCTATGAACAACTATGTACAGCTAAACTTGAGAATTGGATAAATTATTAGTATCATACACCCTGTCAAGAATAATCAGGAAACATGAACAGACCAATTACAATCATGGAAACTGAAACAATAATTAAAATCATCCCCATAAATAGCCAGGCAGTGGCACACCTGGTTGAGCACACCATCATAGTGTGCAAGGACTCAGGTTCAAGCCCCAACAGCAGGGTGGAAGATTTGTGATCAGTGATACAGTACTACAGATAATTCATTCTCTCTCTCTCTCCCTCTCTCACTCTCCCTGTCTCTCTCTCTCTCTGTGTGTGTCTCTCTCTCCCCCTTTCAATTTCTCTTTATCCAAAATAAAGAAATAAAATATTTTAAAGTGTTTGAAAATAAAGAATAGTATCTTCATAAGTAAAAGTCGAGAACCAGATAGCTATATCAATGAGTTTTATCAAATGCTCAAAGCGGGCCTATTACTTAAGCTTTTCAAGTTCTTCAAAAAAAAAAAAAAAAGGAAAATATGAGATATTTTCTAAAAGATTCTATGAAATTAAAAATCATTCTAATACCAAATCAGGCAGAGACAGCATGAAAGAGGAGGAGGAGAAGGAAGAAAGAGAGGGAGAGAGCTAGAAGATTGGACTGAATTTACATATTGCATAAGGTAAGATGGTCATGAAGCCAAAGAGGAAAAATAATTGTTAAATGGTTAAGGATTTTAGTACCTGTCTCAAATACCTGGGCAGCTCAAGGTAGATAGAAAAATTGTCTTAAAACTTATCCTTAACAACCCACATCTCACACACACACACACACACACACACACACACACACACACACACACACACACACTCTGTTAGTGTCTTATAGTTTCTAATGTACCAATCGTTCACTGTCTTTATTCCTAGATATCTATTTCATTTACAAGTGCTATTGTAAATGGGATTGCTTTCTTGATTTCTTATTATTGTTGTTGCTGCTCTTTCTTCTGTCACTTCTCCTCCTCCATTTTACTGCTTGCATAGAGAAGTGTTGCTGATTCTTTAATATTTATTTTTCAGCCTGACGCCTTACTATATATATGCCCAACAATTTTTTTTTGTTCACCAGAGTTATCACTGATGCTTAGTGCCTGCATGACTCCACTATTTCTGGTGGCCATTTTCCTCTCTCTCTCTCTCTTTTAATTGAGGAACAGGGTGATACATTGGGAGAGAAAGACAAAGAGAGACACCTACAGCACTACTCCACCTCTGATGAAGCCTCCCACTATAGTGGAGGTTGGGGGGTTGAACCTGGGTCTTTTCTTATATGCCCTTTATCATATGAGCCATTATTGGATCTAGTTTAATAGCTTCTTTTTTAATATTTATTTATGTATTCCCTTTTGTTGACCTTGTTTTATTGTTGTAGTTATTATTGATGTCATCATTGTTGGATAGGACAGAGAGAAATGGAGAGAGGAGAGGAAGACAGAGAGGGGGAGAGAAAGATAGAAACTTGCAGACCTGCTTCACCACCTGTAAAGCGACCCCCTACAGGTGGGGAGCCTTCAGCTGGTCCTTGTGCTTTGCACCACGTGCACAAGACCCTCTGCATACCGCCCAACTCCCTGGTTTAATAGCTTCTAAGAGTTTTGTGCTGGAAGACCCTTGCTATGCATATTAACATGACGTCTGCAAATAGTGATAGTTTTGTTACTTCTCTGCCACTTTGGATAACTTTTATTTCTTTTAATTGTTTGATTGCTATGACTATAACTTCCAGAACTATGATACAATACTACACAGATTTATCTTGTTCCTGATCTATTAGAAAAAAATTTCATTCCCACTACTGAGTATGATGTTGCCTTGAGGAAAAGTTCCCTGAAGCTTTAATCATAAAAAAAAAAAAAAAGAAGATGTTGGATCTTGTTGAAGGCATTCTCTGCATCTGTTGAGAAAATCAAGTGATTTTTTTCCCCTAAACTACATTAATTGACTTACATCTGTTGAACCACCCTTGCATCCCCAAAGCAAATTCCACTTAGTCATAACGTACATTCTTTTAATGTAGTATTGAATCCACCTTCCTAAGAATTTGTTCAGGATATTAGTATCTATTTTCATCAGTGAATTGGCTCTTAAAATAATAAAAGGTGGGGGAGTCGGGCTGTAGCGCAGCGGGTTAAGTGCAGGTGGCGCAAAGCACAAGGACCGGCATAAGGATCCCGGTTCGAACCCCGGCTCCCCACCTGTAGGGGAGTTTCTTCACAGGCAGTGAAGCAGGTCTGCAGGTGTCTATCTTTCTCTCCCCCTGTCTGTCTTCCCCTCGTCACTCCATTTCTCTCTGACCTATCCAACAATGACAACATCAGTAACAATAACAATAATAACTACGACAATTAAAAAAAGGGCAACAAAAGGGAATAATTTTTTTTAAAAAATGATAAAAGCTAGGGCTGGCAAAACAGCTCACATGGATGGTTTGTTATTCTGCCATGATGTGTACATCTCAGGGTCAAGTCCCCATCACATAAAAAAAGAAAAAAAAAAACTCCTCAGCTGTAGTATCTATCTATCTGTCTATCTACCTATCTCTATGTAAAAAGAAAATCTAAGTCCAAGATCTGTAGTGAGCAACTTGCAGACCCACAAGAATCAATATAGTTCTAGTGTAAGCCCAAAGATTTTGAGAACCAGGAGTTTGTGGTACCTGTAATCCCAATTCAACTTTCAGTTATGCAAGCTCAAAAATAGAGAAGTCTTTCTTATTCAGTTTTACCCAGGCTTTAGTGGATTAAGGTGAATCCTACCCATACTGGGGAGCACTACCAGTTTTTTTTTATTCTACTAATTCAAAAGTTAATCTCATAGAGAAACATCCTTACAGACAATTCTAAAAAATGACATTTAACTAAATATCTGGGCACCCTGAAGCTCATTTAACTTGAGACATAAAATTAACCATTACAATCCCCAGTTAGCTTTCCTGGCATTTGTTAACTCATAAGTATTTCCCAAGACTCACTGTTTGGAACCAGAAAAAAAAAAAGGTTTTTTTTATTATTATCTCTCTTCTTTGAAGATATCCTTCATTCTCAAGGTGTATGTGATGTCTTATTTATAATAATAAACTAATTCATTTTTAATACTACAAATTAAAAATGAAGGAAAGTAAGGTGTGGAGGTAGAGAGGTGTTTCACTTTAGTTCTTAGGAGAACTCTGCTATACATCTATTGTTTTTCTAGCTTAAAAATGAAAGAACCTAGTCCTACATCACTTTCCAGCTCTACTTGGATTAAGGTTGCTAAATAAATACAGGATGTCCAGTCAACTTTATTTACATATTTATTACATTTATTCATTTTTGGATAGAGACAGGAAGAAATTGAGAGGGGTTGGGGAGATAGAGAGGGAGAAAGAAAGATATGGTTTCATTGCTCATGAAGATTCCCATTTGCAGGTAGGGACCAGGGGCGTGACCCTTAACGCTTGCACACTGTAATGTATGTGTTCTACCAGGTACACCACCTACCAACCCCTCAATTTTATTTTAAACAGTAAATGAATTTTTACTACAAGTATGTGTCATATATATATATATATATATATATATATATATATATATATATATATATTATAGGTCAAACTTAGAGCAAAAGAGACAGAAAGAGAGGGAAGGGGAACAAAGGGAAAGAAAAACTTTATTTCAAATTCAAATTAAACTGGTCACTCTCTATTTTTATTTGCTAACTCTAGCAACCCTAATCTGTATTGGGGACACCTCGGTTTTTGTGCTGTTCCTCCCTCTCCCCCTTATCCTTGTGGATAAACACTCAGTAATTACCTGATTCATGGGAGTGATCAATTTCCTTTTTTTCCCCCCATTCAAATCACAAAAGGTCTGTGTAATCAATTTCCTATGCCAAATGTTAACAGCTTCTATACACCCTCATCACTGTGCTCTAGTCACCAGAAGAATTCTTTTCTTTTCTTTTTTTCTTTATTTATAAAAAGGAAACATTTACAAAACCATAGGATAAGAGGGGTACAGTTCCACACAGTTCCCACCACTAGCTTTCCGTATCCCATCCCCTCCCCTGATAGTTTTCCTATTCTTTATCCCTTGGGAGTATGGACCCAAGGTCATTGTGGGATGCAGAAGGTGGAAGGTCTGGTTTACCAGAAGAATTCTTCACAGGATTAAGTTCTTCTATTCTTACTACCAGGCTTGGTTGTGGACATTAGCCAAATCTTCTAAAGACAGGTGGTTACATGTGATAATTCTCCCCAGAATTTATCCCACCATCATAAAAATCCAACTTCAAATATCCAGTCACAGTTTTCCACCTTCCATACATTATGAGGCCCATGGGAAGGGGAGAAATGAGAATGGATATTTGATTAAAAAAACAAAATCCGGGAGTCGCGCAGCAGTACTGCAGGTTAAGCACACGTGGCACAAAGCACAAGGACTGGCATAAGGATCCCGGTTTGAGCCTCGGGTTAGAGCCCCCGGCTCCCCACCTGCAGGGGAGTCGCTTCACAGGCGATGAAGCAGGTCTGCAGGTGTCTATCTTTCTCTCCTCCTCTCTGTCTTCCCCTCCTCTTGATTTCTCTCTGTCCTAGCCAACAATAACGACATCAATAGTAACTACAACAATAAAACAACAAGGGCAACAAAAGGGTATAAATAAATATTTTTTTAAAAAATAAATAAATAAAATCCAAAGAGGTATGTCAACAGTTCAGTGTAGCAAATTGAGTCCCAGAAAAGAGTAGTCAGCAGAACTTGTGTTCAACATATTTTTTAAATAAAACAATATATCTTTTGAAGGTTCTCTACTTGAGAAAATAGATCCTTAGGGGGTTGGGCAGTAGCAGTGGATTAAGCGCACATGGCGCAAAGCACAAGGACCAACATAAGGATCCCGGTTAGAGCCCCTTGGCTCCCCACTTGCAAGGAGTCGCCTCAAAAGCAGTGAAGCAGGTCTGCAGGTGTTTATCTTTCTCTCCCACTCTCTGTCAACCCCATCTCTCTCTATTTCTCTCTGTCCTATCCAACAACAACGACATCAATGACAACAATAATAACAACAACAGCGATAAACAACAAGGGCAACCAAACAGAAAAAAATAGCCTCCAGGAGCAGTGGATTTGTGGTGCAGACACTAATCCCTAGAAATAACCCTGGAGGCAGGAAGAAAGAAAGAAAGAAAGAAAGAGGATTCTTTAAACCACTATTTAACTAGTCTATGCAGGTTCAATCTCCATTCAGCCCTGACTTCGTGTTCAACATTTTTTCAACATAAATAAGAGTGTAAGCATCATGTTTATCAGTGAATTCCAGAAAGCTAGATGGCATGGTTAACTTGCTGAATGTTGAAATCAGAACAAACAGTAACAAGATGAAATTGAACAAAAAATTGTTGTGTCTAGGCTGAGAATAGCAGTCACATAAGGTAGAACTGCTGACCAGCACTAGAGATTAAAAAACTTCAACACTGCTTCACATGTTCAAAATAGACATTGCCATGTGCTTGGGGAATAAATAAGACTGATTCAGGCAATCTCTATCTCAATCCCTGGTTTCATCACAAAACTACTGTGACCTAAGTCTAATACATTAATATAAAAATGAGTATATTACCAAACTCACTAAATTATGAGGATTTATAAGATAACACATGTTGAACTTGTCATAATACTTGGAGGTTGATCTATTGAAATGTTAATCTTTGCTTTCTTTCTCTTTCCTATGTGGCACCACAGAATCATAAGACATTAAGGTTTAACTCTGTTAGTTAAACATAAACTCTGTTAATGTTTAACTCTGAATAGCATTTACATGGCAAGAGATGAAGGAGAAGTAGCCAGTCACAATTTAATGAGTCCATGAAAAATTGTTGTTGGGAGTTGGGGCCATGGGGTTCCTAAGCTTAAGGAAAAGAATGGAGGTCTATGGCAAGTAGCCATGTTACATTCCAATGCAGACACTACTAAGAGGTTGCAGGCTCTATAATAGGTGATATTGAAAGACCACAAGTAGTCACAAGTAGTTGGTATTGAGCACTCGGGTAAAAATCACTGTGTTCCTTCCTCTCCACTATTCCAAGCTTTGGGTCCATGATTGCTCAACAATTTGTTTGGCTTTGTATGTTAACTCTCTTTTCAGTCATCAGGTTCCAGATGTCATCAGGATGCCGGCCAGGCTTCCCTGGACTGAAGACCCCACCAATGTGTCCTGGAGCTCCGCTTCCCCAGAGACCCATCCTACTAGGGAAAGAGAGAGGCAGACTGGGAGTATGGACTGACCAGTCAACGCCCATGTTCAGCGGGGAAGCAATTACAGAAGCCAGACCTTCTACCTTCTGCAACACACAATGACCCCGAGTCCATGCTCCCAGAGGGATAGAGAATGGGAAAGCTATCAGGGGAGGGGGTGGGATATGGAGATTGGGTGGTGGGAATTGTGTGGAGTTGTACCCCTCCTACCCTATGGTTTTGTTAATTTATCCTTTCTTAAATAAAAAAGAAAAAAAAATCACTGTGCTCAAGCTTGACTCAGGTGCTATGGAGTCTCCTTCCTCTAAAGGGCAAGGCCTAGCAGGCGAAAGGGCATTTCTTGCCTCTGGGAGTGCTTCATGCCTCTGGGGGCATCTCTTGCCTCAAAGGGCGTTTCCTGCCTCTGTGGTCATCTCTTGCCTCTTGGGGTGCTTCATGCCTCTGTGGGCATAACCTAATAAGGAGGGGGAGTTTTCTACCTCTGGGGCAGAGCCTGCAGGCGAGGGGACATGGTCTATAAAGTCTCAAGGCAATTGGCTGAAGTTAGTCTTTGAGAAACACAGCAGCGTGTACCAGTAAGTCCGATGGAGGTGTCAGTCCAAAGTAGCTGACCACAGAAGAAAATGCCAAGGGATGAAATGCTGCATGTCTGTCTCGATGGGAAATGTCGGCCACCAGAATTCTGCTTTTCTGTAGAGAGTGATCTTTGGAGTCTGTGAATCTGTTTCTTCAGGTCGTGCCAGGTCACATCATTGGTTTCCCGGCGAAAACGACAATGAATGCATCGCTAATTGGATGAGGAGAATAAAAATGAAAGGAAAAAAATCTAAGCTAGTACCATAAGTTGTTACTGTGTGTAACAAGTGATGACACCTTTTACCAAAAAAGGCGTAGCATGCTGAAGGGTAGACGTAGTGTTGTAATTGCAGTGGAGAGATGGTATCTTCAAGGTGTACATGCTTGATGACAGGTACTCTGAAGTTCAAGTAAGATACTCAGTGAACATAGTGTTAATTACCTGGATCTCAAAAGTGGAAGTCTGTTGGAGATAAATAAAGATTTGGGAATCACAAATAAGGAGTAAATAACCAAAAGTGGGCATTTTAAATCACCAGAGATTAAGGATTAAGAAATAACAAAGAAGCAGTGGTGTAGCCCTTACAAACACATTGGGGACACACAGCTTCTAAAGGAATTGAGAGGGAGACAGAAAACCAAGAGGGAGTGTGGTCACTGAGGCTACTGTTACTGAGAGATTTAAAGTTGTCGTGCATGATACTCCCCAGAAAGGTCAAATTTTTCACTATTGGGGCCTAAGTAGCACAACTTCAGTGGAAAAGTAGAAACAAAGCTACATTAATGTCCAATGTAAGTGAGGGTAATATTTGCACTGGATGCTGCACTAATCTAATCAAACTTGAAATACTTTTTTCTTAACTACTAGGCACTGTTGAGTATAAAGTACTGAGTGGAAGAGAAGCAGAAAGGCACTAAGCAGTGAAAATAGAAGATAAATTAGAAAGTCCTAGTTGTGGATAAACTTCACAACTTCATCATACTAAGGGCAAGGAGAAAGACAAAACAGCAGGAAAGAGACAAGATTTAGAATGATCTACATTCTTTCAACAGTGTGATGGAAAGCAGGACCACAGTGGAGGCAGGCTATGGGATAAGATGCATTAGACACTGTCTAGCACTCCCACAAAGGATCCTCCTTGATGCAATAGCATGAGGAAATCCTCAAGCTAAGAAGTAAACCATACTGATACAGAACATTAAACTAACTGGGTATCTCTATCTGACTTAAACCTGGGTATTCAAGACACTTTCTGGAGAACTGCTTCTCCTACTAATTCTCATCTGACTGTTGAGTAATAAATTCTGTGAATGACTACTAACATTGTCTTGTGTACTTTGTTCTAAGATTATTGAAGAGAAACCTCAGAATAAAGACAAAAAGGAAGCTGAATTTATGAGGTATAAAGGCAACCTAATTACTTAGAGAACTCTCCTGTCCTTCAGAGGGTTGAACCCATGCACAATAGGGAAGAAAGAATGACCCACTCCACTCAGTCACTCAGTGAAAGAGATAACAAAGAAAGAATTTTCATAATATGGCAGCCAAGACAGTGGTAGAAAGGAACTAGCTAATGTTAAGAGACCAACCAGAAACTTGTCACAAAGAATAAACAGTTGGCTAAAGCAATAATTTGTAACCAAAAAACTTAGAAAATAAATGTATAGCTATGCTTTGGCCTGATTCATTATGGCTACAGTAATAAGGTATAAGAAAACTTGGGATTTTTTTTTCTCTGAAAGAATTATTTTATGATTGCCAACCCTTTTTCCAAATGGAACTAAATGTATCCCAAAGTCAATAGTCTTTTCAACATATAAAGTGTTAGACCAGAAACTGGGTAAACATTATTATTAATGGGGAGGCTTCATTTCCTTGGCCCTAGATTTCTTCTGGAAGCACTTCAGTAATACTCTCTCCAACCTTCATGTGTCCCCAGGAGAAGAGAAAGGACATATTTGACAAGAAAGTTTGGTGGAAAGAGTTAGGTCTGTAGGCCAGCTCCTGCTCAGCCCTAACCTGAATGCAATATGCATCTATGCTGGCCACTCTTGGTAATCAAAAGGAGCTCTGCAGTGTCTGGTTGCAATGCAACTTTATAATTCAGTGATAAAGTTCAAGTAATCTGCTTTGCTCAGTGATCCTAATACAGTCTCTTATCAGCTGTTTCAGATAATATTTTGATCTCCATCTAGCTGCTTCTTAATTGGTTCGAGACTCAATGAAGAGGTATTACTATATGGCCTCATAGAGTCCATAGAAGAATATTGTCTTGGAAAAGTTTGAACCACTGGACTCTAAAGTTGTTCTATATATAGATTTATGTGGCTTGATGACTTTTCAAATGTTATGGAAACTTTGAAGTTAATGTCTCACTGTTGTTTCAAATTCAGTGAAATGAAAGTTTACTCATCTCACCAGTTTATTCTCCCAACATTGTAGCACATCAAAGGTATAACTGTTCTCATGTTTACAGACTTAACAGAATAAAGTTCCCAAAATGCAGAGGAAGTTAGAAATACCCCCCTATACTCAGAAGGATGGGTCTTGCAATGAGTGCAGCCTAGAACGTTCCTAGCTATGACCATAGAATATGAGCTCAGACCTACAAGGATGTAGAAGATACACAGGATCCAGTGCTGAATATGGGCCCCAGATCAAATACATGAGGTTTATAGTTAATAACATTTATATACTTTTCCCATATTTGGGAGTTACTTTCTGCTCAGACCCAGATTTCAAGTCCTAGTTCCAAGTCTGACACCATCTCCCCAGACAATACCTTTAGCCCACCTGCATGGTAGCTGTTGGGCTCAGGCAAAAATTTGTAATCATGGGCCCCTTGGAATATACTTAAAATTGACCTACTAACTCTTCCAAAATGGAGACCCCCAAATCTCATCTGCTATAGTCTTACCTTTAGATTCCTGATTATTAAACAATTTGTTCTGCTTTATATCTTAATGCTTTTTCAGCCACCAAATTGTTACCATGAGACCAACCTGACTTCCTGAGCAGATGACCTCATCAATGTGTCCTGGAACTACACCTCTCCAGAGCCCTGCCCGACTAAGGAAAGAGAGAAGCAGGCTGGGAGTATGAATTGACCTGTCAACACCCATGTCTAGCAAAGAAGCAATTACAGAAGCCAGACCTTCCACCTTCTGCACCCCATAATGACCCTGGATCCATACTCCCAGAGGGATAAAGAATTGTACCCCTCTTATCCTCCTTCCAATGGAGGGGTTAGGATATGGAACTTTGGTGGTAGGAATTGTATAGAATTGTACCCCTCTTATCCTACAATCTCATCCATCACTATTAAATCAATAATAAAATTTTTTAAAGTTTTAAAAAGAAAAGAAAAAGAACTGCCTATATCCTAACTGCAAATTAATTATCAATGTGATAGAATGATAGTCAAATACCTGACTATGATTGCCAAGACCTAGTAAGAGTGGAGAAAACAGAGTGGATCAATGTCAACAAGCAGAGGTACATCAAAGAATTCGCCAAGATACCTAACATGTAGACTGAAAATAATTAACAAAGAAAACAACCAGGAAATGTCATGCCACAGAAACCATTTAAAAAAAAAAAAAAAAAGCATTTCAAGAAAGCATAACAGAATGCTACTAACATAACAAGATGAAAAGTCAACACAGGTGACTAAAATTTTTTAATTATGTATTTACTAATGAGAGAATGGAAGGAAGAGAAAACCAGAGTGTCACTCCAACACCTCATGCTTGAGAATCTGGTACATTATCCATTGTCCCACCTCTGGGCTGCTAAGCAATTGAATTTGAACATTAAGAATCTCTTGGGAATTTGATGAGACCAAGTTTGTAATGATGGACTGAAAGGGAAGGAGGGGATCTCTATTCATTCATTAATTCTTTCATCCATTCAAACATTCAAGCATTTTTAGTACAAAGAATGCAAGATACTATCCTTGTTTTCAAAACACTTATAGTTCAAGGGGAAAATGTAATAGACAATTATAACAAACATTAAGTAGTGTCTCCGGAATTCTGGGAATACATCTGAATGGTAACTACCAAAGGTTGAGAGAAAGAACAAAAGAGGTTTTCTGGAAAAGATGGAAACTGAGCTATGACTAAAGAAGAGTGATAAAGCAAAGGAGAGAAGAGGTATCTAAATACAGAGGGCAAGGTGAACTTAGGCATCACGACTAGAGAAACAGACTTGCATTTGGGTAAGAGAGAAACTCATCACCACTAGAGTCAAGAACACTTGT
The DNA here is from genome assembly GCF_950295315.1 of Erinaceus europaeus. Lineage (NCBI taxonomy): Eukaryota > Metazoa > Chordata > Mammalia > Eulipotyphla > Erinaceidae > Erinaceus > Erinaceus europaeus. Next base: position 71,102,568 of record NC_080169.1, read on the forward strand.
CACACATGTACAAACTATTTTACTATTGTATTTTATTGTTGACTGTAAACCATTAATCCCCACCATAAAGAAATAAAAAAAAAAAAAAAAACACTTGTAGGGAAAAAGGTAGAGAAAGAAGGTAGTGGGTAGTGAGGAGTTAGAACTTGGAGGAATCTGTGGGCATGCTAGAGCCAATGGAGAGTCAGTCAAAGAAAGATCTTTTTTTGTTATTTCTTTATTGGGGAATTAATTTTTTACATTCAACAGTAAATACAATAGTTTGTACATGCATAACATTCCCCAGTTTCCCATATAACAATACAACCCCCACTAGGTCCTCTGTCATCCTTCAGGGAAGATCTTAAGCATGATAGTTGCAAGAAAAAGTATGACTTTAGAAAGAGTTCTGGTAAACAAGTGATAATAAATTGGGAGATAAGGGCAAGTATAGATGTTGGAAGAGCCAGTAAATTACTTTGATTTTTGTTACTGCCAGCTAATATGTGTCGCAGAAAATTGTGAGGTGAAAATAAGAAAGATTACAAAATGAAAAGATAAGTAAGTAATGTGCAGGGGGTAGGAGAAGGGCAAAGGAATGTTGTCAAGACAAGTCTCAGAATCTTGATAGGTCAGATGAGTTCAAGATGATGCTATTCATCAAGAAATGGGATGCAGGAGAAAAGACAGAAGGAAGATGATGATGAGATTTATTAGCATGACGGTGACTTTATCTTATGCCTTTGGAAAACCCAGATGAAGACTATTTAACTAGTTTCTGAGTCTCTCAGGTAGGGGAGAGAATTGATTTAACAACATGTGTAAGGGGGCCGGGTGGTGACGCATCTGGTTAAGTGCACATGTGACAATGTACAAGAACCCAGGTTCGAGCCCCAGTCCCCACCTGCAGAAGGAAAGCTTTACAAGTGTTGAGTCAGTGCTGTAGGCGTCTCTCTGTCTCTCTCCCTCTCTATACCCCCTTCCCTCTCGATTTCTGGGCATCTCTAATTAATAAAGAATAATTTTAAAAATTAAAAAAAAATGTACAAGGAAAAAATAGAATAATAATATGACAAAAAATCGAGAAATACTTAATAGTACAGAAAAGCATTGAATTCATCATAAGGCACAAGGGAATAAATCAATAGAAATAAATGAATTGAAGATGAGAAGACTAGGGGAAGCATAAGAAAGAAGCAGACTCAATAGCACTCTCTTATTTAATCTCAGCTTGTAGCAAAATAAAAGCAGAGCATGGACTACTTGGTAAATTGTTTCAATGTAGATAACAAACAAACAAAAAATGAAATAGCTGAAATGAATAGATTCCCTCAAACATTTCAATGGAACATAATAGAGTCTGGAAAGAAATTCACAGGATGGGGGTCAGGCGGTAGCGCAGGGGGTTAAGCGCACATGGCGCAAAGTGCAAGGACCAGCATAAGGATCCCGGTTCAAGCCCCCAGCTCCCCAACTGCAGGGGAGTCGCTTTACAAGTGGTGAAGCAGGTGTGCAGGTGTCTATCTTTCTCTCCCCTTCTCTGTCTTCCCCTCCTCTCTCCATTTCTCTCTGTCCTATCCAACAATCATGACAGCAATAACAATAATAATAATAACCACAACCATGATAAAACAACAAGGGCAACAAAATGGGAAAATTGGCCTCTAGGAGCAGTGGATTCATAGTGTAGGCACCGAGCCCCAGCAGTAACACTGGAGGCAAAAAAAAAAAAAGGAAGGAAGGAAGGAAGGAAGGAAGGAAGAAAGAAAGAAAGAAAGAAAGAAAGAAAGAAAGAAAGAAAGAAAGAAAGGGAAAGAAAGAAATTCACAGGAAACATGAAATGGTGAGTGGTGTGAGTTATGCACTTAAAATCAATAAGGAATTTGGTTCTTCTCCTGAATTCATTATTCTGAACCTCCCACTGGTCTCATCCAGGATCAGTGGTTTTCTCCTCACTCATTCACTATACATACTACAGTTCTCCTAAGTCTGTTAATGCTTTGGTTCTCACAGGATTCCTTATCTTTCCCAAAGATGCTATGCTAAGGCTCATTTTAGAGAAAGTTTTTTTTCCCTCCAGACTTACTCAACCCCAAAGGCCCAACAACAATGGCAGAGTAAAGACCAAGAAGATACATGAAGGGGAAAGAAAACAGATTTCTAAGTTTGTCATGTCAGTGGTTTAAACCTCACTCCTAAAAGGAAACTCAAAGCCCCAATAATTTCATCCTGTTATATCATTCTAATTTTTTTTTTTTTTGCCTCCAGGGTTATCACTGGGACTCAGTACCAGAACTATGAATCTACCTGTCCTGGAGGCTATTTTTCCCATTTTTGTTGCTCTTGTTGTGGTTGTTATTGTTATTGTTGTTATAGCTGTTGCTGGTTAAGACAGAGATAAGATAGAGAGAGGAGAGGAAGACAGAGAGGAAAAGAAATACAGACACCTGCAGACCCACATCACTGCTTGCAAAGCGACCCCCCTGCAGATGGGGAGCTGGGGGCTCGAACTGGGATCCTTACACAAGTCCTGTACTTTGTACCATGTGCGCTTAACTGCACTACTGCCCAGCCGCCCATCATTCCAATTTTATATCTTGATACTTCTAACAGAAATTCTTCATTCCAGTCTAACTTACCTACTCATTCACCCCTGAAATGTTACCCCATTTTCCTGGATTTATTTTTCTTTCAATTCTTTTAGCAAATCTTTCACAGAAATAAGCCTTCCCCAACAATACCATCTATAATAGCACACCCAGTCAATTATAGATTTGAGATTATTTATGATTACATATCTGAGATATAATATTAATGCCATATGTACAGTGATTTTGATTTTTTATATAAATTATGAAAAAATCACTTCAGGAAGTCTGTGTTGATTACTGAAACACATAGTTATATTTCTTTATTTTTGTGATGAAAACTTTTAAGACTGTGTTAGAGGCTGGGGAGATGGCCCAGTGGGTAACTTACATGCTGTATATGCATGAGATCCTGGATTGGATGCTTTATTTATTTATTTTCTAAGACTAATTCTCCTAGAAAATTTCAAATTCTTTTAACTGAGGTTGAAAGAAATTAGTTGTTCTGTGGGAGGTTCTGATTTTGTGACTTCCTGTTCAGCAACTTCTGTGGTGCTAAGCCATCCAAGATCAGCATGACTTCTATTGGGAAATTATACCTACTGAGCATTGTTCTAAGTATCTCAGATGCGTTTATTCATTTAATTGTCACAGGAGCAAATACAAGAGATATTATTATCACGAATTATAAATGGGATAATTTAGAAACAAAACGACTAAGTGACATACTCAAGGTCGTGTATCGGGCTAGCGTCGCAAGAGAGAGACTATGAGACTACCACTTTCAGTAGTGTAGTTTTTCTTCTCCTTACAAATGATGTATCATTTTGCAAGAGTTGTTCCTGCTAAAAATCAATGGAACATTGCCCACAACGTAAAAGTCCTCCAAAAATTTTATATCAAAATCATCTATAAACTACCTAACTTAAAATATCATCATCTGACTAAGGGCACATGTTATAATGCCCAAGGATCCAGGTTAAAAACCCCTGGCCCACACCTGTAGGGGGAAAGCTTCATGAGTAGTGAAGCAGGGCTGCAGGTGTCTCTCTCTTTCTCCCTTTCTCTCTCTCTCTCTCTCTCTCTCTCTCTCTCTATTTATCTATCTATCTATCTCTATCTCCCTTCCCCTCTGGATTTTTCTCTATCCCTATAAATAAATAAAATAATTTTTAAAAAATTTAAATAAAAATAGCATCACTGATAAGGGCTTAAGTGATGAAACTGAAGCAGGTGAGGAAAGCAATCTTCTATCAAAAGTAAACTGATCCCAAAGCAATTTTTCTATGGTTTGCTTCATCTGCTTTTTCACCCACACCACACATTGAGCTAATATATACACATAGTTCCCTGATAAAGCAATGCAGTTTTGGAAACTTCCCTTATCTCAAATTTACATGCACATGCCTACAAAGCCTGGAACGACTGTGTGCTTTGGTAAATTAAGGTCACACTGACCCCCAGGGTTATCAAAACATGGATTCCAAAGTCACTGAGGGACGATTTTGTTTTATAATTCCAAGTAATTTAATCCAACAGGTGTCAACCATTTGGTTATTATGCAACATAGTATTAGTCTTAAACACTAGAGGTCTTATTTGTTGTTGTTATTTTTGTTGTTTTTTTAGCGAGAAGATAAGTCATCAACACTATAAAATCTGAAGGTGATTTTATGACTCTTTACAAATCCACACCATATATATCTCTTACAAGCAAATAAATAAAAAGTCATACTCATTTTAAATAAGACAGTCCTACAATATTACTAACTTTAAATGACACCAAGCAACTTAAAATTTAAAACAACTATATTACTTAATTATATTATGTAGACTTTCCAAGTTCATCAACATCAGGCTTTTCTGCTTTGCTTGCCAAACTAAACACATTTGGGGAAAAAAAAAGTCTTACATTTTAACAGAAAATGATCTCTGCCAATCCTCCCACTAGTTCTGACTAATAGCGTATAAATCCTACCATCTGCAAACTAAGCAGCCTTTCGTAATGGATAAATAATACTGAGGATAGTGGCATTAAACAGAACCTGACTTGTTTTCACGAATTTATGTAACTGAACCCAAAAGGCAAACCTACAGTTTAAATGTGTTCTCTACATATGTCCCATTGTATGCCATCCAGATTGCTATTTTCAATTATTCTCTCAAGACTTATGACAATTCCAGATAAGTCACCTAATTAAATTCATTTTAAAATTATGATTTAAAATTTTCACTGTGGGTACAGTGAGGTGGCTCATCAGGTAGAAAACATTCCTGGCATGCGAGAAGTCCCAGATCCAACTCCTAGCACTTAGGTGTTTTGGTCTCTCTCATAAGATAAATTAACCATTTTGTTATTATTAGTATTACTAATGTGAAGTCACAGCCTTGTGTTTGTGCAATTTCACTGCTCCAAGCCACTTTTCCATTCAGAAAGAGAAAGGGAGAGAGACATCATAGTACCCGAACTTCCACCATTGCCATAGCACCTCCCTTTTAGTGCTGGGGTTCAAACCTGGTTGTGTCCATAGAAATGCAGGTGCCCTACCTACTGCAGTATCTCACCAGCCAATTGCTGGTGCTCATGTGGGTGGCCGCCCAACCCAAAGCAACTGCTGGCTTTCCCGTCAAGGGCTCAAGGGGCCTCAGGATGCAGAAGAACAGCCAGGAGAAATTCAGGTATGAACTTCTAACTTTATTCTGAGAAGGACATGGTTATATAGCAAGTAGAACAAAGAACATTTTTCACATATGTCAGTAATCACAGGGTTCCAAAGGTCAGATACCCCTATGGTGGGGAGGGGTAGGAATGATAAGAATTGATGAGATACCAAAAGGTCAGAGCAATTAGTTTCCATGATGCAAGACATGTTAATTATCTAAAGGTATTAAGAGAAACATAGTGGTTAAACCAGCAAAGTGAGATGAAGCAGAGAATGGCAGAGCTTGATGTAAATCATAGATATCAAAGGACAAGGAAATAAGGTGTGGGGTTCTTACTGCTAGGGAACTGGCAAGGCTGTGATGAAGTGTATTTTCTTTGTGATCAAAAGGTGGTGAACTTATAGTGAACATAGTGAACTCTAAGTGAAATTTCAAGCAGGCAGCCATTTGGTCTGCAGCAGAGGAAAGAGTTAAATGTGAGAGGTTGCAGGTCTTTGTGAAGCTTGAGAGACCGACAAGAGGAAACTGAGTCAGGAAAGTGTTTCCCAGGAGCTCCAGTGGCGCAATCGGTTAGCGCGCGGTATTTATACAGGAAAGTGTTTCCTTCTACGCTCTATCCCTGAAAGGGAGAAACTGACAAGTAAGGTGTCTTTCCAGACCTCCATCTCAAGGATGGGGGAGTTCCCCTATGCTCTACCATGCTTTCACATGATCCCACACCCAATAAAGAAATCTTTAAATAAAATAAAATTTAAATTTTACAAATGCACCACCTTATACACTGGTTTCTCTACAGATTGCATAAATCTTTTGCTTTTTACAAATATACTACTTTAACGAGTTTAATAAACTCAACCATTCAAGACATGAGTGTGAGAATTTTTAATTTATAGTTTTACATTATTAAATAAATTCACTCTTTCATCATTTATACATTATAGCAGATGTTCTTGATAATTTATTTGATTGGGAGAAAGCTGTAATTATCTCAAAAAGTAATGCTCCAATTTAGAGTTATATCAAGATTCAGGTGGGCAGAGGGTAGAGCATAATAGTTCATGCCTGAGGCTCTGAAGTCCCAGGTTCAACTCCCACACCACCATAAGCCAGAGCTGAACAGTGCTCTCGCAAAAAAAAAAAAAAGATTTAGGAATTTTAAAAAGAGGTAGCTGGGCAGTAGCAAAGCAGGTTAAGTGCACACAGCACAAAGCGCAAGGATTGGCATAAGGAATTTCAAAAAGAAATGTTACTCTTGTATTTTTAAGGATTTTATCCCACAAGCAAAATATTCATATGTGTATTTCATTTCTCTAGAATTCTCTCCAAAGACTAAAATTATATTTATGTAAAGTTTATAATTTTATCTAAGAATTTGGGAAAAACAGATTTTGACCTCTTGTGGTTCTTAGACTTTGGAGATGTCTTTTAATATTTCTGAGCCTCATCTGTCACTCAAAAAATATAAAAGTCTGATTGGATTCGACTTCCGGAGGCGGAGCTACGAGCAGCAGATCGCGTTCTCTCCTCTCCTCTCCTCTCCCGGATCAACTAGGAATACCAAAGGAGACCACCCGGACCGAAACAAGACAGGACTAGAATGACCACAGAAACCCAGTAAATCACCCGTGAGTACAAACACGCGTGGCTGGTGACAGAGAGGAGAGAGGGGCCTAAGGAGAGATTAAGTGACTGCTAACAGTTCGACAATTTGTCAGTGGAGACACCACCTCCAGTCTGCTCCACCAACAAGGGGACAGCTGAAGGGAGGAAAGGACTCCCCAGAGACTCACCAAGTACAACTCTGAGTCTCCATTGCTACTACCCTCAGAATCTGGAGCAGCAACAGGGAGGGACACCAGGGCACAGAGATCTAACCGGGAAACTCAGGAGAAGACCTATACCTCGGTGGCATAGCTGAAGGGCTGTGAAAGTCTCTTTGCATAACCACTGGATTATCTCTGCCACACCCTGCTTTATCTCTTGGTCAGGAGTCATTGATTAAGCCAAGAAGCCTATTGATAGTTTAAAAGCCCTCAGGATACCATAGCCTACAGGGGAAAAAAAAAAAGGCTTTTACACCACTGAACTCCAACTCAGGGATTGAAAAAACTGTTAACTTATATAAAATGGTTAAAACAACAAGAAAAAATCATGGAGACTCGAACCAGGACAAGAGTCCAGCTAAAAGTCCTCCAGAGGGCGAAGCACAAAACAACGAGTTCAACATCCAAACATTAGCTAAGGAAATAATAACAGGAGTGAGTAAAGAATTTGAAAAAATTGTAATCAGAACTGCAGGAACAACAAATGAGAATATAGAAGAAAATTCTAATAATCTCATGGTTATTAGAGAGCTGAAAGCTGAAATTGCTGAGCTAAGAAGGCAACTAGCTGAACAAGCTAAAACAGTATCAGAGCAGGGCAACAAAATAGATGAACTCCAGAAAGCAGTAGAGGGCAGAGAGAATAGAATCAATGAGGCTGAAGACAGAATTAGCAAGATTGAGGATGAATTAGAGACAACTAAAAAAGAAGTAAGAGATCTCAAAAAGAGATTAAGAGATGCTGAAAACAACAACAGAGTCCTATGGGATGACTTCAAAAGAAACAATATAAGCATTATTGGCTTACCAGAGGAAGAAAGAGAAGGGGAGGAAGAAAGCATTCTCCAGGCCATAATAGCTGAAAATTTCTCTAGTCTAGACAACACCAAAGACATAAAGATTCAAGAAGCCCAGAGAGTCCCAAACAGAATTAACCCAGACCTAAAGACACCAAGACATGTCATACTTAGATTGGAAAGGAATAAGGATAAAGAAAGGATCCTCAAGGCTGCAGAGAAAAACAAAGAGTCACCTACAAAGGAAAACCCATAAGATTAGCAGCAGACTTCTCCATACAAACACTACAGGCCAGAAGAGAATGGCAAGATATCTATCGAGTGCTCAATGAGAAAGGCTTTCAGCCAAGAATACTATATCCTGCTAGATTGTCATTCAGACTAGATGGAAGCATCAAAACCTTCTCAGACAAGCAACAGTTGAAGGAAGCAACCATCACCAAGCCTGCCTTGAAAGAAGTTCTGAAAGGTTTCCTATAAACAACCAGACCACCACAAATAGAACATATATCAAAACACTCTAAAACTCTACAAGAATGGCGTTAAAATATCTTCAATCTTTGATATCAATAAATGAGAATGGCCTGAATTCACCTATTAAAAGACACAGAGTAGGAAGATGGATCAGAAAACACAACCCAACAATATGTTGTCTACAGGAAACTCACCTAACGCAACAAGACAAACACAGACTTAAAGTGAAAGGATGGAAAACTATCATTCAAGCCAATGGCCCACAAAAAAGGGCAGGAACAGCTATTCTCATATATGACATGATAGACTTTAAAATAGATAAGATTAAAAAAGATAGGAATGGACACTACTTAATGCTCAGAGGATCAGTCAATCAAGAGGACTTAACAATTATTAATATCTATGCACCCAATGAGAAGCCATCTAAATACATCAAACTTCTACTGAAAGAGCTACAGCAATATATTAACAGTAACACAATCATAGTAGGGGACTTCAACACCCCACTCTCTCAACTTGACAGATCATCCAGGAAGAAAATCAGTAAAGACATAAGGGAGCTAAATGAAGAGATAGATAAACTAGAACTATTGGACATTTTCAGAGTCATTCATCCCAAGAAACTGGAATACACATTTTACTCAAATCCACATGGATCATTCTCAAGGATAGACCATATGTTAGGCCACAAAGACAGCATCAGCCAATTCAAGAGCACTGAAATCATCCCAAGCATCTTCTCAGACCACAGTGGAATTAAACTAACACTTAACAATCAACAAAAGATTAGTAACAGTGCCAAAATGTGGAAGCTCAACAGTACACTTCTTAACAACTTCTAGATCAAAGAGGAAATCAAGGAAGAAATCAAAATGTTTCGAGAGTTCAATGAAAATGAAGACACAAGCTATCAAAATATTTGGGACACAGCTAAAGCAGTCCTAAGAGGGAAGTTCATAGCTATACAAGCACACATTAGGAAACAAGAAAAGGCACAAAGAAACAGCCTGATTGCACATCTTAAAGACCTAGAAGAAGAACAACAAAGGAACCCTAAAGCAACCAGAAGGACAGAAATTACTAAAGTTAGGGCAGAAATAAATAACATTGAGAATAGGAAAATCATACAAAAGATCAATGAAAGTAAATGTTGGTTCTTCGAAAGAGTAAACAAAATCGACAAACCTTTAGCCAGACTCACAAAACAAAAAAGGGAGAAGACCCAAATAAATCGGATAGTAAATGAAAGAGGAGATATCACAACAGACACTGCAGAAATTCAACATATCATGCGAGGCTTCTATGAACAACTATATGCCACCAAGTTAGAGAACCTGGAAGAAATGAATGATTTCCTAGATACCTACCAACTTCCAAAACTAAGTAAAGAGGAAGTGGATAACATGAACAGGCCCATCACAGCTAATGAAATTGAAACAGTTATCAAAAATCTTCCCAAAAATAAAAGTCCTGGACCAGATGGTTTTACAAATGAATTCTACAAAACTTTCAAAGAAGAACTAATACCTCTACTTTTAAAAGTCTTCCAGAAGATTGAAGACACTGGAATACTCCCTGCCAGCTTCTATGAAGCCAACATCACCCTGATACCAAAAGCAGACAGGGACACAACCAAAAAAGAAAACTACAGACCAATATCTCTGATGAACATAGATGCGAAAATATTGAACAAAATTCTAGCCAACCGGATACAGCAGTATATCAAAAAGATGGTTCATCATGACCAAGTGGGGTTTATCCCAGGCATGCAAGGTTGGTTTAATATACGTAAATCAATCAATGTGATCCACCACATCAACAAAAGCAAGACCAAAAACCACATGGTCATATCAATAGATGCAGAGAAAGCCTTTGACAAAATACAACATCCCTTTATGATCAAAACACTACAAAAAATAGGAATAGATGGAAAATTCCTGAAGATAGTGGAGTCTATATATAGCAAACCTACAGCCAACATCATACTCAATGGTGAAAAACTGGAAGCATTTCCCCTCAGATCAGGTACTAGACAGGGCTGCCCACTATCACCATTACTATTCAACATAGTGTTGGAAGTTCTTGCCATAGCAATCAGGCAGGAGCAAGGACTTAAAGGAATACAGATTGGAAGAGAAGAAGTCAAACTCTCCTTATTTGCAGATGACATGATAGTATACATGGAAAAACCTAAGGAATCCAGCAAGAAGCTTTTGGAAATCATCAGGCAATACAGTAAGGTGTCAGGCTATAAAATTAACATTCAAAAGTCAGTGGCATTCCTCTATGCAAACACTAAGTTAGAAGAAATTGAAATCCAGAAATCAGTTCCTTTTTCTATAGCAACAAAAACAATAAAATATCTAGGAATAAACCTAACCAAAGAAGTGAAAGTCTTGTATACTGAAAATTATGAGTCACTACTCAAAGAAATTGAAAAAGACACAAAGAAGTGGAAAGATATTCCATGCTCATGGGTTGGAAGAATTAACATCATCAAAATGAATATATTACCCAGAGCCATCTACAAATTTAATGCTATCCCCATCAAGATCCCAAGCATATTTTTTAGGAGAATAGAACAAATGCTACAAATGTTTATCTGGAACCAGAAAAGACCTAGAATTGCCAAAACAATCTTGAGAAAAAAGAACAGAACCGGAGGCATCACACTGCCAGATCTCAAACTATATTATAGGGCCATTGTCATCAAAACTGCTTGGTACTGGAACATGAACAGACACACTGACCAGTGGAATAGAATTGAGAGCCCAGAAATGAGGCCCCACACGTATGGACATCTAATCTTTGACAAAGGGGCCCAGACTATTACCTGGGGAAAGCAGAGTCTCTTCAACAAATGGTGTTGGAAACAATGGGTTGAAACATGCAGAAGAATGAAGCTGAATCACTGTATTTCACCAAATACAAAAGTAAATTCCAAGTGGATCAAGGACTTGGATGTTAGACCAGAAACTATCAGATACTTAGAGGAAAATATTGGAAGAACTTTTTTCCGCATAAATTTTAAAGACATTTTCAATGAAACGAATCCAATTACAAGGAAGACTAAGGCAAGTATAAACCTATGGGACTACATCAAATTAAAAAGCTTCTTCACAGCAAAAGAAACCACTACCCAAATCAAGAGACCCCTCACAGAATGGGAGAAGATCTTTACATGCCATACATCAGATAAGAGTTTAATAACCAACATATATAAAGAGCTTACCAGACTCAACAACAAGACAACAAATAACCCCATCCAAAAATGGGGGGAGGAATTGGACAGAATATTCACCACAGAAGAGATCCAAAAGGCCGAGAAACACATGAAAAAATGCTCCAAGTCTCTGATTGTCAGAGAAATGCAAATCAAGACAACAATGAGATATCACTTCACTCCTGTGAGAATGTCACACATCAGAAAAGGTAACAGCAGCAAATGCTGGAGAGGATGTGGGGTCAAAGGAACCCTCCTGCACTGCTGGTGGGAATGTCAGTTGGTCCAACCTCTGTGGAGAACAGTCTGGAGAACTCTCAGAAGGCTAGAAATGGACCTACCCTATGACCCTGCAATTCCCCTTCTGGGGATATATCCTAAGGAACCCAACACATCCATCCAAAAAGATCTGTGTACACATATGTTCTTGGCAGCACAATTTGTAATAGCCAAAACCTGGAAGCAACCCAGGTGTCCAACAACAGATGAGTGGCTGAGCAAGTTGTGGTATATATACACAATGGAATACTACTCAGCTGTAAAAAATGGTGACTTCACCGTTTTCAGCCGATCTTGGATGGACCTTGAAAAAAATCATGTTGAGTGAAATAAGTCAGAAACAGAAGGATGAATATGGGATGATCTCACTCTCAGGCCGAAGTTGAAAAACAAGATTAGAAAAGAAAACACAAGTCGAACCTGAAATGGAATTGGAGTATTACACCAAAGTAAAAGACTCTGGGGTGGGTGGGTGGGTGGGGAGAATACAGGTCCATGAAAAATGATGAATGAAATAGTGGGGGTTGTATTGCTAAATGGGAATCTGGGGAATGTTATGCATGTAAAAAAAAAAAAAAAAAAAAAAGAAGTAGAAACGCAAAGCAGAAATTGACTGAGTTTGGAGTATGGCACCAAAGTAAGAAAGCAGAAGTATGCTAGAGTTTGCAGTGAGTACCTCCCTAATACTTCCTCTCCACTTTTCCAAGCTTTGGGTCCATGATTGCTCAACAATTTGTTTGGCTTTGTATGTTAACTCTCTTGTCAGTCACCAGGTTCCAGGTGTCATCAGGATGCCGGCCAGACTTTCCTGGATTGAAGACACCACCAATGTGACCTGGAGCTCCGCTCCCCCAGAGACCCATCCTACTAGGGAAAGAGAGAGGCAGACTGGGAGTATGGACCGACCAGTCAACGCCCATGTTCAGCGAGGAAGCAATTACAGAAGCCAGACCTTCTACCTTCTGCAACCCTCAATGACCCTGGGTCCATGCTCCCAGAGGGATAGAGAATGGGAAAGCTATCGGGGGAGGGGGTGGGATATGGAGATTGGGTGGTGGGAATTGTGTGGAGTTGTACCCCTCCTACCCTATGGTTTTGTTAATTAATCCTTTCTTAAATAAAAAAATAAAATAAAATAAAAAATATATATATATAAAAGTTTAAAACAAAAGCTACTGAACATTGAAGACAACTCTCTCTATAAAGCTGACCCCAAAGGGGCTCTATATTCTCCCACATGGTGGGGTTGGAGAAGATGGCAGAGTTGAAGAGGTTGTAATAAGTTTGATTGTAGCCTACACTGTGATATTAAAAAGTAATATTTAAACTGAAAAAATTGATAGTGATTTTTACTGTTCTAAGCAACAGCCTATTGTATTTATCTGCTCTAACCTGGCTTTCAAGTTCTATTCTCTACTCTGACATTATCCTTCCAAACATTATTTCAAGTCACCTTTGTGTTAGTTAGCATGCTCAAGCAAAGATTACTAAAGTCCTGGACTCCAATGGATTGACCTGTCAATGCCCATGTCCAAATGGAGAAACAATTACAGAAGTCAGACCTCCCACCTCTGCACCTCATAAAGAACTTTGGTCCATACTCCCAGAGGGTTAAAGAATAAAGAAGCTTTCAAGGGAGGCAATGGGATATGGAACTCTGGTGATGGGAATTGCATGGAATTGTATCCCTCTTATCCCACAATCTTGTTGGTCATTATTAAATCACTAAAAAAAGAAAAAGGAAAGAAAGAAGGAAGAAAAGTCACGTGTTAAGTAAAAGATCATACACAAAAGGGAAAATGCTGTGTTTTTTGTAGTCAAAAATAAAATAAACTGGGTCACATTACCAAATGTGAACACATGGGTTCAAGATCCCATTTTGTGGGAGCCTGGTGGTAGCATACCTGGTTACTGGTTATGTGCACACCCTACAGTGCACACGCATCCAGGTTCAAGCCCTGGTCCCCACCTGCAGGGAAAACTTTCAAAGAGTGGTGAAGCAGAGCTGCAGTAGTCTCTCTGTCTCTCTCCCTCTGCATCTCCCATTCTTCTCTCAATTTCACTCTGTCTCTATCCAATAATAAATTAATTAATTAAAATAAATAAAAATAAAATAATAAATTAATTTTTCTTATTTAAATCTTTAAAATATAAATAAAAATAAAGTCCTGAGCTCCTAGGAATATGCCTAAAACAGACTTCTTAGCTTCTTTCTGACCCTAAGGTCCCTATTCTCATTTGCTCTACTACAACTCTTTTGTTCCTGTTTATTAAACATTTTGTCCTTCTTTATATTTTATTGCCTTTTAGCCACCAAATTGCAGATGCTACCAAAATTACATCCTGACTCTCTAGGCAAGTGATATCACCAACTTGTCCCAGAACCTCACCTCTCCAGAGCCCTACCCTACTGGGGAAAGACAGAAACAGGCTAGGGGTGTGGAATGACTAGCCAACATCCATGACCTACAGAGAAACCATTACAAAAGCCAGAACGCTTTCCTTCTGCAACCCAAGAAGAATTTTGGTCCATAACCCCAAAGGGAAGTAATAATAGGGGAAGACCAGAGGACTCTGAACCCCAATTCCACCAAGACCTGAAACGTTTATCACCAGGAATCTTTGTTTTTATACCAACACTGAGAGGGAAGTGAATCTGGGAAATACCAGAGGTCTATTTCTCTTATCTGAAAAAGAAGAGCAAAAAAAGGACACTTAGAAGTAGTAATAGGTGTGGTCCGGGAGATGGCACAGTGGATAAGGCTATGGACTCTCAAGCATGAGGTACCCAGCAGCACATGTATCAGAGTGATATCTGGTTCTTTCTCTCTCTCCTATCATTGCTCATGAATAAATAAATAAAATCTTTAAAAAAAAAAGCAGTAATAGGTGTGAATGTGACTTAAAAGAAAGAAAGGCTGGTCAGTTTCCACTGGAGAGGAGGAGGAGGCACAGAACTTTGGTGGTGAGAATGATGTGAGATTATACCCCTATTATCTTATAATTGTGTAAATCACAAATTAAAAAAGCTACATTAAAAACTAAAATAAAGTCATAATGTAAGGTGCACGAGCAAGATATGAACTCAGTTCTCCTTGAACCCTAAGCTTTCACTTCTAATCGCTAAATAATGAAATTTAAAAAAACCATTTTACAAGAAAACATGCAAATTCCTAATTTGTCCTAGTTGCTGACGTTTCCATATCCCTGTTAGGTGCTGAGGATACAGACAAATCTTTGTTAAGTCCTACATTATATCTAGGCATTTTCAGTCTCTGTATTAGGAGAGGGAAGAGCATCTTCCTTCTTTTATCTTTTATCAAACTGGTAGACTTTTTTTTTTTTTACTACAACCAGTATTTATCTTTCCTGGCAAGGAATGCTTTTTAAATAATTAATGATGATTGATGTTTAAAATTCACATTCATTAGTACTGACTGGCTGATTAACTCACTCATCCCCATTCAAATTGCACTGCTCCCTAGCATTCTTGCAGGTACACAAGGTTTAACAGCAAAATTCTAGCCTAGAACTAGAATGTAGGGCCTTGGTGAAACTTTGGCTTCACTAATAAACAAGGATGTATAACTTTTTTCTTTTAACTTTCTTCTTGCAACCTCCCATGACACAGAAAGAACTCTGGTGTCTTTTTTTCTTTTTTTTTAATATTTATTTTATTTATTTATTCCATTTTGTTGCCCTTGTTTTTATTGTTGTAGTTATTATTGTTGTTGTCACTGTTGGATAGGACAGAGAGAAATGGAGAGAGGAGGGGAAGACAGAGAGGAGGAGAGAAAGATAGACACCTGCAGACCTGCTTCACTGCCTGTGAAGCGACTCCCCTGCAGGTGGGGAGCCGGGGTTGGAACGGGGATCCTTATGCCGGTCCTTGTGCTTTACGCCACCTGCGCTTAACCCGCTGTGCTACAGCCCGACTCCCCTTTTTTTCTTATAATGGTAAGTGCCTTATCAAATTAGGTCTCCATCCATCCTTATAACCTCACATAACTTTTCTTTTATTATAAAAAATATTATTTTCTTTCTCTTTATTTGTAAGTGAAAATGAATTTTGAAGTTATATTGTAACTATGAGACAACAAGCAAAAAGTTACTAAGGACTGTAGAATAAAAAGAGAAAATATCAGGGTGGGGTAGTGACACACCTGGCTGAGCACACATTACAAAACACAAGGCCCCACCTGCAGGGGGGAAGCTTTGCAAGTAGTGAAGCAGTGCTGCAGGTGTCTATCTCTCCCTTCCTTCTCAATTTCTTGTTGTCTCTAATCAATAAATAAACATACTAAAAAGGTTTTTTTAAAAGATAAAATATCATTTTTACTAACATTAAGGAAGACCATTCCTGAATTTGTTCCCTTGAACTTTGTGTTATAGAAAACAAATAAGACTTTATTTCCTTAAGCCCCACCCTCAATCATGTTTTCTTACATTGGTAGAAGGCAGTAAAATTGAGACCTAGAGAACTTCTAGATCCAGAATGTTATCCCTGAATTAGTTACTCCAGAGAACACTAAGGAGCTTTTGCTCACTTATATTGAGACATAAAGAAAAATGTTGTTCTAAGGGGGCAGGGTGGTGGTACACTCAGTTGAGCACACGTTACAATGCGCAAGGACCTGGATTCAAGCCTCCAGGCCCCACCTGCAGGTGGAAAGTTTTACAAGAGGTGAAGCAGTGTTGCAGATGTCTCCCTGTCTGTCTCCCCGCGACCTTCTCAATTTCTGGCTGTCTACATTCAATAAATAAAGATTAAAATAATTAATTAAAAAATAAATAAATAATGAAACATGGTGTTCTCTTTGAGGAAAAAATGTGAAGTCAAAAAAAATTTCCCAAAACCTTATCCCATTTCTCTCGTTTCAACTAGCAGAAGAAATCTTTCTAGTTAGTAAGAGTTTAATTTCATTTCTATTCATAAATAACTGTTCGAAATTTGACTTTGAAAAATAAATGTCCTGAGGGAAACATCAGTGTTTTTCTTATACGTCTATATTATCTTCCTTAACCTAGAGTTGGGGCGGCATAGAGTAATTTCCAAATAGTGTATTTATTCACTAGCAAATCAGGGTCCATAACAAGAATGAAATATAGTCCTAGTGATTCAGGAACAATTCTATATGAGTGACTATTGAGTGTCTTGAGTAAGAGGAAACAAAACTGCGTTTAGAAACTATCTTGTATTTGAAATTATTTGAAACCATCTTGTATTTGAAATTATTTGCAGTTTTCTATCAATTACCCTTCACTGACTCAAAGCTGGTATTAAAAATGGTCTGAAATGAGCTTACCTGTGTCACGGCTTAAAGAAAATCATATAAATATTACATAGTTAAAATCCCTTGGAAACAGAGAAGGGAGTGAAAAGGGGTATGGATGATACATTTAAAAAGAGGGTAGAGAGATCAGCAAAGCAGGATTGAGGAAAGAAGCCAAGAACTAAGTTGTAATTCCTACCTGATGGCATATATTTTCTTAGTTAATAAGGAAGGAAAGTGAAAGTGAAGGTCAGTGGAGTTAGCATGAAAAGGAAAATGGTGGTCCGGGAGGTGGCACAGTGTATATAGCATTAGACTCTCAAGCATGAGGTTCTGAGTTCAATCCCTAGCAGCACATGGACCAGAGTGATGTTTGGTTCTCTCTTTCTCTCTCCTCCTCCTCCCTCCGCCTCCCTCCTCCTTCTCATCCTCCTTCTTCACTTCCTCCTCCTCCTCCTATCTGCCTCATTAATAAATAAGTAAAGTGGGAGTCGGGCGCTAGCGCCGCAGGTTAAGCCACTTGGCGCAAAGCCCAAGGACCGGCATAAGGATCCCGGTTGGACCCGCTCCCCACCTGCAGAGGAGTCGCTTCACAGGTGGTGAAGCAGGTCTGCAGGTGTCTCTCTTTCTCTGCCCCCCTCTGTCTTTCCCTTCTCTGTCCAATTCTCTCTATCCTATCCAACAATGACGACTATGAAGTGACTCCCCTGCAGGTGGGGAGCCCGGGGCTGGAACCGGGATTCTTACGCTGGTCCTTGTGCTTTGCGCCACCTGCGCTTAACCCGCTGCACTACCGCCCGACTCCCGTAAAGTATTTTTTTTTTAATGAAGAAGAGAAGTATTAGTCTAACCTGGCTTTCATAACAAGGTATCAGACTGGTGGCTTTAACAGATGTGTATTCCTCACAGTTCTGTAGGGTAGGGGTTTGAGGAGCAAGGTTATAGTCAATTAAGGATGGGAGCTCTCTCTCCCTGGTATTCAGATTAACTGCCAGCTTGCTATGTCTTCACACGACAAAGAAAAAAACAACAGAGAAAACAGAGACTGTTGTCTCTTCCTATCAGCTTAGGATCCCATTTTTATGACCTCATTTAATTTTTTTCATTTAATTAATTCATAAAATAAAAAATAGAAAATATCAGGGGCTGGGCGGTAGCGCAGTGGGTTAAGCACACATGGTACAAAAAGCAAGGACTGGCATAAGGATCCTAGTTCAAGCCCCCAGCTCCCCACAGGCAGGGCGCCACTTCACAGGCGGTGAAGCAGGTCTGCAGGTGTCTGTTTTTCTCTCCCCCTCTCTGTCTTCCCTTCCTCTCTCCATTTCTCTCAGTCCTATCCAACAACAACAGTTATCACAATAATAACAACCACAACAAGAGCAACAAAATGGGAAAAATAGCCTCCAGGAGCAGTGGGTTCATAGTGCTGACATCGAGCCCCAGTGACAAGTCTGGAGGCCAAAAAAAAAAAAATTTACATATATATATATATATATCGACAAAACCATAGGATAAGAGGGGTAAAATCCCACACATTTCCCACCACCAGAGTCCCATATCCCGTCCCCTCCACTGGAAGCTTTCCTATTCTTTATCTCTTTGAGAGTATGAACCCAGGATCATTATGGGGTGCAGAAAGTGGAAGGTCTGGCTTCTGTAATTGCTTCTCCACTGAACATAGTATTGGAAGTTCTCATCATAGCAATCGGGCAAGAGAAAGGAATCAAAGGAATACAGATTTGAAGGGAAGAAGTCAAACTTTTACTTTTTGCAGATAATATAGTAGTATACATAGAAAAACCTAAAGAGGGGATCAAGCAGTAGCGCAGCAGGTTGGGCACACATGGCACAAAGAGCAGGGAACTGTAGGGACCCCGGTTCAATCCCCTGGCTCCCACATGCAGGGGAGTCACTT
Source organism: Erinaceus europaeus (assembly GCF_950295315.1). Classification (NCBI taxonomy): domain Eukaryota; kingdom Metazoa; phylum Chordata; class Mammalia; order Eulipotyphla; family Erinaceidae; genus Erinaceus; species Erinaceus europaeus. The sequence goes on from NC_080169.1 coordinate 71,121,582, forward strand.
CATAGGCAGTGAAGCAGGTCTGCAGGTGTCTGTCTTTCTCTCCCCCTGTCTGTCTTCCCCTCCTCTTTCCATTTCTCTCTGTCCTATCCAACAGAGAAAGACATCAACAACAACAATAATAACCACAACAGGGCTACAACAACAAGGGCAACAAAAGGGGAAAAATAAAAAATGGCCTCCAGGAGTAGTGGATTCATGGTGCAGGCAGTGAGCCCCAGCAATAACCCTGGAGGCAAAAAAAAAAAACCTGAAGAACCCAAAAGCTTCTGGAAATCATTAGGCAATATAGTAAGGTATCAGGCTACAAAATCAATGCACACAAATCAGTGGAATTTCTTTATGCAAATACTAGTCTGAAAAAGGGGATATCCAGAAATCACTCCCATTCACTATGGCAGCAAAATCAGCAAAATATCTAGGAATAAACCTGACCAAAGAAGTGAAAGACCTGTATACTGAAAACTATGAGTTGCTATTCAGGAAATAGAAAAGTATACAAAGAAATGGAAATATATCCCATACTTATGAATTGGAAGAATTAATATCATCAAAATAAATATTCTCCCCAGAGCCATATACAAATTTAATGTGATACCCATCAAAGTCCCACCAAGTTTCTTTAAGAGAATAGAACAAAAATTACAATAATTTATCTGGAACAAGAAAACACCTAGAAATCACCAAAACAATCTTAAGGAAAAGAAATGGAGGCACCACACTCCCAGATCTCAAACTATATTATACGTCCATCATAAACAAAACATCCTGGAACTGAAACAAAAATAGATACACAGACCTGTGGAACAGAACTGAAAGCCCAGAAATAAGCCCCCACACCTGTGGGCATCTAATCTTTGATAAAGGGGCCCAAATTGTTAAATGGAGAAAGGAGAGTCTCTTTAATAAATGGTGCTGGGAAAACTAGGTTGACACATGCAGAAGAATGAAACTGAACCACATTATTTCACCAGAAACAAAAGCCAGCTCCAAATGGATCAAGGACCTGGATTTTAGACCAGAAACTATCAAATACTTAGAGGAAAATATTGATGCAACACTTTTCTAAACCTCGGGGGCATCTCTGATGACACAAACCCAATTGCAAGGAAGACTAAATCAAAAACAAATCAGTGGGGGAGTCCAGCGGTAGCGCAGTGGGTTAAGTACACATGTCCGGAAGCGCAAGGACCAACAGTAAGGATCCGGGTTTTAGCACTGCGGCTCCCCACCTACAGGGGAGTCACTTCACAGGCTGTGAAACACATCTGCAGATGTCTTTCTCTCCCCCTTCTGTCTTCCCGTCCTCTCTCCTTTCTCTCTGTCCTATCTAACAACGACTACATCAATAACAACAGTAATAACTACAACAATAAAAAACAAGGGCAACAAAAGGGAAAATAAATATTTTTAAAATTTAGGGAAAAAAATCAATGGAACTACATCAAATTGAAAAGCTTCTGCACAGGAAAAGAACTCATCACCCAAATGGACAGATCCCTCACAGAATGGGAGATTTTTATATGCTATATGTCAGACAAGAGGCTAATAAGCAAAGCATATAAAGAGTTCACCAAACTTTGTAACAAAAAAAGGAAACAATCCAATCCAAAAGTGGGCAGAGGATACGAAAAAAATATTCATTACAAAAGAGATGCAAGGGAGTAGCACAGCGGGTTCAATGCACATGGCTCAAAGTGCCAAGAACCAATTTAAGGATCCCAGTTCGAACCCCCGGCTCCCCACCTGCAGGGGAGTCGCTTCACAAGCCGTGAAGCAGGTGTGCAGGTGTCTATCTTTCTCTCCCCCCTCTGTCTTCCATTCTCTCTCCATTTCTCTTTGTCTTATCCAACAACAATGACATCAATAACAACAATAATAGGAGCTAAAACAAAACAAGGGCAACAAAAGGGAATATATAAAAAATAAATAAAGACAAAAGAGATCCAAATGGCCAACAGACATATGAAAAATTGCTACAAGTCACTGATCATCAGAGAAATGCAAATAAAAACAACAATGAAATATCTCATTTAATTTTTTATCAACTCTTTACAGGCCCTATATCCTATTATAATTACATTGGTGGTTGAAACTTACAAACATCCTTTCCTCATGTTTAAATGGTCTCTATGAGAAATAGAAAGAAGAAACCCATAGGAGAATAGACATTATCTACAAAATAAAAAAGAAGTTATATGGATGAAAAATATTGAATACAAAATGAACTGTAGTTCATAAAATTTTTAAAAAATAGACATAAATAATACTGGTCCACTGAAGGTGAATACCATACCATACAGACTCAGAAAACTATCAAATCTTTCACTTTAGCCTGACAAGGTAACTGGTACAAATAACTAGAAAAATGGAGAAAATTGATATATCAGACAACAGCTTTTAGATTCTGAACAACAAGCATCACAATATTTTAATCTCAGATAGAAAGGGAATAAATTTGGGACCTGAGAGATGACCGCTGGTAGAGCACATATTTTCTATGCCTAAGGCCCTAGGTTCCATCATGGAACTAGATGGGAAACCCATTGACAGCACCAAGAACATTCTATGTATGACGAAGAAATGCTCTGGCCTCTCCCTCCCACCCCCTCTCTCAACACAGAGTACAAATTGGGAGGTCCTCAGCAGTATCTTCCATGTGTAAGAACCTGAGTTAGTTCCCGGCACTCACTACATTTAAAAAAAATTACTGAAGGAGGGAGTTGGATGGTGGCACAGTGGGTTAAGCACACATGGCGCCAAGTGCAAGAACCGGAGTAAGGATCTCGGTTCTAGCCCCTGGCTCCCCACCTGCAGGGGCGTCCCTTCACAGGCAGTGAAGCTGGTCTGTAGGTATCTCTCTTTCTCTCCCCCTCTCTGTCTTCCTCTCCTCTCTCCATTTCTCTCTATCCTATCTAACAATGACAACATCAATAACAACAACAATAATAACTACAAAAACAATAAAAAACAAGGGCAACAAAAGTGAAAATAAATAAATAAATATAAATTTAAAAAGATGAAAAAAATTTTTAAATACTGAAAGAAGAATAATGAGATTAGTATCAAGATTACCTAGGTTTTCAGTCTGAAGGTTTCTATTACTTCATGAAAGAAAGAGGTAATCCCAGGTGGCTCACTGGTTCACAAAGACAAGGACATAGACAACAGTATTAAAGGGCATTAAGACTGCTGGAATTTAGCCTTTAGGTCCACGATTGGTCAACAATTTGTTTGGCTTTGTATGTTAACTCTCTTTCAACCTCCAGGTTCCAGATGCTAGCATGATGCTAACCAGACTTCCCTGGACAGACAGCCCCACCAATGTGTCCTGGAGCTCCGCTTCCCCAGAGCCCCACCTTACTAGGGAAAGAGAGAAGCAGGCTGGGAGTGTGGATCGACCTGTCAACACCCATGTTCGGTGGAGAAGCAATTACAGAAGCCAGACCTTCCACCTTCTGCATCCCACAATGACCTTGGGTCCATACTCCCAGAGGGATAAAGAATAGGGAAGCTTTCAGGAGAGGGAAGGGGATACAGAGATCTGGTGGTGGGAATTGTGTGGAGTTGTACCCCTCTTATCCTATGGTTTTGTCAATGTGTCCTTTTTATAAATTAAAAAAAAAACTAAAAATAAATAAATAAAATAAAAAAGACTGCTGGAATTTACAGGCAGAGTACTGGAAAAGTGGGAGTACCACAAAGAAAGAACTTGACACTGTTGCAGCAAAATCAATAAAATACCTAGGAGTAAAGCTGACCAAAGAAGTGAAAGACTTGCATACTGAAAACTATGAGTCATTATTCAAGGAAATAGAAACTGATATGGAAAGACATCCCATGCTCATGGATCAGAAGAATAAATATCATCAAAATAAATATTCTCCCCAGAGTAATATACAAATTTAATGCGATACACATCAAAGTTCCACCAAAGTTCTTTAAGAGAACAGAACAAAAACTACAATCATTTATCTGGAACCAGAAAACACCTAGAATTGCCAAAATCATCTTGAGGAAAAGAAACAGAAATGGAGGGAGGCATCACACTCCCAGACCTCAAACTTTATTATAAAGCCATGATCATCAAAACAGCATGGTACTGGAACAAAATTTTTGGTAACAGCATGGTACAGTGGAGCAGAATTGAAAGCCCAAAACTAAACCTCCACATCTATGGACATCTAATCTTTGATAATCTTTGATAAGGGGGCCCAAAGTATTAAGGAAAAAGGAGGCTCTCTTCAATAAATGGTGCTGGGAAAACTGGGTTGGAACATGCAGAAGAATGAAACTGAACCACTTAATCTTACCAGAAACAAAAATCAACTCCAAATGGATTAAAGACCTGGATGTCAGACCAGAAACAATCAAATACTTAGAGGAAAACACTGGTAAAACACTTTCCCACCTACACCTCAAGGACATCTTTGATGAATCAAACCCAATTGCCAGGAAGACTAAAGCAGAAACAAACCAATGGGAATATATCAAATTGAAAAGCTTCTGCACAGCCAAAGGAAACTATCACACAAACAAAGAGACCCCTCACAGAATGGGAGAAGATCTTCAGATACATCAGACAACAGACTAATCACCAAAATATACAAAGAGCTCAGCAAACTTAGCAACAAAAAAGCAAATGACCCCATCCATAAATGGGCAGAGGATATGAACAGAACGTTCACTTCAGAGGAGATCCAAAAAGCTAAAAAACCTGAAAAACTGCTCCAGGTCGCTGATTGTCAGAGAAATGCAAATAAACAACATTGAGATACTACCTCACTCCTATAAGAATGGCATACATCAAAAAGGACAGCAGCAACAAATGCTGGAGAGGCTGTGGGGACAGAGGAACCCTGTTGCACTGCTGATGGGAATGTAAATTGGTCCAGCCTCTGTGGAGAGCTGTCTGGAGACCTCTCACAAGGCTAGACATGGACCTTCCATATGACCCAGTAATTCCTCTCCTGGGGATATACCCCAAGGATTCCATAACACCCAACCAAAAAGATGTGTGTACTACTATGTTTATAGCAGCACAATTCATAATAGCTAAAACCTGGAAGGAACCTAGGTGCCCAACAAGAGATGAGTGGCTGAGAAAGCTGTGGTATATATACACAATGGAATACTATGCAGCTACTAAGAACAATGAACTCAACTTCTCTGACCCATCTTGGTCAGAGCTAGAAGGAAATATGTTAAGTGAGCTAAGTCAGAAAGATAAAGATGAGTATGGGATGATCCCACTCATCAACAGAAGTTGAGAAAGAAGATCAGAAAGGGAAACTAAAAGCAGGATCTGACTAAATTGAAAGTAGGGCACCAAAGTAAAAACCCTGTGGTGAGTGGGAGGGTGGACATGCGGCTTCCTGGGCCGGCGGGGGGGTTGGAGTGGGGGGTGGGTGGGATGGGACACAATCTTTTGGTGATGGGAATGGTGTTTATGAACACACCTATTAAATTGTAGTCATATAAATCACTATTTAATTAATATGAGAGGGGGAAAATTGATTGTATGTCTAACAAAGGGACTTTTCAAAGTTAACCCAATTACCAAATAATGTGATGATAACAGTAACTATCCATTGTCTTCTTGAACCCTAAGACAGCAAGAAACTCACATTTCCACTATAGAGCCTAAACTTTCCCCAGTCCTGGGACCCTAGGGTAGGGCCCACTTTCCCGTATGCCTCTCCCAATTCTTATCAAATAATATTGCATCCACTGATTGCAACCTAATCAATGCAACGAGTGCCACCCCAGCATGCTTCACTTCAGACTGTGCCCAGAGACTTCAGGTGTGGAACAACAACCCTTCAGCTTCATCACTCGGGTGAGACTTTTCCTTTCATAGTATTCTCTAATTCCATCCCAGGTGGTTCACTTCCTAACAAAGTCCCAAAACCTAGATATAGACCAGGTTCTGTGAGAGAGAGCATATGATCACACGTATCCATAAACTAGGGCAAATATATACCTGAAAGCAGTAGTACACTAGAGTCTACAGTGAGTACCCCCAACACTTCCTCTCCACTATTCCAACCTTTGGGTCCATGATTGCTCAACAATTTGTTTGGCTTCGTATGTTAACTCTCTTTTCAGCCACCAGGTTCCAGATGCCATCAGGATGCTGGCCAGGCCTCCCTGGACTGAAGACCCCACCAATGTGTCCTGGAGCTCCACTTCCCAGAGACTCACCCTACTAGGGAAAGAGAGAGGCAGACTGGGAGTATGGATCAACCAGTCAATGCCCATGTTCAGCGGGGAAGCAATCACAGAAGCCAGACCTCCCACCTTCTGCAACCTACAATGACCCTTGGTCCATGCTCCCAGAGGGATAGAGAATGGGAAAGCTATTGGGGAGGGGATGGGATATGGAGATCGGGTGGCGGGAATTGTGTGGAGTTGTACCCCCCATATCCTAAGATTTTGTTAATGTTTCCTTTCTTAAATAAATAAAATTTAAAAAGAAAGAAAGAAAGAACTTGAGAAATGTGCATCATGATCCTGGTGTCCTGCACTGTATTCTTTTTTTTTTTTTTTTTTTGTTAACTAGAGCACTGCTCAGCTCTGGCTTATGGTAGGGCTGGGGATTGAACCTGGAGTCTTTGGTTCCTTAGGCATAAAAGTCTTTTTGCATAACCATTATGCTATCTCCCCAGCCCCTGTATGTATTCTTAAATGTGAGTATTCATGGAGACACACTGTAAGCCTGACAGAAAATAATTACCAGGGGCAAAACTACTTCCTGGACTAAGCAGAGCAAATACAAGACTCACCTATTATTGGGAAATTTGCAAATTTAGGAAAATCACAGTGGAGGCATATCTTTGAATACATGAAATAGTAAAGACCCAGAAATCTTGTAGGATGGAAGGGAGGAAAAACTAGCTTTAAAGTAAAAATTACGCACTGTCTTGAATAAAGCCTAAGTGTAAGTTGAGAAAAGAATAAGCTTATTGTCAAAAATTAAATGACACACCTAGAATTGCCAAAACCATCTTGAGGAAAAGAAACAGAAATGGAGGCATCACACTCCCAGACCTTAAACTATACTATAAAGCCATCATCATCAAAACAGCATGGTACTGGAACAAAAATAGGCACACAGACCAGTGGAACAGAATTGAAAGCCCAGAAATAAATCCCCACACCTATGGACATCTAATCTTTGATAAGGGGGCCCAAAGGATTAAATGGAAAAAGGAGGCTCTCTTCAATAAATGGTGCTGGGAAAACTGGTTTGGAACATGCAAAAGAGTGAAATTGAACCACTTTATCTCACCAGAAACAAAAATCAACTCCAAATAGATCAAAGACCTAGATATCAGACCAGAAACAGTCAAATACTTAGAGGAAAACATTGTTAAAACACTTTCTCACCTACACCTCAAGGACATCTTTGATGAATCAAACCCAATTGCAAGGAAGACTAAAGCAGAAACAAACCAATGGGACTACATCAAATTGAAAAGCTTCTGCACATCCAAAGAAACTATTAAACAAACAGAAAGACCCCTCACAGAATGGGAGAAGATCTTCACATGCCATACATCAGACAAGAAACTAATCACCAAAATATATAAAGAGCTCAGCAAACTTAGCACCAAAAAAGCAAATGACCCCATCCAAAAATGGGCAGAGGATATGAACAAAACATTCACTACAGAGGAGATCCAAAAGGCTAACAAACATATGAAAAACTGCTCTAGGTCACTGGATTGTCAGAGAAATTCAAATTAAGACAACACTAAGATACCACCTCACTCCTGTAAGAATGGCATACATCAAAAAGGACAGCAGCAACAAATGCTGGAGAGGATGTGGGGACAGAGGAACCCTTTTACATTGCTGGTGGGAATGTAAATTGGTACAGCCTCTGTGGAGAGCAGTCTGGAAAACTCTCAGGCGGCTAGACATGGACCTTCCATATGATCCAGTAATTCTTCTCCTGGGGTTATACCCCAAGGACTCCATAACACCCAACCAAAAAGATGTGTGTACTACTATGTTCATAGCAGCACAATTCATAATAGCTAAAACCTGGAAGGAACCCAGGTGCCCAACAACAGATGAGTGGCTGAGAAAGCTGTGGTATATATACACAATGGAATACTATGCAGCTATCAAGAACAATGAACCCACCTTCTCTGACCCATCTTGGACAGAGCTAGAAGGAAATATGTTAAGTGAGCTAAGTCAGAAAGATAAAGATGAGTATGGGATGATCCCACTCATCAAGAGAAGTTGACTAAGAAGATCTGAAAGGGAAACTAAAAGCAGGACCTGACCAAATTGTTAGTAGGGCACCAAAGTAAAAGCCCTGTGGTGAGGGGTAGACATGCAGCTTCCTGGGCCAGTGGGGGGTGGGAGTGGGCAGCAGGGATGGGTTACAGTCTTTTGGTGGTGGGAATGGTGTTTATGTACACTCCTAGCAAAATGTAGACATATAAATCACTAGTTAATTAATATGAGGGGGAAAATCAATTGTATGTCTCAAAGTTTCTCAAAACACAAACTGAATCTTTTTAATATATAGGCTGTGTATTTGATATGCGGACTCTCTCAAAAGCCTAGAACAAGTAGATTAGAAGCATCCAATAGCACAGCTATATACAAGATACTGGGTACTGTACAGCAAACCATAACAAAAGGACTTTTCAAAGTTAACCCAATTACCAAATAATGTGATGATAACATTAACTATCGATTGTCTTTTTGAACCCTAAGACAGCAGGAACCTCACATCTCCACTATGGAGCCCCTACTTCCCCCAGTCCTGGAACCCTTGGATAGGGCCCACTTTCCCGTATGCCTCTCCCAATTCTTATCAAATAATATTGCATCCGCCGATCACAACCTAACCAACGCAACGATTGCCACCTCAACATGCTTCACTTCACCTCAGACTGTGTCCAGAGACTTCACGTGTGGAATGACAATCCTTCAGCTTCATTACTCGGGTAAGACCTTTCCTTTTATAGTACACTCTAATTTCATCTCAGGTGGTTTACTTTCTAACAAAGTCCCATAACCTAGATATACACCAGTTTCTGTGAGAGAGAGCTTATGTTCACACGTACCCATAAACTACTGCAAAATATATACCTGAAAGTAGAAGTACACTAGAGTTTGCAGTAAGTACCTCCCTAACACTTCCTCTCCACTATTCCAAGCTTTGGGTCCATGATTGCTCAACAATTTGTTTGGCTTTGTATGTTAACTCTTTTTTCAATCACCAGGTTCCAGATGCCACCAGGATGCTGGCCAGGCTTCCCTGGATTGAAGACCCCACCAATGTGTCCTGGAGCTCAGCTTCCCCAGAGACACACCCTACTAGGGAAAGAGAGAGGCAGACTGGGAGTATGGACCGACCAGTCAATGCCCATGTTCAGCGGGGAAGCAATTACAGAAGCCAGACCTTCTACCCTCTGCAACCCTCAATGATCCTGGCTCCATGCTCCCAGAGGGATAGAGAATGGGAAAGCTATCAGGGGAGGGGTGGGATATGGAGATTGGGTGGTGGGAATTGTGTGGAGTTGTACCCCTCCCACCCTATGGTTTTGTTAATTAATCCTTTCTTAAATAAAAAAAATTTTTTAAAAATTAATGACTTCCGAGACAGAGATCAACATTCCTTAAAAAGACAATATCCATGGTCCGGGAAGTGGCACAGTGGATAGGGCTTCAGACTCTTAAGCATGAGTTCCCGAGTTCAATCCCCAGCAGCACATGTACCAGAGTGATGTCTGGTTCTTTCTCTCTCTTCTATCATTTCTCATGAATAAATAAATAATATCTTTAAAAAAAAAAAAAGACAACATCCAGGCACTCAACAATGTAACTTACAAAATATCCTATAATTTTTTTAAAAATTACTCTATCTGTAAAAATAAAATAGGAAAATTAGACACACAAGCAAGAAATAAAAAAGTGAACACAGAAACTGCAGGGATAGAAGAACTACTAGGCAGTTCTTTTAAAACAGCCATTATAAAAAAATTTTTTTCAGACTTTAAAAAAAATGAATTTAATAATAAGTGGAAAAATTGTTAAATAAATCAAACTTATAGAGATGAATATAATATCTACAATTTAAAAATCATTAGAAGGGCTATGTAGCAGATTAGACACTGCCAAATAATTTACTCATCAAACACTTCAGTTGGGGAGAGGAAGTTAAAGAAAGCAGTGAAAAACCAAAAAAAAAAAAAAATCTCTAATATAAAATTAGACAAATGCCACTAGTGAGCAAAGAAGTATTTATTTATTTATTTATTTATTTTGCATAGAGACAAAAGACAGAGGGAAGGGTGAGGCAAGGAAAGAGACATCTGCAACAATGTTTCACTAATTGTGAAGCCTTCTCCCTGCAGGTGGGGATCAGGGGCTTGAACCCAAGTCTTTGCACACTGTAATGTATGCACTCTACCAGGTGTGCCACCATTTGGACTTGCAATGATTTCTCTTGCTGTACACTATGAACACACTATCATTTATTGTACCAGTCCTCCCTTTCTCCAAATCCAAGACTGACCACATGCATTTTTTTTGTCTTCTTAAGGTAGTTGGAATGGATATGGAAAGTCAATAGAAATTAGAAATCATGCTAACTTCCTGTTATTTTCAAATTTTCACATGGTTATGGCTATCAAACTGATGGTATCCATTTTGTTTCCAATTTAGTGAGCCCTCTGTACAGATGATTAGACAGAAGTTAATGTTATTTAAGCCAAAAAATGTAACTATAAAAACTATTCAAAATGTTACATGTAAAGAAAAATGAAGAAAAATGTTAATACAAGCTCAATGATCTGTGGGACAGTATTGTCTGATATATGTTTAACTGTATTCCGGGGCGGGGGGGGGGGGGAGGAATCCAAAAAAAAATCTGTGAAGAAAAAATGGCTGAATTTTTTGAAAAAATTTAAAAATCCCCAAGAGTTTAATAAGTTCTAAGGAGGATGAACACAAGGAAAACTATGTCAAGAGTGGCCTGGGAGGTGCCCAAAGTAGATGGAGTCCAAGAAAAAGACATTTTCCAGGGACAGTCAGATAACAAGCACAGAGAGGTTATCCCATCTGTGGGGAAGATTATTCCAGTGTTTGAACTTGCAAGGGATAAGAAGAGTAAATAAAGAAGAGAAACCATGTATAAAATACAAGGGATTTTGTACAGTGTACAGTGATTTTGTAAAGTGATTGTGTGTGAGGGAATAAATTGGGATGGCAAAGCCTATGAAATGCAAGGAACACATCCTCAAACAAGGGCTGCCTACAGCAGGGTAAGAAGTATACCAAGCGAGAAAACAGGAAGCACAGAATGATTTAGCTCAAGCAGGGTTAGAAAGGCAATTGGCTCAGGACCTCAAGCCCAACCAGTGTGAGAAGGTTCTTTGTGTGAGGTTACCCAGAGAAGAATATCAAAGCTTGAGCAAGATTAGAGAAGGCATCCATGCAAGGAGCAGAATGACAGCAGCACGTGTGGCCAGTTACTCACAGGAAGAGTGATCAAACAAATAAACATCTTAAGTATAACAAGGGAGGCCAGTCAGTGGCACGCCTGATTAAGCGCACACCTGGGTACAAGCCCTTGATCCCCACCTGCAAGGGGAAATTTTCATGAGAGGTGAAACAGGGCTTCAGGTGTTTCACTGTCTCCCAACCCCTCTCAATTTCTGTTTCTATTCAATAATAAATAAATGTATTAAATAAATAAATGTTTTTTTTTTAAGTAACAAGTAACGGCCAACAAAATAGCTCATTTGGATAACGCACTGCTTTCCTCAACCCAGGCTTGATCCCAGCCCCCACCACATTGAAGAAGGTGTAATCTCTTTCACTCACACTTTCAACCTTCTGCCTCTCAGTCTCTACCTAAATGAAGAAGAAAGAGGAGAAAGAGGAAGGAGAGAAGGATACTAATTTTTGACAAGGGGGCCCAAAATGGAGAAAGGATAATCTTTTCAACAATGGTGTTGGGAAAACTGAGTTGAAATGTACAGACAAATGACATTGAACCACTATTTATCACCATGCACAAAAAGTCAACTCCAGATGGACCTAAAACTTGGATGTTACATCAGAAACCATCAAATACATAGCAGAAAACATTGGCAGAACAATTAGCAATGCTTGCTTTGGAAACATCTCTGAAAAATCAAGTCCAACTGCAAGGAAAACAAAAATAAACCACTGGGACTACATCAAACTGAAAATCTTCTGTAGAGCTAAAGGAACCATCACCAAAACAAAAAGACATCATACTGAATAGAGATGTTCTTTACACACCATATATCACATAAAGAACTAATAACATATATATATATATATATATATATATATATATATATATATATATATACTCACTGAGCTCAGCAACAAAGAAACAAACCCATTAAAAAATGATGAGATATGCAGAATCTACACCAAAGAAGAGATCCAGATGGTTAACAGACAAATGAAAACATTATCATAGTCACTGATTATCAGACACCAAGACATGTCATACTTAGATTGGAAAGGAATAAGGATAAAGAAAGAATCCTCAAGGCTGCAAGAGAAAAACAAAGAGTCACCTACAAAGGAAAACCCATAAGATTAGAAGCAGACTTCTCCATACAAACACTACAGGCCAGAAGAGAATGGCAAGATATCTATCGAGTGCTCAATGAGAAAGGCTTTCAGCCAAGAATACTATATCCTGCTAGACTGTCATTCAGACTAGATGGAAGCATCAAAACCTTCTCAGAAAAGCAACAGTTGAAGGAAGCAACCATCACCAAGCCGGCCCTGAAAGAAGTTCTGAAAGGTCTCCTATAAACAACCAGACCACCACAAATAGGACATATATCAAAACACTCTAAAACTTTACAAGAATGGCGTTAAAATATCTTCAATCTTTGATATCAATAAATGTCAATGGCCTGAATTCACATATTAAAAGACACAGAGTAGGAAGATGGATCAGAAAACACAACCCAACAATATGTTGTCTACAGGAAACTCACCTACGTCAACAAGACAAACACAGACTTAAAGTGAAAGGATGGAAAACTATCATACAAGCCAATGGCCCACAAAAAAGGGCAGGAACAGCTATTCTCATATCTGACATGATAGACTTTAAAATAGATAAGATTAAAAAAGATAGGAATGGATACTACTTAATGCTCAGAGGATCAGTCAATCAAGAGGACTTAACAATTATTAATATCTATGCACCCAATGAGAAGCCATCTAAATACATCAAACTTCTACTGAAAGAGCTACAGCAATATATTAACAGTAACACAATCATAGTAGGGGACTTCAACACCCCACTCTCTCAACTTGACAGATCATCCAGGAAGAAAATCAGTAAAGACATAAGGGAGCTAAATGAAGAGATAGATAAACTAGAACTACTGGACATTTTCAGAGTCATTCATCCCAAGAAACTGGAATACACATTTTACTCAAATCCACATGGATCATTCTCAAGGATAGACCATATGTTAGGCCACAAAGACAGCATCAGCCAATTCAAGAGCACTGAAATCATCCCAAGCATCTTCTCAGACCACAGTGGAATTAAACTAACACTTAACACTCAACAAAAGATTAGTAACAGTCCCAAAATGTGGAAGCTCAACAGTACACTTCTTAACAACTTCTAGGTCAAAGAGGAAATCAAGGAAGAAATCAAAATGTTTCGAGAGTTCAATGAAAATGAAGACACAAGCTATCAAAATATTTGGGACACAGCTAAAGCAGTCCTAAGAGGGGAGTTCATAGCTATACAAGCACACATTAGGAAATAAGAAAAGGCACAAAGAAACAGCCTGATTGCACATCTTAAAGACCTAGAAGAAGAACAACAAAGGAACCCTAAAGCAACCAGAAGGACAGAAATCACTAAAGTTAGTGCAGAAATAAACAACATTGAAAATAGGAAAACCATACAAAAGATCAATGAAAGTAAATGTTGGTTCTTCGAAAGAGTAAACAAAATCGACAAACCTTTAGCCAGACTCACAAAACAAAAAAGGGAGAAGACCCAAATAAATCAGATACTAAATGAAAGACGAGATATCACAATAGACACTGCAGAAATTCAACATATCATGCGAGGCTTCTGTGAACAACTATATGCCACCAAACTAGAGAACCTGGAAGAAATGAATGATTTCCTAGATATCTACCAACTTCCAAAACTAAGTAAAGAGGAAGTGGATAACATGAACAGGCCCATCACAGCTAATGAAATTGAAACAGTTATCAAAAATCTCCCCAAAAATAAAAGTCCTGGACCAGATGGTTTTACAAATGAATTCTACAAAACTTTCAAAGAAGAACTAATACCTCTACTTTTAAAAGTCTTCCAGAAGATTGAAGACATTGGAATACTCCCTGCCAGCTTCTATGAAGCCAACATCACCCTGATACCAAAAGCAGAAAGGGACACAACCAAAAAAGAAAATTACAGACCAATATCTCTGAAGAACATAGATGCGAAAATATTGAACAAAATTCTAGCCAACCGGATACAGCAGTATATCAAAAAGATTGCTCATCATGACCAAGTGGGGTTTATCCCAGGCATGCAAGGTTGGTTTAATATACGTAAATCAATCAATGTGATCCACCATATCAACAAAAGCAAGACCAAAAACCACATGGTCATATCAATAGATGCAGAGAAAGCCTTTGACAAAATACAACATCATCCCTTTATAATCAAAACACTACAAAAAATGGGAACAGATGGAAAACTCCTGAAGATAGTGGAGTCTATATATAGCAAACCTACAGCCAACATCATACTCAATGGTGAAAAACTGGAAGCATTTCCCCTCAGATCAGGTACTAGACAGGGCTGCCCACTATCACCATTACTATTCAACATAGTGTTGGAAGTTCTTGCCATAGCAATCAGGCAGGAGCAAGGAACTAAAGGCATCCAGATTGGAAGAGAAGAAGTCAAACTCTCCTTATTTGCAGATGACATGATAGTATACATGGAAAAACCTAAGGAATCCAGCAAGAAGCTTTTGGAAATCATCAGGCAATACAGTAAGGTGTCAGGCTATAAAATTAACATTCAAAAGTCAGTGGCATTCCTCTATGCAAACACTAAGTTAGAAGAAATTGAAATCCAGAAATCAATTCCTTTTACTATAGAAACAAACAAAAAAAAATAAAATATCTAGGAGTAAATCTAAGCAAAGAAGTGAAAGACTTGTTACTTAAAATTATGAGTCACTACTTAAAGAAATTGAAAAAGACACAAAGAAGTGGAAAGATATTCCATACTCATGGGTTGGAAGAATTAACATCATCAAAATGAATATACTACCCAGAGCCATCTACAAATTTAATGCTATCCCCATCAAGATCCCAAGCACATTTTTTAGGAGAATAGAACAAATGCTACAAATGTTTATCTGGAACCAGAAAAGACCTAGAATTGCCAAAACAATCTTGAGAAAAAAGAACAGAACCGGAGGCATCACACTCCCAGATCTCAAACTGTATTATAGGGCCATTGTCATCAAAACTACTTGGTAATGGAACATGAACAGACACACTGAGCAGTGGAATAGAATTGAGAGCCCAGAAATGAGGCCCCACATGTATGGACATCTAATCTTTGACAAAGGGGCCCAGACTATTACATGGGGAAAGCAGAGTCTCTTCAACAAATGGTGTTGGAAACAATGGGTTGAAACATGCAGAAGAATGAAACTGAATCACTGTATTTCACCACATACAAAAGTAAATTCCAGGTGGATCAAGGACTTGGATGTTAGACCAGAAACTATCAGATACTTAGAGGAAAATATTGGCAGAACTTTTTTCCGCATAAATTTTAAAGACATTTTCAATGAAACAAATCCAATTACAAGGAAGACTAAGGCAAGTATAAACCTATGGGACTACATCAAATTAAAAATCTTACTCACAGCAAAAGAAACCACTACCCAAACCAAGAGACCCCTGACAGAGTGGGAGAAGATCTTTACATGTCATACATCAGATAAGAGTTTAATAACCAATATAAATAAAGAGCTTGCCAGAATCAACAACAAGACAACAAATAACCCCATCCAAAAATGGGGGGAGGACTTGGACAGAATATTCACCACAGAAGAGATCCAAAAGGCCGAGAAACACATGAAAAAATGCTCCAAGTCTCTGATTGTCAGAGAAATGCAAATCAAGACAACAATGAGATATCACTTCACTCCTGTGAGAATGTCATACATCAGAAAAGGTAACAGCAGCAAATGCTGGAGAGGGTGTGGGGTCAAAGGAACCCTCCTGCATTGCTGGTGGGAATGTCAATTGGTCCAACCTCTGTGGAGAACAGTCTGGAGAACTCTCAGAAGGCTAGAAATGGACCTACCCTATGACCCTGCAATTCCTCTCCTGGGGATATATCCTAAGGAACCCAACACATCCATCCAAAAAGATCTGTGTACACATATGTTCTTAGCAGCACAATTTGTAATAGCCAAAACCTGGAAGCAACCCAAGTGTCCAACAACAGATGAGTGGCTGAGCAAGTTGTGGTATATATACACAATGGAATACTACTCAGCTGTAAAAAATGGTGACTTCACTGTTTTCAGCCGATCTTGGATGGACCTTGAAAAAATCATGTTGAGTGAAATAAGTCAGAAACAGAAGGATGAATATGGGATGATCTCACTCTCAGGCCGAAGTTGAAAAACAAGATTAGAAAAGAAAACACAAGTCGAACCTGAAATGGAATTGGAGTATTACACCAAAGTAAAAGACTCTGGGGTGGGTGGGTGGGTGGGTGGGGAGAATACAGGTCCAAGAAGGATCCAGAGGACCTAGTGGGGGTTGTATTGTTATATGGGAAACTGGGGAATGTTATGCATGTACAAACTATTGTATTTACTGTTGAATGTAAAGCATTAATTCCCCAATAAAGAAATAAATTATTTAAAAAATAAAAATAATAATAATAATAAAAAGAAAATAGTTGCATAGTGGAATTATATCCCTTTTATAATTTTATAAATCACTATAAAAATAAAAGTGAGAAATAAACAAATAGTTGCATAGATGTAAGAGTGATATGACTAAAAAGTAGCTTAAAATAGTATATTAACATGATATTAAACATATTAGGGTAAGATTGATTAAGTTTTTACATAAAGCTTTTGAAAATTTCCTTCTTCTTCAAAAGACTTCACAAACAAAACTGAAAGTAAATAATAAGTGTAGAAGGAAAAAATGTTCCAGGAAAAAAAAAAATTCCAGACACGGAGTTGCTATTACCAGTAATTAAGTAACTATTTATATATTATTAAGAACTAGTAAGAAAAATTATAGAAATTTCAATTTAAAATAAAGAAGAGCAATTTATATATATATAAAAAAAAGTTCTTTCACTTTAGAATTTTTTTATTCCAAATGGCAAAAATATTCTCATCTTAACTCCACAAATTACATAAAGTATAAGATTAAAATACCTTCTGCAACCCTCAATGACCCTGGGTCCATGCTCCCAGAGTGACAGAGAATGAGAAAGCTATTGGGGGAGGGGGTGGGATATGGAGATTGGGTGGTTGGAATTGTGTGGAGTTGTACCCCTCCTACCCTATGGTTTTGTTAATTAATCCTTTCTTAAATAAAAAAAATTTTTTTTAAATAAAATAAAATATATAGTACTGGGGTGGGGTAGTAGTGCAGCAGGTAAAACACACACATTATGAAGCACAATGAACTGAGCCCCCAGTTCCCTATCTGCAGGGAGGGGCCACTTCACAAATAGTAAAGCAGATCTGCAGGTTTCTATATTTCTCTCCCCCACTCACTCTTCCCCTCCTCTTTCAATTTCTCTCTGTCCAATCCAACAACAACAGCAGCAACAACAACAACAATGGATAAAAGAACCAGGAACAGTGGATTCATAGTGCAGGCAAAGAGCCCCAGTGATAACTCGGGAGCCAAAATTAATAAATTAATTAAAAATAAAATAAAAAATATATAGGGCTCAACCACAGATGGGATGGACCTAACATATATATAGAACTTTCTATCCCAAAATAAATGAATATACATTCCTCTGTTTTAAATTTTTATTTATTTCTTATTGGCTAGAGACAGAGAGAAATTGAGAGGGAAAGGGGAAATAAGAGGAAGAGAGACAGAGAGACACTTGCAGCCCTACTTCACCAGTCATGAAGCTTAACTCCTGCAGGTGGGGACCAGGGCTTGAACCTGGGCCCTTGCACACTGTAATGTGGCACTTAATCAGCTGTGCCACAGCCTGTCCCCAATATACATATTCTCAAGTACACATGGAATATTCATAAGGACTGACCACATGTTGGGCCATCAAGACAGCCTAAACAAATAAGTGAGTATTCAAATCATAAAATGCATCTTTCCAGACCATGATGGTATAAAGTTAGAAATTAACCACAAAAAGAAAAACAGAAGACTTCCAGAGGCGGGGCTATAAGCACCAGCAGATCAGTTTCTCTCTCCTCTCCTCTCCGCTCCTCTCCTCTCCTCTTCTCTCCTCTCCTCTTCTCTTTACTCCTCTCACAGATCAACTAGGATACCAAAGGAGACTACCTGGGACTGAAACAAGACAGGACTAGAACGACTTCAGGAACCCACCAAATCATTGATGAGTGCAAACACGTGTGGCTGGTGACAGAGAAGAGCCTAGGGAGAGATTAAGTGGCTGGTAACAGTCCAGCAGTTTGTCAGTGGAGACACCACCTCTAGTCCACTCCACCAACAAGGGGACAGCTGAAGGGAGGAGAGGACTCCCCAGAGACTCACCAAGTGCAACTCTGAGTCTCCATTGCTACTGCCCTCAGAATCTGGAGCAGCGACAGGGAGGGACACCAGGGGACAGAGATCTAACCAGGAAACTCAGGAGAAGACCTGTACCTCGGTAGCATAGCTGTGGGACTGTGAAAGTCTCTTTGCATAATCACTGGATTATCTCTGCCACACCCTGCTTTATCTCTTGGTCAGGAGTCAGTGATGAAGCTAAGAAGCCTATGTATAGTTTAAAAGCCCTCAGAAACCCATAGCGTACAGGGAAGAAAAAGCACAAAAGAGGCGTTTAAACCACTGAGCTCAGAATCAGGGATTAAAATACTACTGAAGCAACTGTTAAATTCCACCACAGTGAACCCTTTAATTACCTTACTTAGACACAAGTCAATCCAGGCAAGAGTGATCAGTAATTAGAAAAGTACTGAGAGAGGGAACTCATAACATAATATGTAAAATGTTTAAAACAACAAGAAGAAATATTGGAGAATCGAACCAGGAAAAGAGTCCAGGTAAAATCCCCCAAAGGGTGAAGCACAAAATAATGAAGTCAACATCCAAACACTAGTTAAGGAAATAATCACAGAAGTGAGTAGAGAGTTTGAAAGAATTGTAATCAGAAATACAGGAACAACAAATGAGACTCTGGAAGAAAACACTAATTATCTCAAGGTTATTAAGAGAGCTGTAAAGCTGAAATAGCTGAGCTAAGAACACAACTAGCTGAACAAGTTAAAACAGTATAAGAACAGGGCAACAAAATAGATGAACTCCAGAAAACAGTAGAGGGCAGAGAGAATAGAATCAATGAGGCTGAAGACAGAATTAGCAAGATCCAGGATGAATTAGAGACAACTAAAAAAGAAATAAGAGATCTCAAAAAGAGATTAAGAGATACTGAAAACAACAACAGAGTCCTGTGGGATGACTTCATATAAGCATTATTGGCTTACCAGAGGAAGAAACAGAGGGAGAGGAAGAAAGCATTCTTCAGGCCATAATACCTGAAAACTTCTCTAGTCTAGACAACATCAAAGACACAAAGATTCAAGAAGCCCAGAAGGTCCCAAACAGAATTAACCCAGACTTAAAGACACCAAGATATATCATACTTAGAATGGAAAGGAATAAGGATAAAGAAAGGATCCTGAAGGCTGCAAGAGAAAAACAAAGAGTCACCTACAGATGAAAACTCATAAGATTAGCAGCAGACTTCTCCACACAAACACTAAAGGCCAGAAGAGAATGGCAAGATATCTATCGAGTGGTCAATGAGAAAGGCTTTCAACCAAGAATACTGTATCCTGCTAGACTGTCATTCAGACTAGATGGAAGCATCAAAAACTTCTCAGACAAGCAAGTGTTGAAATAATCAACTATCACCAAGCCTGCCCTGAAATCAGTTCTGAAAGGTCTCCTATAAACAATCAGACCACCATAAATAGGACATATATCAAATCACTCTAAAACTCTATAAGAATGGCATTAAAATATCTTCAGTCTTTGATATGAATAAATGCCAATGGCCTCAAATAACCTATTAAAAGTCACAGAGTAGGAAGATGGATCAGAAAATACAACCCAACAATATGCTGTCTACAGGAAACCCACCTAACTCAACAAGACAAACACAGACTCAAAGTGAAAGGATGGAAAACTATCATACAAGCCAATGGCCCACAAAAAAGGGCAGGAACAGCTATTCTCATATCTGACACAATAGACTTTAAAATAGATAAGATTAAAAAAGATAGGAATGGCCAATGCTTAATGCTCAAAGGATCAGTCAATCAAGAGGACTGAATAATTATTAACATCTATGCAACAAGAAGCCATCTAAATAGATCAAACTTCTACTGAAAGAGCTACAGCAAAATATTACAGCAACACAGTCATAGTAGGGGACACCCCACTCTCTCAACTTGACAGATCATCCAGGCATAAAATCAATAAAGACATAAGGGAGCTAAATGAAGAGATAGATAAACTAGGAATATTGGACATTTTCAGAGTCATTCATCCCAAGAAACTGGAATACACATTTTACTCAAATTCACATGGGTCATTCTCAAGGATAGACCATATGTTAGGCCACAAAGACAGCATCAGCCAATTCAAGAGCACTGAAATCATCCCAAGCATCTTCTCAGACCACAGTGGAATTAAACTAACAATTAACAATCAACAAAAGATTAGTAATAGTCCCAAAATGTGGAAGCTCAACAGTACACTTCTTAACAACTTCTAGGTCAAAGAGGAAATAAAGGAAGAAATCAAAATGTTTTGAGAGTTCAATGAAAATGAAGACACAGCTATCAAAATATTTGGGACACAGCTAAGGCAGTACTGAGAGGTAAGTTCATAGCTATACACGCACACATTAGGAAACAAGAAAAAGCACAAATAAACAGCCTGACTGCACATCTGAAAGACCTAGAAGAAGTAGAACAAAGGGACACTAAGGCAAAGGACAGAAATCACTAAAGTTAGGGTGGAAATCAATAACATTGAAAATACGAAAACCATACAAAAGATCAACAAAAGTAAATGTTGGTTCTTCCAAAGAGTGAACAAAATCGACAAACCTTTAGCCAGACTCACAAACAAAAAAGGGAGATGACCCAAATAAATCAGATACTAAATGAAAGACGAGATATCTAAACAGACACTGCAGAAATTCAACATATCATGTGAGGCTTCTATGAACAACTATATGCCACCAAGCTAGAGAACCTGGAAGAAATGGACGATTTCCTAGATACCTACCAACTTCTAAAACTAAGTCAAGAGGAAGTGGATAACATGAACAGGCCCATCACAGCTAATGAAATTGAAAGAGTCATCAAAAATCTTCCCCAAAATAAAAGTCCTGGACCAGACAGTTTTACAAATGAATTCTACAAAACCTTCAAAGAAGAATTAATACCTCTATTTTTAAAAGTCTTCCAGAAGATTGAAGACATTGGAATACTACCAGCCAGCTTCTATGAAGCCAACATCACTCTGATACCAAAAGCAGAAAGGGAAACAACCAAAAAAAAAATTACAGACCAATATCTCTGATGAATATAGATGTGAAAATATTGAACAAAATTCTTGCCAACCAGATACAGCAGTCTATTAAAAAGATTGTTCATCATGACCAAGTGGGGTTTATCCCAGGCATGCAAGGTTGGTTTAATATATGTAAATCAATCAACGTGATCCATCACATCAACAAAAGCAAGACCAAAAACCACATGGTCATATCAATAGATACAGAGAAAGCCTTTGACAAAATACAACATCATCCCTTTATGATCAAAACACTACAAAAAATGGGAATAGATGGAAAATTCCTGAAGATAGT
Organism: Erinaceus europaeus; assembly: GCF_950295315.1. Lineage (NCBI taxonomy): Eukaryota > Metazoa > Chordata > Mammalia > Eulipotyphla > Erinaceidae > Erinaceus > Erinaceus europaeus. Next base: position 71,143,744 of record NC_080169.1, read on the forward strand.
GGAGTCTACATATAGCAATCCTACAGCCAACATCAAACTCAATGGTGAAAAACTAGAAGCATTTCCCCTCAGATCAGGTACTAGACAGGGCTGCCCACAATCACCACTAATATTCAACATAGTGTTGGAAGTTCTTGCCATAGCAATCAGGCAGGAGCAAGGAACTAAAGGCATCCAGATTGGAAGAGAAGAAGTCAAACTCTCCCTATTTGCAGATGGCATGATAGTTTACACAGAAAAACCTAAGGAATCCATCAAGAAGCTTTTGGAAATCATCAGGCAATACAGTAAGGTGTCAGGCTATAAAATTAACATTCAAAAGTCAGTGGCATTCCTCTATGCAAACACTAAGTTAGAAGAAATTGAAATCCAGAAATCAATTCCTTTTACTATAGCAACAAAAGCAATAAAATATCTAGGAGTAAACCTAACTAAAGAAGTGAAAGACTTGTATACTGAAAATTATGAGTCACTACTCAAGGAAATTGAAAAAGACACAAAGAAGTGGAAAGATATTCCATGTTCATAGGTTGGAAGAATTAACATCATCAAAATGAATATAGTACCCAGAGCCGTCTACAAATTTAATGCTATCCCCATTAAGATCCCAAGCATATTTTTTAGGAGAATAGAACAAATGCTACAAATGTTTATCTGGATCCAGAAAAGACCTAGAATTGCCAAAACAATCTTGGAAAAAAAAAAAAAACAGAACCGGAGGCATCACACTCCCAGATCTCAAATTGTATCATAGGGCCATTGTCATCAAAGCTGCTTGGTACTGGAACATGAATAGACACACTGAGCAGTGGAATAGAATTGAGAGCCCAGAAGTAAGCCACCACACCTATGGGCATCTAATCTTTGACAAAGGTTCCAGACTATTAAATGGGAAAAGCAGAGTCTCTTCAACAAATGTGTTGGAAACAATGGGTTGAAACATGTAGAAGAATGAAACTGAACCACTATATTTCACCAAATACAAAAGTAAATTCCAAGTGGATCAAGGACCTGGATGTTAGACCAGAAGCTGTCAGATACTTAGAGGAAAATATTGGCAGAACTCTTTTCTGCATAAATTTTAAAGACATCTTCAATGAAATGAATCCAATTACAAAGAAGACTAAGACAAGCATAAACCTATGGGACTACATCAAATTAAAAAGCTTCTTCACAGCAAAAGAAACCACTACCCAAACCAAGAGACCCCTCACAGAATGGGAGAAGATCTTTACATGCCGTACATCAGACAAGAGGCTAATAACCAGAATATGTAAAGAAATTGCAAATCTCAACAACAAATAACCCCACCCAAAAGTGGGGAGAGGCCATGGACAGAATATTCAGCACAGAAGTGATGGAAAGACTGAGAAACACATGAAAAAATGCTCCCAGTCTCTGATTGTCAGAGAAATACAAATAAAGATAACAATGAGATACCACTTCACTCCTGTAAGAATGTCATACATCAGAAAAGGTAACAGCAGCAAATCCTGGAGAGGGTGTGGGGTCAAAGGAACCCTCCTACACTGCTGGTGGGAATGTAAATTGGTCCAACTTCCGTGGAGAACAGTCTGGAGAACTCTCAGAAGTCTAGAAATGGACCTACCCTATGATCCTCTCTTGGGGATATATCCTAAGGAACCCAACACACCCATCCAAAAAGATCTGTGTACACATATGTTCTTGGCAGCACAATTTGTAATAGCCAAAACCTGGAAGCAACCCAGGTGTCTAATATCAGATGAGTGGCTAAGCAAGTTGTGGTATATATATATATACAATGGACTACTACTCAGCTATAAAAAATGGTGACTTCACTGTTTTCAGCCGATCTTGGAAGGACCTTGAAAAATTCATGTTAAGTGAAATAGTAAGAACAGAAGGATGAATATGAGATGATCTCACTCTCAGGCAGAAGTTGAAAAACAAGATCAGAAAAGAAATCACAAGTTGAACCTGAAATGGAATTGGAGTATTACACCAAAGTAAAAGACTCTGGGGTGGGTGGGTGGGTGGGGAGAATACAGGTCCATGAAAGATGATGAATGACATAGTGGGGGTTGTATTGTTAAATGGGAATCTGGGGAATGTTATGCATGTACAAACTATTGTATTTACTGTTGAATGTAAAGCATTAATTCCCCAATAAAGAAATAAAAAAAAAAAAAAAGAAAGAAATTACAAGTAGAACCTGAAATGGAATTGGTGTATTGCACCGAAGTAAAAGACTCTGGGGTGGGTGGGTGGGGAGAATACAGATCCAAGAAGGATGACAGAGGACGTAGTGGTTGTTGTATTGTCATATGGAAAACTATGAAATGTTATGCATGTATAAATTATTGTATTTACTGTTGAATGTAAAACATTAATTCCCCAAGAAATAAAAAAGAAGGAAAAGGAAGAGGAGGATAAATAGCAATGTAGATTCATTATGGAGGCACTGAGCCCATATAAAAAAACAAAATAATAGATAAATCCATTTTTTAGTGGTCCAGGAGGTGGTGCAGTGGATAAAGCACTGGACTTTTAAGCATGAGGTCCTGAGTTCAATCCCTGGCAGCACACGTACTAGAGTGATGTCTGGTTCATTCTCTCTCCCCTTCTATCTTTCTCATTAATAGATAAATAAAATCTTTTTTTAAAAAAAGTCAAGTCTTTCCACCAGTGCTTTCTTTAATGAGAAAAACAGTATCAGGCTTGAAGTAGATTAAATAGCCCATTTGATGTCACCAGAGGTAAAGTTGAAACTCAGGCCTGCCTCAGGACAGCAGTGTCTCTGGAGTTCAAATCACTTAGCGTTTGGTGGCACGTGGCACTTCTAGCTTTTCCCACCAGACCACCAGGTCCTGAATGTCTGGGCTCTATGATTCTGGCACTGTCCCCACTTCTTCTAGCGTTTGCCACTGTCCCCACAACCGGCAGCATCAAAAGACAAGGGGCTTGGGGAACTTGCCATAAAAAAAAAGAAAAACAGAAACTCCTCCAAAATATGGAGACTAAATAACATGCTTCTGAATAACACATGGGTCAGTGAAGAAATCAAAAAAGATTAAGCCTTACATTGATATCACAGAAACAACTATCAGACCCTTTGGGATGAAGCAAAAGCAGTCCTGAGAGGAAAATTCATAGCAATACAGGCTCACATTAATAAAGAAAATAAATCACTAATAAACCATCCAACAACCCAACTGAACCAACTAGAAATAGAGCAACAAAGAGGTCCAGAAGCCAGCAGGAGACAAGAAATAGTTAAAATCAGAGCAGAAATCAAAGAAATAGAAAACAAAAGGATTATTGAAAAGATTAATGAAACCAAGATCTGGTTCTTTGCAAGGATAAATAAAATAGATAAACCATTAGTTATAATCACTAACAGGAAAAGGGAGAAAGCTGTGGTAAAATCACTTAGAAATGAGAGAGGAGATATTACAACTGGTGAGGCAGAGACACAAAGGATCATACAAGACTATTATGGACATATTTATGCAAATAAATTTGACAATCTGGAAGAAACAGACACATTCTTACAGGCATATCAACTGCCAACTTTGACACAAGAAAAGGTGGATAAACTCAACAGGCCAATCACTAAAATGGAAACTGTAACAACTGAAACAGTAATCAAACGCCCTCCCAAGAACAAAATCCAGATACAAATGGCTACACTAATGAATTCTATAAAACATTCAAAAAATAATACCCATTCTCCTCAAAAACTCTTTCAGAAAATAGAAGAAGAGGGAATACTCCCAAACACAATCTATGAGACTAATATCACTCTGATCCCCAATCAGAAAAGGTCTCTACCAAAAAGAAGAAAACTATAGACCTATATTCTAGATGAACAATGATGCAAAGATTCTCAAACAGATCTTAGCTAATCAAATCTAACAACATACTGAAAGAATAATACACCAAGACAAACTGAGACTCATCTCTGGGAAACAGATTATTTAACATCCACAAGTCAAAGTAATCCACCATATAAAATAAATAAATAAATAAAAATCACATGATCTTGTCAACTGATGCAGAAAAAGCATTTGACAAAGTCCAACAGCCATTTATGATAAAGGCCCTGAAAAAATTGAGAGTGTAGGAAAATTTCTCAATATAATAAAGGTTATATATGACAGACTGATGGCTAATGTCATCCTCAATGGGGAAAAATTGAAAGCTTTCCCCAAAAAATCAGGAATTAGGCAAGGGTGTCCACTCTCACCACTTCTATTCAACATAGTGCTAGAAATCCCTGCCATTACAATCAGACAAGAAAGAGACATCAAAGGAATTTAATTGGAAAGAATGAAGTTAAATTATCATTATTTGCAGATGATAGGCTATTATACATAGAGAACACCCAAAACTCTACCAATGCCAGGAGCCATTTCTCTGCTTGATAGATGATAAGCTTTGAGACAATGGAACCCCTCAAGACAAGTGTTAATTCCCCCCTGGGCAGGCCATTTCCCCTTAGGTAAACCATTTATCAGTAATCAAGTGAGTCAACACAAGTGAGTCAACACACAGTTTGGTTTCCGCCATTTGTTGCAAGGAACATTCCGCTTTGAAGATTGCTCCCCCTCCCCCTCCTCCAGCATTCCATCTCCTTCCCCAAAGCCTTATAATGCCTGTGAACACAATAAAATTTTGCAGCTTGATCAGAAAAGTGTCTTGCTGTCATTCTCCGTATCTCGTGTCCCTTTCATTCCAGGTCTTATTGGGTTCCTAGCCCCAGTTCACCGCCCTGCTGGTCGGGGTATTCTGGTGCCCGGGACGTGGGGCGAAGAAGCCTTAAGGACCTAGGAACTCCTCTGATCGAGAGGATAGGCCTATCTGATTTCACAGAGTCATCGCGGCCGAGGGGGTAACGCAAAGACTCGCATAGATGGCCACGGAGATACCCGACAGTGAGTCGCATCTGGAGGAGAGTGTCACAGCAGCTGCGGTAAGCAAAACCATGGGACATGAATTTAGCAAACAAGATTTATTTATTAAAGAACTCAAGGAGTCACTCAAGACACGAGGAACTAGGGTTAAAAAGAAAGAATTAAACACGTTTTTAGATTATATTGGAAATATTTGCCCCTGGTACCCCCAGGAAGGCACTATAGATGAGAAGCGTTGGAGAAGAATTGGTGACTGTCTTAACGATCACTATCAGTCTTTTGGTCCTGAACGTGTACCTGTTTCTGCCTTTTGCTACTGGAATTTAATTAATGATATCTTAAAAATTTATAATAATCACCCTGCTATTAAAAACCTTATTACAGAGGGTGAAAAGGTCTTCCGGCAACATTCTAGTCCACTGTCCAGGACAAAGTCCCCATCCCCATGCCCTTCTGTGATTATTGATTTTGCTCCCCCAGTACCCAGTCAAAATAAAAGCCTCCCAGCACCCGATGAAAGTAAAAGCCCTGTTCCCCTCCCTACAGGTTCCACCGCACTCACTAAAGTTCCCTCCATTGACCCTCCTATTGCTAATTCACATGAGAATGAAACCCAGCATTCTTTCCCCCGCCTCTATCCAGTTTTACAAAACCATCCCTCTCCTGAAGCACTTCCCGGAAGATGAGGCTTTGCTAGAAAAAGAGGCTGCCAAATACAATCCCGATTGGTGTCCTCCTCCCTTTAATCTCTCTCCCAGGACTTGTGCCCCTGCTCTCCAGCCTGACCCTCTTCTTGACAATCCCTCAGGCATGCTCAGGAGCCCTTACAGGAATTTCCACCCTCCACAAGGTCCTTGCTGACCAGAGAGAGCAGCTTCAATTAATGAAAGAAATAGCTGTAGTTACAGAAGAACTTACCTTTTTAGCCTCACCAAAAAACCCAATCCCTAAAACTAAAACTGCCTCCCTACACCACCGCCCCTCCGTTTTGTGCTCCGGTCCTTGACTTGGCCAATAATACTGATTAGACCACTTTCTTTAAAACTGTAAAATGTACCTTAGCCTAGAAAAAAAATTTTCAAAGATTTTTCTCTGCGCGGCGGCAGTAAACTGAGCCCGCCTGTTCCACCCGACAGCCAATCATGGCACAGGGCTCCTGCTCCACAGATTGGCAAAGACTGCAGTCAATCACCCCTAGCCACTAACGCCCCTCTTGGGGGGTAGATAGTCTGAGAGTTAGGAATCCGAAAGTGGTTTTTCAAAGGGAAAATTTTTCTCTTCACCAAGAATGTATGTTTTTAATTAAGTCTGTGCTAACCTTGTTTTCATTAATGTGTGTTAACCCCTAAGTAACTAAAGTTTAAGTTTTAAATAAGATTTAGTTAAGCTAAATGTGGTTTTAAAAATCCCGACTCATAGAGTTGGCACACCTTTACCAAAGTAAAATATAGGACAGTTTCGTCCTTCTGATAGCTAATATCAGCATCAATTCATTAGTTAAAAGATTTCCTGAGATCTCTAGGCGTGGTAAAATGCCTCTGCAGTCTCTCTCACTCTTGTAAAAATTGTAAATATTACCAGCACCTCAATACCAACTGCCACTGTTTGTTAATTTAATTCCATGCTTGAACTGACTTTCTAATAACCCAGTCAGTGTAGAGCAGTGGCCTTGCCAGGAAAAAAAGGGTTAAACATATTCCTGGCCTGATAAAAAATTTTTTATTCAACAGATGTGATTCAACAAAATTATTTAGTGTAAAATGGTCATCTAAAAGAAATGTTAACAGTAAAAAATTTATTTTAACATTTCAGCTATAAGGTTTATTTTAGCTTTTTAAGTTACCTATCCAAATCAAAGTGAAAGGTCAATTAAGTTGTGTACCCACCCTTGTTCATAGCTGCCCTAAGGGTGTGATAGCTTTGTGATAAACAAAGATCCTAACAAACAAAGTTTAACATTTTACTTAAAATTGTTTTTAAGACTTGGGTTAGTAAAAGATAACACAATAGTTGTGTTAATTATTTACATGCCAGAGGCTTTTGCTCTGGTTTTCCTCTTTATATCTTTCTGCTTTTAAAAATTATCTGGTTTGTTTTAAGACACTGCCAGAGGTTTATTCTTGATAAATTAAGGTAATACATTGTGCTGTTGGTCTGATAGATTTGTTTTGGCAAATCCTGATTTAACAAAATTAATATTTTGAACATTTAAACTATGAGGTTTTATTTTAGCCTTTTAAGTTGCCATATTAGAGTTCTAAGGAACAAAATCTATTAAGAGTTTTATATCTATGCTTACTCATGATAGCCTTGTGATGAGTAAAGACCTTAGTAAACTAAAGTTATAGTATTGTACTTAAACTGTCTAATCAGTTTAAAATAATGCTAAAAAATGGTAAACATTTTATCATGTCAACACATTAGGTATTGACTTTCTATAAAATATTGGTATATTCTAATAAAGAGCCTTCTGAAATCATAGAAAAAACCTCAAGCCAATTCTAACCATTAGATCATCAATTAACGTGGTACAAGTTCTCTCCCTAAGTAAATAATTATAGGTACATCTGCACATGAAGAACTGACTGCTCATATGGTAAGATTTAAAACTAAACATTTTTAATTTTTTATTTATGGGTGTGTGATGACTCCTAAAGTCACTCATATCCTAAAATTTTTCTCATTTTTTTTACAAACCTCTTAAAATTTTAACGCTTGACCTGCCATAGTGAGAGCACTTTACTGGCTCCTGCATTATTTAATTAAGATCTTGCTATTCAGACTTTTAAGATTAATCTCCATTGATAAAAGCCAATGCTCTCTGGCAGACTGATGTAATTCACATGCCCATGTTTAGTAAACAAAAACATTTTTTTTCTCAGTTGATATTTTTTCTAAATTTATGTGGGCTACAGCTCAAACAAGAAAAACTAAAACCCTTAAGCTTAATTAAAAAAAAAAAAAGGAGAATGCACCCCCAGTATTGTTGGCTAAAGTGTCAATGAAGTAACATACTAAACCCTTTTAATATTTACAAGAATTCTAATTGTCCATTTATTATATCTCATTGACAAAGCCACCCACTTTTCCAGTCACAGAGACATATTCTTTTTCTCTTTTTTCAACACTGGATGTCCATGTTTGTTTTCCTTTTATTATGGTGGATGACAGTATTGCTCTTGCAAAATCCACAGAGTTCCTGTTGGCAAGTCCTTACCACAAAGGACGCCATGGCAGTACATACTCCAGCTAGCCTCACCAGCCTATCCAAGTCTTCTCTTTCTGTTGACCTACCACTGCTGACTTCATCTTTGCATGTTTATTGACTGCTCACTTTTCTCAAAATATTCCTCGATGTTCAAGGAACTTCACCTTGACTTCTAATGTGTATGCACCTTCTCTGTGTTTTGGTACAACACCACCCTATATTTTCATGTCAATTCTTCTCTACCTGGTCCTTGCCTCCTAGTTTTGCTTGTTCCACAGCTGACCCTCTATGAAGAAGAAAAATTTCATCAGTTGGCGCTGACCAGATCAGACGTGCTGTGTTTCTTCCCCTGGACATCACATCCACTGACTGCTTCCCTTAGACTTGCTGGTGGCATGCTAGGACACTCTATATATTCCTCCCATGAATTTTCTGACAAATTACAACAGGTTATAGACTCCACCACAAATAGTCTTGATTCACTACAGAGCCCCTTATGGGACCCTTATTAGTCTTTTGTTAATGGTTACCTTAGGACCCTTTATTTTTAATAAGATTACTGATTTTATAAAACGGCAGATTGACTCCTTGGCATCAAAACCTTTGCAAATACATTATCACAGACTTGATTTGGCTGACAGAGGCTTGGCTGAACCTGAGGATGACAGACCCCCTTTTTGGATGGCATAAAATTCAGAATTATGCATCGAGACATCCAACCTTGGCAGGGCAAGGACACCAGTAAGGGGCACAAGGCAAAGCACTGCAGGGGGAGGACCCTATCATCCACCTCTGAGTCCCCCGTGAAGCAAACCTGATTTGCACGGAGGTTGGTGTCAGCAACAAAAATTGTTTCCCTAGAAACTGTGGCTCTGCCTCCCCTCCCCAAAAAGACACCGAGAGTCTTATAAGATGCGGGAAGGTTGGTTTTGCACTCACCCCGCGGGAGGAATCAGGTCAATACTTCTCCCCTTTGGTTATGTCCACCAAACCTGCTGTTAGGGTCTCCACTTCTCACCCCCAATTGCCAGCCTCAATTTAAATTATAACAAAGGGAGGATATGCCAGGAGCCATTTCTCTGCTTGATAGATGATAAGCTTTGAGACAATGGAACCCCTCAAGACAAGTGTTAATTCCCCCCTGGGCAGGCCATTTCCCCTTAGGTAAACCATTTATCAGTAATCAAGTGAGTCAACACAAGTAAGTCAACACACAGTTTGGTTTCTGCCATTTGTTGCAAGGAACATTCCGCTTTGAAGATTGTTCCCCCTCCCCCTCCTCCAGCATTCCCTCTCCTTCCCCAAAGCCTTATAATGCCTGTGAACACAATAAAATTTTGCAGCTTGATCAGAAACCTGTCTTGCTGTCATTCTTCGTGTCCCATGTCCCTTTCATTCCAGATCTTATTGGGTTCCTAGCCCCTGTTCACCACCCTGCTGGTCGGGGCATACCAAAAAACTTACAATTTTGTAAACAGTAATAAATCGAAAAATGAAAAACTAAGAAAAAAAATTAATATAGGTAAAAAAAAGAAAAAGAATAGCCCAAGGGGCTGGGTGATTCACCTTATTCCTTTCATAGTTATCTCCTATAACTTTAATTTCTCTAGTTTTGATCATTATATTTTTCTTATACTCACCTAAATGAGTGACCTCCAAAAAACTGGGACATCCCAAGGCCACATGCAAAAATATATTTCTTTGAAATACAGCTTTCATCATTTCATATAAGGTTCATAAAACCACTGGTTAAGATATATGAATTCATACAAACCTTTAATATCGCACTTTCAGGTAAGAGTGAAATGTCAAATTCAGAACCATCACTAACAGGTTCAGGCACATTTTCTTCAGGAAAAACAAATTCTTCTTCAATTATATTTATCTTTTGCTTGCTTTTCCATTTATTCAACTGAATTTCATGTTCTAACAACTGCCATGAAAACAATGTACAAATTTTATGATGTTGTAAGGATTAAATGCACAATACTTTACATAAATGATAGCACCAATTAAATATTAATTATAATTGTCATTATCATTGCCCACAGGACATATGATATTCTCTGAGTCATTAAGCCACTATAAATAATTTCCAGGAGCTGTCATACAACACTGGCATAGGCAGTTAACTTGACGATGTGGTCTAGGCTCCTCTTTTTTTCTTTTCGTTAAGAGTCTCTTCTTTTTTAAAAAAAAAAAGTTTCTGTTTATAAAATGGAAACACTGACAAGATAGTATAAAAGGGGTACAATTCCACACAGTTCCCACCACTGGAACTCCATATCCCATTCCCTCCCCGATAGCTTTCCTATTCTTTAACCCTCTGGGAGTATGGACCTAGGGTGCAGAAGGTGGGAGGTCTGGCTTCTGTAATTGCTTCCATGCTCATCATGGACGTTGACAGGTTGATCCATACTCCCAGCCTGCCTCTCTCTTTCCCTAGTGGGACAGGGCTCTGGGGAAGTGGGGCTCGAGGACACATTGGTGGGATCCTCTGCCCCTAGAAGTCCAGTTGGTATCATGGCAGCATCTGGAACTTGGTGGCTCAAAAAGAGTTAAGATATAAAGCAGAGCAAATTGTTGACTAATCATGAACCTAAAGGCAAGAATATTGTGGATGGAGATTTGAGGTCTCCATTCTGGAAAAAGCTAGTAGGTCTGTTTTAGGTATATTCCAAGGGGCCCTTGACTTTACTAGTTTTTGCCTGCACCTGACATCCAATAGTCAGGTGACCTAAGCTATTGTCTGGGGGCGAGAATGGTGTCATAGTTGGGAAAAGGACCAGAAAGCTGGATCAGGGAAGAAAATGACAACCCTTCAGCTTCATTACTCGGGTAAGACCTTTCCTTTTATAATAATTTCATCTCAGGTGGTTCACTTTCTAACAAAGTCCCATAACCTAGATATACACCAGTTTCTGTGAGAGAGAGCTTATGTTCACACATATCCATAAACTACTGCAAAATATATACCTGAAAGCAGAAGTACACTAGAGTTTGCAGTGAGTACCCCCCTAACAATTCCTCTCCACTATTCCAAGCTTTGGGTCCATGATTGCTCAACAATTTGTTCGGCTTCATATGTTAACTCTCTTTTCAATCACCAGGTTCCAGATGCCACCAGGATGCTGGCCAGGCTTCCCTGGATTGAAGACCCCACCAATGTGTCCTAAAGCTCAGCTTCCCCAGAGACACACCCTACTAGGGAAAGAGAGAGGCAGACTGAGAGTATGGACCGACCAGTCAACGCCCATGTTCAGCGGGGAAGCAATTACAGAAGCCAGACCTTCTACCTTCTGCAACCCTCAATGATCCTGGGTCCATGCTCCCAGAGGGCTAGAGAATGGGAAAGCTATCAGGGGAGGGGGTGGGTTATAGAGATTGGGTGGTGGGAATTGTGTGGAGTTGTACCCCTCCTACCTTATGGTTTTGTTAATTAATCCTTTCTTAAATAAAAAAAATTAAAAATAAAAGTGCAAAAAAAAAAAAGTGGCTCCCATGGGGAAAGTATAGAAATATTGTTAACTGTAAACCCAATTAATCTGATCTGGGGCCCATATTTAGCACAGGAGCCTATGTAATCTCTGCATCTCTGTAGGTCTGAGCTCACATTCCATGGTCACAGCTAGGAACATTCCAGGCTTCGCCAATTTCAGGACCATCATCCTTGGGTGACAGGTAGAGTATGCTATCCAACCTCCCTTCAGAGAATGGATAGGCTCCTCTCTTTATAGATAAAGAAGTTCAAACCCACAGAGCCACAGTCCTGGTGATGATATAAGTGGTATTTGAATCATGAAATGTAGGTGGTCAACATGGAGATGAAAAGGAGTCAGAAGGAAAGAATGTGAGAAGATGCCTAGTTGATCTTTTTTTTTTTTAACTTCTGATACACCCTTAAAATATGCATAATAAATTAAAGGCCCTAAGAATGAATACGGGTTACACACAATTTTGGAATAGTGTGTGTGCAAGTCCTCTTGCAGGCCCTCCCAGGACCTTGCCCTCACCATAAAGCAGTGATAGTAGGCTGTGATAGTAGCTTCCGAAGGGAGGCTGGGGTATACTACCCTGCCACTCAAGGAAGACTGGTCCTGAAATGAGGGCAGCCTGCAATGTTTCAAGCTGAACTACAAGCTCAGATCAACAGAGACTTAGAGGTTACACAGGCTCTTGTGATAAATATAGATAAATATAAGTATATGTCCTGGGTCAGGTGGATGGAGGTAGTTAATTTAATTTATAGATTTTTTTTTCCAAGAATGGGAGCCACTCTCTGCCCTAACCCAACTTTCTAGCCCTTTTCTCTACTCTGACAACATATTCTCAGACAATATTTTTATCCAACTTCATGTCAGTTATCAAACTCAAGCAAAACTACCATAGTTGAGGACCCCTAGAAACATGCCAAAAATTGACTTCTGACCTCTCTTAAACCTTAAGAACCCTGATCTCATCTGCTTTGTTCCTACTTTTTTTTTAAATTTATTTCTTTATTGGGGAATTAATGTTTTACATTCAACAGTAAATACAATACATGCATAACATTCCCCAGTTTCCCATTTAACAATACAACCCCCACTATGTCATCTATCATCCTTCATGGACCTGTATTCTCCCCACCCACCCACCCACCCACCCCAGAGTCTTTTACTTTGGTGCGACATGCCAATTCCATTTCAGGTTCTACTTGTGATTTCTTTTCTGATCTTGTTTTTCAACTTCTGCCTAAGAGTGAGATCATCCCATATTCATCCTTCTGTTTCTGACTTATTTCACGTAACATGAATTTTTCAAGGTCCTTCCAAGATCGGCTGAAAACGGTGAAGTCACCATTTTTTTACAGCTGAGTAGTATTCCATTGTGTATATATACCACAACTTGCTCAGCCACTCATCTGTTGTTGGACACTTGGGTTGCTTCCAGGTTTTGGTTATTACAAATTTTGCTGCCAAGAACATATGTGTACACAGATCTTTTTGGATGGATGTGTTGGGTTCCTTAGGATATATCCCAGGGAGGAATTGCAGGGTCATAGGGTAGGTCCATTTCTAGACTTCTGAGAGTTCTCCAGACTGTTCTCCACAGAGGTTGGACCAATTTACATTCCCACCAACAGTGCAGGAGGGTTCCTTTGACCCCACACCCTCTCCAGCATTTGCTGCTGCTACCTTTTCTGATGTATGACATTCTTATAAGAGTGAAGTGGTATCTCATTGTTGTCTTTATTTGCATTTCTCTGACAATCAGAGACTTGGAGCATTTTTTCATGTGTTTCTCGGCCTTTTGGATCTCTTCTGTGGTGAATATTCTGTCCAAGTCCTCCCCCCATTTTTGGATGGGGTGATTTGTTGTCTTGTTGTTGAGTTTGGCAAGCTCTTTATATATGTTGGTTATTAAACTCTTATCTGATGTATGACATCTAAAGATCTTCTCCCATTCAGTGAGGGGTCTCTTGGTTTGGGGAGTGGTTTCTTTTGCTGTGAAGAAGTTTTTTAATTTGATGTAATCCCATAGGTTTATGCTTGCCTTAGTCTTCTTTGTAATTGGATTCATTTCATTGAAAATGTCTTTAAAATTTATGCAGAAAAGAGTTCTGCCAATATTTTCCTCTAAGTATCTGATAGTTTCTGGTCTAACATCCAAGTCCTTGATCCACTTGGAATTTACTTTTGTATGTGGTGAAATACAGTGATTCAGTTTCATTCTTCTGCATGTTTCAACCCATTGTTTCCAACACCATTTATTGAAGAGACTCTGCTTTCCCCATGTAGTAGTCTGGGCCCCTTTGTCAAAGATTAGATGTCAGGTGCAGGGCCACATTTCTGGGCTCTCAATTCTATTCCACTGCTCAGTGTGTCTATTCATGTTCCAGTACCAAGCAGCTTTGATGACAATGGCCCTATAATACAGTTTGAGATCTGGGAGTGTGATGCCTCCGGTTCTGTTATTTTTTTCTCAAGATTGTTTTGGCAATTCTAGGTCTTTTCTGGTTCCAGATAAACATTTGTAGCATTTGTTCTATTCTCCTAAAAAATGTGCTTGGGATCTTAATGGGGATAGCATTAAATTTGTAGATGGCTCTGGGTAGTATATTCATTTTGATGATGTTAATTCTTCCAACCCATGAGCATGGAATATCTTTCCACTTCTTTGTGTCTTTTTCAATTTCTTTAAGTAGTGACTCATAATTTTAAGTAACAAGTCTTTCACTTCTTTGGTTAGATTTACTCCTAGATATTTGTTTGTTTGTTTGTTTGTTTCTATAGTAAAAGGAATTGATTTCTGGATTTCAATTTCTTCTAACTTAGTGTTTGCATAGAGGAATGCCACTGACTTTTGAATGTTAATTTTATAGCCTGACACCTTACTGTATTGCCTGATGATTTCCAAAAGCTTCTTGATGGATTCCTTAGGTTTTTCTGTGTAAACTATCATGCCATCTGCAAATAGGGAGAGTTTGACTTCTTCTCTTCCAATCTGTGTGCCTTCAGTTCCTTGCTCCTGCCTGATTGCTATGGCAAGAACTTCCAACACTATGTTGAATATTAGTGATGATAGTGGGCAGCCCTGTCTAGTACCTGATCTGAGGGGAAATGCTTCTAGTTTTTCACCATTGAGTTTGATGTTGGCTGTAGGATTGCTATATGTAGACTCCACTATCTTCAGGAGTTTTCCATCTATTCCCATTTTTTGTAGTGTTTTGATCATAAAGGGGTGATGTTGTATTTTGTCAAAGGTTTTCTCTGTATCTATTGATATGACCATGTGGTTTTTGGTCTTGCTTTTATTGATGTGGTGGATCATGTTGATTGATTTACATATATTAAACCAACCTTGTATGCCTGGGATAAACCCCACTTGGTCATGATGAGCAATCTTTTTGATAGACTGCTGTATCTGGTTGGCAAGAATTTTGTTCAATATTTTCGCATCTATGTTCATCAGAGATATTGGTCTGTAGTTTTCTTTTTTGGTTGTTTCCCTTTCTGCTTTTGGTACCAGGGTGATGTTGGCTTCATAGAAGCTGGCAGGAAGTATTCCAGTGTCTTCAATCTTCTGGAAGATTTTTAAAAGTAGAGTTATTAGTTCTTCTTTGAAGGTTTTGTAGAATTCATTTGTAAAACCGTCTGGTCCAGGACTTTTATTTTGGAGAAGATTTTTGATAACTGTTTCAATTTCATTAGCTGTGATGGGCCTGTTCATGTTATCCACTTCCTCTTTACTTAGTTTTGGAAGTTGGTAGGTATTTAGGAAATCATCCATTTCTTCCAGGTTATCTAGCTTGGTGGCATATAGTTGTTCATAGAAGCCTCACATGACATGTTGAATTTCTGCAGTGTCTGTTGTGATATCTCCTCTTTCATTTAGTATCTGATTTATTTGGGTCATCTCCCTTTTTTGTTTTGTGAGTCTGACTAAAGGTTTGTCAATTTTGTTTACTCTTTCAAAGAACCAACATTTACTGTCATTGATCTTTTGTATGGTTTTCTTATTCTCAATATCATTTATTTCTGCACTAA